>NC_133657.1:1667814-2276953 GCF_009905375.1 Apium graveolens
AGAGCCATCTACAAAAGTCAACATGTCTAAAGTGCTAGTTCCTGCCATCACTACTTCTCCAATCATTCAAATCAAGGGCAAGCCTGATGGAATTGATTTGATTCAGCTTGCAGCAGCTGAAATCCAAGTGAAAGAGCAAAGGAGAAGAATTGATGAAAGGTTGCAACTGTTGTTTGGTTCTACACAAGACAAATCAACATCTGTGAAACACAGCACAAAAATTGAACCAATCAACATGGAGCTCATGCCAGTAGGGAGTCATAAGGATGGAGAAGCTTCTTCCAAAGAACTACAAGCTATAATCCTCAAGCCCAATGAAAGATCCAATAAGGACTCAACAAAGAATCCTTTAAAAGAAGTGGACTTTCCTCCTCCAAAAGATGATGAGAACAAGATTTTAGGCAGGAGTATTGCCTATATCAAAAAGTCCATGGATGAGGCTGTAAGGAGAAATAGAGCTATTATCATAAGAGAGGGAAAGAGCATATGTGTGATGCAAGGACATCCCAAATTCTCAATAGCCAAGAAGGAAGAAGCCAAGAAATTAAAGGCTGACAAAAGAGCACAAGCAAAGCTTGAACAACAGCTAAAGTCAAGTCTAGTTGAAAAAGAAAAAGGGATTGAAGTCAGGGGTGAAGACAAGTCTACAAACCTAGATGAGGTTTTAGGGAGTATATTTGGTGAGAGTGTGGAAGAAAGAGAGGAATGGCAGAAGGGAAACAGAAGAAAGGTCAAGGCACATAGAAGGAGTGGAGATAACACTGAAGTAACCAAATCTATATCTAAACCACTATCTTCCATACCTGAACCCCTTGTTGCTGATCCCACAATAAACATCCATGGTGAACCAATCATTCCAAAAGAGGAACCTATTGATTGGGACACTATCAAATTGCCTACCTTTCTAACCACTCTTCCACCACCAAAGAAACAGAAAAGAAAACCAAAATCTACACCTCCCATAACCTCTAAGAAATTCACTCAAAAACAAAAACCTAAGCCTAAGTCACCCATTTCTAAAGATGATTATGTTCACATCTGTGACATAAAAGAAATTTCAGACATTGAACTCTATCTGGATGAGCTGGAGGATGTAAGGGGAATAGCTGCCTACAGACAGCTACCAGAGAGATTAGTGTTCAGATATAAAGGAGCTGGGGAAAGAACATGGCCTCTCCACAGGATTCTGGATGAAGGCTACTCTACCTTGATTAGAGTCTTTTCAGCCATACAAAAGGATTCTGGCTTTACCAGAACTGCCAAGACTGAAATTCTCAACAAGATAGCCAATATAAGGAAAACTTGGAGGGAGCCCAATGCTTTACCCAGGACTTTACTCATTCAAGAAAGGGGAATTACAATTCACAAATCACCTCATTGGTTGATGGAATTTAGAGATGATAAAGGAGTCAGAAGATTTTTCAGACTTGAAGACCAACTCAAGATTGCCAGCAATGAAACTCTCAAAGAAATGCAATCTAAGTTGGATGTCAGTGTTGAAGATGAAGCTGAATTCTTCAGACAACTCCAACTCCAAATTGAGGAAAATGACAAAAGGCTAGGAAAGAAAACCAGGGAACAAAGAAGAAAAAGATGATCTGCTCAGACTAAAGGAGTGTCCTTGGAAACACTGTAAATCTTCAATTACCTCCTAGTACATACACTTTTGCAGCATTTTTAAATTTCTACTTAGTTTCAATTCATATATCTGTTAAGTGTTTTGTTATCATCAAGCTAACCCTGAATTTATGCCTACAATTCTTATAGACATAAATAGGGGGAGATTGTTAGGAATGCATGTGCATTAGTTTGATGATATGTTTAACAAAATACTTAAGTAGAAATTTAGTGTCTGTAGCCTCAACGGATAAGACCACTTTGGCTATCCGTTGATGGTGTAGCTTTACTTAGAAATAAGTCTAGTGTTGTAGCATATTTCAGTCTCTGTATTTAAAATGTAATTCTTAGAAGTTGAGAGAAACTATGAGTCATGTTGACTACTAGATGATATGCAGATAGGAAGGCCAATTGTAAATACTTCATGCCTTGTAATTTTGTATAAGTGAAGTGGTATCAACAGATGACTTAAAGACCTTCAACGGATGAGAAGCTAAGCTTCAACGGATGTCTCTAAAGCTTCAACGGATAAAGTCATCAACGGATAACATCCTTCAACGGATGAGTGCATCAACGGATGAAAGCTTCAACGGATAACATCCTTCAACGGATGAGTGCATCAACGGATGAAAGCTTCAACGGATGTTCTGATGATTAGCCGTTGATAAGTGGTAGTTGTACCTACGAACAGAGGCACATGGGTTGATAGAGACAACTGAGATGTGGTAGCCGAATTTCAGGAACAACAGAAAAAGCAGCCGTTCTTCTTCAGTACAAAGATGCAATAGTCAACAAAGTACTGGAGTGAACAGGAAAAGAAGCAAGTGAAGAACTTATTTTATTACTGTATTTTTATATTGTTTTTCACTTGTACACTTGGTAATATATAAACCAAGTAGAAGCTAGTAATTAGATGAGAATTTTCCAGAGCTGTTTAGAAAAACATTGAGAGAAAATTCATCTAGTTTGTACTAGGATGCAGCTGTGATCAACATTATTTAATCACAGATTTTCTAAAATACCATCTCTGGTGGAACAACAAATCCACCAGAAAAGTTTTTAAGTTCTGTTGTGTTCTTTACATTTGTGCTTGAATATATATCTGTCTGTATTAGCTTAAAGCAATTCACACACTTGTTCTTCTTGAACACACAACTTTATAAACTGCTCAAAACTTGAAAAAGTTTTGAGATTTACATTCAACCCCCCTTCTGTAAATCTCATTGTTAGTCCACTAGGAATAACAACAACCCAAACAGAATCCCAAACACAAAACCCCCTCATGTGTAATTTAAAAGGCATCTGTTGTAAAAACAAAGAAGGCGGCAAAGTTTGATACCCCTCAACTATCAGGACTTAGGCCTTCTCAGAAACCACACTCCAAAAATACTGAGAAGAAAGGTGGGAATCAGCCTCAAATCTCTCAATTTCTTAAACCTTCTACCACTCATAAAAGGAAGTTTGTTGTTTCTATATCAGACTCTGATGAAGAAGACATTGTTCCTCTTTCATCAAAATTTACAAGTCTAAAGTCTGAACCAGTAACAAGTGGTCAGGGTTCCTCCAAGAAAGGCCAAGTTGACAATTACTAATGAACAGGGCACAGTTGCATCACAAAAACTGCCAAGGAGTCATAAGGGTGAAACAAAAGTTGATGTTCATGTTACAATCTATGATTCCCCTGTGAAGCTCAAAAGGAAATTAAGAGAAGTTACTCATGAGAAAGTGGAAAGGATTGTTAGAAGATTGAAGAAGAAAACTCATGTATCAGCAAAAGAGAAAATTGTTGAATCTCTTTTTGGACCAAGCCCACAAGAACCTGTATCTCAAAGTGATACAACAACTACTGAAGGTCCAGTCCCACAAGAACCTTCAACTCAAAGGGTTGAAGAAGACTTAGCTGCTGATCATGGTACTGGTGAAGGTATGTTTGCAGATGCTGATGAGCCAGTAAAGTCTAATATTGCACCACCATCTCCAATTGCAACATATGATGACTTTTTCACCAGTCCTAACTCTAGTTCAGAAGAGAGCCCACAAGAACCTACTACAACAACTCAAGATTCTCAAGTAGTAGCAGCTCTTATTATTTCTCCAAAAATCCACAAACTCAAGCCTCTCAGAAGTGTAGCTTTTGATGCTGATATAACTGGAGTGGAAATGTTGGTTGATGAAGCTGGACAAATTCACAGTATAACACATACTGATGTTATTCTTGAAGTTCAGCCTATCTCTTCCATGCCAATGGATGCTCAATATCCAACTGTACAAGTTGCGAATTCTAATCTTTTATTATCAGCATTCATTTTAAATACTGATAATGTTTCAGAGTTTAATGTTACCTTAAAGTCTGATGGAATGACCATGGACAGTCCTTTATTTAGAGATACATTTATTCATGTGACCATGTCATACTATTCTCAGCCACCTCTTATTTCTGTAGGACATACTTTTCTGAGCCTTTCATGTGAGATTGAGAGAAAATATTTAGAGAAAAACAGAAATTTAGAGAGGTAGGATTCTTACCTGGAAAAAGGAGAGGTAGTTGAGGGAAATGATTTAGTTAATCCTAGTGATCAAAGTATGACTCTCAAAAGTCATGATATGAGTGGTGTGAGGAGTAGTAAGACTGCTCTAAAATAATATAGAGATTTAAGTGGTTACTTATTTCATTTTGTAGGTGCTTAGAGTATACCAGAAACATGGTGCTGTTTTGCAGCCTGGAGACCCTCAGAAAAACTATGTTGCCTCTTCTACAAGTGGTGATATTTTCCCTGCAAGTATAAATATTGATTATGTCCTGCAATACACTCCTATCTATACACCATCCATAGTTTCAATTCCTATTTCTTTTCAAACTGAAGTTGCAAAACAGTCCACTCCATCACCTGCACACCCAACAGGGACTGAGATCTTAGAGCTAAATGTTGATGCTCCGGTTCCCATGAACACTATACATGAAAATGCCGAACTTGAAATAAAGGCTGATGATATGAAAGTTTCTGAAGCAGTTGGTTCCAACACAGCTCCAATTCCTGATACAATCTTAAACTATGATGTTGAAGATGAAGTAGCTCAGAAGTTGAAGGAGCCAGTTGTTGATGATGAAACCTATGTTCATTCTAGAGATGAGGAGCCTGATGATGAGGATGATACTGATGTCTCAACAATCAATGTGAAACTAGATCCTGATGAAGATCAAGATGAAATCATCTTTCCTGAGAGAAAGAAAGAAGAAGCTGGTTGAGTTAGATGCTGCTAATTCAAAGAAGTACTCAGATGAGGAATGGGTATCAAAATGGAAGGATCCCAGTTATCAAATCACTATTAATCATGCTTCTCGGCCTTTGGAAATAGCTGAAAGGCAGATTACAAATCCTGATGTGCTCACCCAGCTCAAGGCTTCGGCGTCAAATCCATTTAGTCAACTCAGGATAAAGCTAACTCTTAAATGGACAAACTCAAAGATGCATTCCATGAGGTCAAATTCAAGTCAGATCTTGATATTCAAAAGCAGTTAATGCCTCATTTGTCCAGTCATGACAAATTGGAAGCCAATCAGTTAAGGTTGCAGGAAACTCAATCCAAAATATATGGTCAACTAGATAAGGTTCAGGAGTCTCTAGAGCTGATAGTCTCTCTCTTGCTTGGTGATGATGCCAAAAAGGGGGAGATTATATCAAAGTCTAAATGCAAGCATCTCAAACAGTCAAATATTGATGATAGAGATGATGCTTCTAATGGAGGTAATAAGGGAGGCAAAATATCAAGGAGTACTGGTGGAGATCTAATTGGAACTAGTGGTGTCTCTAAGACCACTAGCCAATCTAGAAAAGGTGGAGGTAGAGGAGATTAAAGAAGAAGAAGTGGAAGATAATAAGTCTCAAAGACCGCGTTTGGACTTAGTTTTTTATCTCATTTCTTCCATGTGGCTCCTGGTAGGTCAAGACCACTTCTAGTACTTAATTTTTAAGCCATACAATAAGATAGTGGCTTCTACTAGGTAAAAGAGTAGCCTTGGTGAGTCTTACTATAAGGTATTGATCACTTTTACTTAGTTTCTGCAGAGCACTTTAACTTTTTAACTATTTTGTCTTCACGTCTTCTCTACGAGTCTTCTAATAAACTGTATACCTTCATATCTAGGTATGAATCCACACTTAACAATTCTTCTACTATTAGTATTTAGTTTCCTTTCACGGATCATTGACGCCTAGTGCAATGGTCTGGTTCACAGGCGACTAGTTCCACTCTCAGGCATTCGTACTATAATATTTATAAACCATTGTTAAGTCTTCTATAGTACACAATCAACTTCACATAGAATTCTTTAGGTCTTCACACTGATCCTAATAACTGCTTCGATTAACTTCAACCTTATTCCTCCATTGCCTGAACATATTAATGAATTTCATACGAACTTCTGTTGACGTCTTCTTCATTGCAGCTACCAAGATCATTATGTATATACCCAATAATCAATTTGTACTGACTCCAGTGGAAAATAGATTATTTGCAAGTCTTTTGTTCTATATTGAGTTATCCAAACCAGCATTGTTAAATTATACATACAGTTTCAATCTTGCTCAACTGATGTATTACAAATCATGAGATGATTTATTTGTGAAGATAAGATATGTCGGTTTCAGGAAATCGGTAATTGAAACAATCATATAAAAGATAATTACTTATTTATTGTTATACATATCTTAGATTGATTGTGTAACTATGTATTATATAAAAAATATTAGTTTTACACAGTAGGTGTTGCTTAGTATTTGAGAATATTGTACATATTTAAGAGAATCGTGTGTACGTGATTATCAGTTTTTTAGGTGTTGCTTAGTATTATTATTATTTGTGTAACCCTTTGGTTTTTGAGAATATTGTACATTCTTAAGAGAATTGTGTGTACGTGATTATCAGTTTTTATATTATTAATAAAAATTATTCTTCATGCATACCTGTGTTCTTTATTTTGAATTGATTGTCATATAATGTATATAACCCCTTATAAAGTATATTTACTAAGTTATACTCCCTCCGTCCCAGCCAATTCTTTACGTTTGGTTTGGGCACGGAGATTAAGAAATATGTATAATGTAGTGAAAAAGAGAGAAAATTGGCTGAAGTGGTGGGACCTGTTGATTTTTAATGTATAAAAAGAAGATAGTGGAGTAAAAGTAGTGTGAAAGAGAAGGAAAAGTGAGAAAGTGGTTGGACCCGTTGACTATTTTTTGTAAGTTTTGAAATATAAAGAATTGGATGGGACATCCCAAAAAGGAAACTGTAAAGAAATGGTTGGGACAGAGGGAGTAATTAATATCAGAGCCAACTATTGAGAATACAAACAAAAAGATCTATAATCATGTTTGGAAGCGATGATGAAGGAATTAGAGTTCTAGTCTATTAGAAATAAGAATCCTCGGCACTGAAAGTCAAGATGATAATGTTTCTTGAGGCTACCGATCTTGAATACTTAGACGGGATCAATGATGGACCTCTTGTTCCCTCAAAAATTGATTTTACAAAAAAAAAAGTAAAGGAATGGTCTCCTAAAGATATGTCATACGAACTTAAGGATACAAAAGTGAGAAATTTACTGGACAATGGTCTTGATAAAGTCATGTCCAACAGGTTATTGAACGAAGAAACAACTGATGAGAATGTAAAGTAAATGGTGAGAAAAGAAGATTAGGTACAAACTCCTATAAAGAAGAGTTCAAACTCTGACAAAGATAGCTAGGTACAAAATTAAGGAAAGCAAGGATACAAATTCAAGTAAGGTTGACAAGTACAAGATCAGGTGTTATAACTGTGATAGAATGAGACACTTTGATGTTGAGTGAAAAGTAGCTAAATCAAGAAAAGACAAAGTAAGGCACTCATCACAAAGAAGATTGATTAGGCTAATACTTCAGTTTGTGATGAGTAGGTCAATTATGCTCTGATGACAATTACTCACAGTGATTTCGCTTAACACTACCAGTTTCACTTGTTTTTACACAGATATAATATATGTTTTTACACTGATATAATATAGAGAATTTACCAAAAATACTAACTTTTCTAAATATTTTTGCAAAAATACTATTTTTTCAAATTCATTGTAAATATACTATCTTGATTGCAAATAAACTATTTTAATTATTAAATAATTATACTATACTGACTGTGCGCTGACTTTATCTATGTTGATTGTGTGTTGACTGTACCTATGCTGACGGGGCAGCTGACGTGGCAAGTGGGTCCCGCTCAATGCTAACATGGCAGCTGACGTGGCAAGTAACTGAATGTTATCAAAATTAATAAAACGGTTTGTAACTTCTGTAACCATATTTCAACCAAAATCAACCTTAAATGCAACCAAAAGCAACCTTAAAAAGTATTTTTGCAAATTTTTTAAAAAGTGACAGTATTTTTGCAAAAATATTTTTAGCCTTGGGTATTTTTCAAAAAAGCCCTATAATATATATATATATAAAATTAGCCTGCTTCCCAAACAATTGCATGTTAATTTTAAGAATCATTCTCTAGATGTTAGGTATGAATTCACACTTGATGCATGCAACTGACTTCTCATTTTTCTTCCCCTTTAAATTTTTTTATTATATATATAAAGCTCCCATTTCAGTATTTACAGAAGAGAAATTTTCCCTCAGCCATTTTCTTTTATTATCTTTAATTCAAAAAAAAAACATGTCGTAAGAATTATATATATACAAACAGTAGCACCCGGCAATCAACTCGCATAAAATTTTCCTAACTTCTAAGTGGTGCACGTCAACACTTTGGGATTATTCTCAGTCCGTCTGAGAGTACACTATGCTTGGTATTTTGACATGACACAGAATAATTCATCAAATATGTTTATCCACCCTGGATACAAATCTGAGATGCTGTACAAAAGTTATTACTCTTTACTAGCCAATCTTTTATATTTGGTTGACGAACATGTCGCCAACAAAACAAGTTTAGCAAACATAATCTATAAAACATACAACTGAGTAAAGTTTAATTAAGCTGACCATAAGATACTCATTTTTGCAAAGTCAGCCTCAAGAGGCTGCGTTTGTGTACGTGGTCGTGGATGTGCAAGTCGGTAAGTGCAGCAGGGAAGAGAACAAAATGTGCTAGGCAGTGTCAACATTGGCTATGTATGAAACAACTACAGTGATGTCGTCGAGCTTTCCACCATGGTAGCGGAATCCAGCTTCTTGAGCTGCAGTGGAAAATGGAGTCTGTCGATTTTTATCCTGTGCTCTTTGGCGTGCTAATGCCGCTATCTTCTGGGCTGTCACTTGAGGACCTAAACCAGCTCGCACAGCATGAACCACCACAGCGGTAATATCATTATTGTACAAGTTATCAAATAGCCCATCTGTGCCTGCTATTATGACATCTCCTGCAGCGACAGGGAATGCTGACACCTGCACAGAAGTAACTCGTGATATATAAGTTATATAATAGCTATCAAGTTGATGAACATATGAAGTCCTAAAAATGAAGGACTCTTCAAATTCAAGATTTGAGTAGTGGAAAAGGTATCACAGACTTGAGGATGCTTAAACTAACCTCACCAGAGCTGGGCAAATCACCATTACTTCCATTCTCCAGTTGATACGTAAAATTGAAATCATGCTGTTGCGCGGTGGACCGAAAAATGGTACATCCATCTCTTGTAACCATAAAACCACTATCACCTAAATTAATGGCATGGACACCCTGCATATAGAGGTACAATCAGTCCATCTCCACCACGAAGAATTCATACATTATTTACAACTGCTGAAACTGGTGCAATAAATTCATAATTTTAAAAACCATCAAACTTCTTACAACAAGGGAAAGTTTGAAAACTGACTAAAGCACATTAATAATTAATTATTGTTTGGGTAGATCAAGACATATACTAATAAAGCTTTTGAATCATGTCACCGGTATGCCAGAAAATGATTCATCAACAAAAGTATCACCAATTCCAATAGAATAAGATAATGAGTTTACAGATGATACATGTGTGATTTAGTACCCCAATTCCAAGGACAATTACAATCATGCAGACACGAACACGCATAGACACAAGACCCATAGCTAGAGATAAATACATCACTATTTATCAAATACATCTACACCAGTTATTTAAAAGATGCATAATCATGACTCATGGCTATAAAAGATATACAAGTCATTCACCATTGTATACAACAGACTGAAAACCATTCTGATAAGTTTACAGAGAAGCATAAAATTACAGAATACTAAAATCCAACATGATTTATATAACACGTCTAATTTGATATCTCACCACCTCCTACGTATCTGGGATAAGTGATAACTCTCCACTGTAAAATATTAGTTCTTTTCAGGAAAAAATTGAACTTGTATCAAAATTCCAAAAAAAAATTACAAGAGTATCACTAAATCAAAATAACTACAACGATCCACTTAATGACTGCTAATTATCTACTGAATCAGGTTTTAAATAGATTTTTACCGTGTAAATTAAACCAGAAGTCCGAAACCATTTGGAGAACAACAATATAAAGATAGAACTATAAGATATTAACAGAAATAGTATTACTTGTTCTGTGAGAGCAATAATGCAAGCAGTTGAAGACCCTCTGGCTTTAGTGCTTGAGTACGCTTTCTCCAGTACTCGAGATGGGTCGATGGAACCCTTAGGTTCATCATGAATTGCAGTAACCGAATGTGACATAAGTTCTCTTGCATAAAGCCCTGCATTAACACCGAGATCAGCCCAGCCACCAACTCCATCGGCCACACCAATTGCTTGTTCATCCGAGCATATAAAGTGAGCATCCTCCCCGCCAGTTTCTTCTTTATCAGGATGTGGAAGATAACATGATCCTGAATTCAGCTTCAATAATCTGCCTGCTCTGACTTTCCTGCAGTTAAACACAGGTAATAACGTGATACTTCTAAAATGCTTAGAAGAGTCCTGTGGAAATATAAATCTTGTAATGGTGGGTATGTTTATTCAATTAACTCCACTCCCGTTGTTATTTACTATTTGTTTTAGATCTGCATTACATAATTAGCCCACAGGATTCATACACATACTGGTATACTAACAGCTATGTTACTCGGACTTGGCTAGAAGTGTCCGACATGGACACGTGTTCAAGTATCGGACTCGGCAACATTTTGAAAAATATACAAGATTTTGGCCTAAAATAAGTGTCCGAGTCCGAGTGTCCATGTCCAAGTGTCGAGTGTCCGACACGGGTACTCTCAGGTAAAATAAAGAGTCCGATTAACATAGACTAACAGTAACAGTAAAGAGTCACTGTAGTCTGAACCATCAACGACATATCATAATCTAAAACCACCATACACTAACAAAAGATATTAAACAATTAATGCAGGAAATAGACAGGCCAAAAGAAATTCATACTTTTCAGAAGAATCAGTAGAACTTGTGACCTGTTCTTCATGAGAAAGGTTTTTAATGCTCACATCAGAAGCAGTCCATGCAGAGAACATAGCAGGCGCTGATGTGTGGAAATTTCCCAAGCCAAACCCAAATGCTGGACAGAAATTTCCACTCCACTTCACCACATGATATGAGAAGAATCCATATAAAAAGTTATCACTTGGTTGTTCTTTATTTCCTGATTTCATGAAGGCTTTTCTGGAAATGTCAAAACATATATTCCGGTAAGTAGTATCTGCATTACATGTTTTCTGAAGTAGATGCCCATGCCAAGATTTTATGTTAATTACTGAAGAGTCAGCAAGCAAAGCTGTGGAACTACTAATGGCCATAGGTGTCTTCTGTAAGTGAATGCTAAGTGACAAATGACTAGGTTCAATAAGCAGGCGATCTGTGTGATACCCACAGACATGAAGTGAGGGCCCAGAAACAGATGGAATAGAAAATGTACGAGAAATTGCTCCGACTACAGAAATATTTTTTTTCCGGTTCACTAGATGTAAACTTGATTGAGCAGCAACAACGCTAGGCTCTAAAAGCACATTCAGATTAGGAACACATGTGTTTGGTACAGAATGCAACAGCCTAGAGTTGCCAAACAATTTTCCTATGGGACCACGAACTTTAACAGAATCCTGGATACCAACTTCTGGCCCAACAAATGATTTTTTGATTTCCTGCCTGATAGCACGCCTCAGTGTAGATAGGTAAGTAGATGACATCTTAGCTTCTCACACGAAGAACTGTCAATTGTAGTGATGTATCCGAGAGATAAAAAACTCCAGAACAGCCTCCGACAAATATTATCATAATTCTAGTACATCTATGTACAAGCAAGAAAGTGAAAACCTCCGGTTGCCTCCGCTAATTAAGGTAGCTACAGCCTACAGAGCTGATATGCAAATAAATAGAGACATAACATTTTGAGAAATCAATCATTTAAATGGGTTCAACATTGGAAGAAGAGTAAGTGAACAAAACATAAAATTGCCATTGTAAGAAGTTAAAGGTAAAATCTTCATACTAGACCACTAAGTAAGAATTCGTCAGATGTGGCGGAGCCGGAAAAAGTGTTGAGCAGAGCCAAATTGCACTTGCAATTTTAAAACTGCTGACGGTAAGCAGAAATGAACTTATGGACAGGCAAAAAAAAGTTAATCCTTCACTTATATCTTGTAGAGTACTTTTATTAATTTCTTTGATAAATAAAAGGCTAAAAGCATCCATGAGGCATGTGCGGTTGGGTGCACATTTAATGTTCCGTAATTAACACTAACATATATATATATATATAAACAAGGGCATGCAATATCACCATTCACCACCCCCGCTTCTTATCCTTTACAATTTTGTTAATCCCAAATAGCAGTTTGTTAGTGTTGGGGACACAACGTTTTCCTGGTGTGGTGTATAATTATACTTCTTCCTTTCCTAAAGGTCCATTTTGACCAAAATCCAATCAAATTGACCAAATTTTGACAATAATTTTACAAATATATCCATATTTTTAAAACTTGCAAATGATAATATACAAACTAAGTTACCCGGACTCGGGTATGGGTGTCAGACAAGGATGCGGATCCAAGTGTCAGACTCTTAGTTTTTACAAAATTTGGATTCGTGGATATGGCTCTGAAATTGGACATTCAGCATGCAACCTTCACATAAGTGAAATTATACATGCTTTATACTTCATTTGTATATTAGTGTCATCTACCAAATAAAGAAAACACATACATAATTGTTTATGTCATATTTATAGCATAAACCAAAAGCATAACATGAAAATAGTAATCTATTGACATTCCTACGCAAAATTAAGTTGTTGTGGGGTCTTTTAAATCATTTTGAACTAGATTTCTTGAATTCAAAGTGTTTGGTTTTCATATGAATGATCCGACTAAAATATCATACCCACAACCATATCGAAACGGGTATGAGGGCAAAATTGAAGAGTCCGGGTAATATAGTATACAAATATATTTTCGCATTTATATCAATTTGTCACTTAATTATTCTCTCTCTCTATATATATATATATATACATATATATATATTGATCAAAGTTTGGTCAATTTGAGTCTTTGTCGAAAAGGACATTTAAATAGTATTAACTTACGTTTTTTGATGGTCCATCAATTTGTTTAAAATTGTAGAGTGTAGATTAATAGTTGTATCTCTTCCTACATGATGATCAGGAACAGAAATAACAAATTAACATATATGGAAAAAATGACAAAAATAGCCTATTTTTGAAAAATTTTAACAAAAATAGTCATTCTGAAAAAAGTGGCCAATTTTGGCCGATTGAATACTCCACTGTCAGTTGGGTATCCCAATTTGTATAAGATACTCCACTGGTAGTTGGGTATTTCATATATGGGATACTCCACTGCCAGTTGGGTATCTTATATAAAGTGGATACTCCACTGACAGTTGGGTATCCCATCGGCCAAAGTTGGCCAACTTTTCAGAAATTGGTTATTTTTCTCAATTTTGTGTAAAAATAGGCTAAATTTGTCCTTCACCCACATATATGTTATATGTTATGAATTAGTGTATATATGTTAAGTCTAGAGATTAAATGATGTATTTATGTATGTTTTATATGTGATGTCAGGAGTTTAATAATTAGTAGAATATATGATAGGCCCGATTGTTACTGAGCCTTCGTCCATTAGGTTATTTAACTTAGTATTTTTTCCTGTCTATATAATAATGTAATCTCTACAGCTTGATTATACAATTTTCTTGAGAATAGTAATGAATAGTAATGACTAATTATTCTAGGGAAATATCATATCATTCATTACTCATGTTAGTTTAATATTATTTTTTAACAAGGAGAGAATGTTGAGAACGGTAATGAAAATAAAGGAGTGTTTAATTTTCATTATTAAATAGTTTATTTATGTTTGTAGTCAAGAAATTAGTGCATTTACGTAGCTTATTAATTAGTAGATTATATAGTAAGCCCAATTTTTATTGAACCGTAATCCATTACGTTTTCAAATAAGGTATTTTATCCTCTATACATAATGATGCAATTCGTGTATACTATACTATTCGGCATTTCGGCTATAATTACCCACTTTTCTTAAACTTTTTTTGGAATAATATCGACTTAATATTCTACGGAGATATCATATAATTCATTTCTTATCATTTATAATATTTAGTCCTGCATCACTACATATCTTAAACAACATATATTGGTCATGTCATATATTTATAAATCGATATGTGATTCACTTGTATTATATTTAGACAGATACATAATAATTTCATGATTTTCCGTGACTCTCGGCATCTGCGAGATTAACTAAGTGACAAATTATCTGAATTTGAGTATCACTTCTAAGAAATTCCTGCTTATAAGATACTGCACAAAACTTTACTACAAGCACATAATTAAATCTATATATAATCAACAAAAACTTGACAATAAAGTATGATTATAAAATTAATATTAATCATACCTATATTTGTAGAATCAAATTGTCGCTGGTTCATGAAGTGACGCAAGCCCTAGAAAGTATGATTTTCAAATCAACTGATTATGAAATAGGGGAAGCTCTGATAATAGGTGATTTATGAGAGGAAGAGCTCAGAGCAAACCCTAATAATACCAAAATGAAGGATACACACACAGACAAGTCAAATTGGGGAATGTACTTTTTTATATTCTTTTTCGCTTTCCATTTCAAGGAAGGCCACTCACTTATTTATATTTTATATTTTATTTCAAATGACAAACGTTAGAGTCGAAACAATTTATACTCGTGTTTAATAGACTAAGATTTATTGCACAATAAGAATCGAAGTAATTTTGATACTTGCTAGATAATTATATGTTTATTTTTAAAATTTTATACACTATCAAAGTATCGAAAAAAATTGATTAATTTTGCCTATCGATATTATTGTTTAGTAAGATTGGAAATTAAGAAAGTACGGTTGATTAGCTCACGTGATTAAAAGTGTATCCTCTATCGTCAAGTTATAGGTTCGGTCTGCGTTCAGGCCACGAATAATACTTATTTTAAGATTATAAAGTCATATTTGTCCAAAAAAAAACATGATATATAAACTAAAAATATATCTATATGCATCTTATTATTCCGATACAAAAATATTGAGAAATTTTATTTTGGAACGGATAACTTGAAATGTAGGAAATGTGTATTAGATTGTTTAAAGGGTTTTTTAATTGTGTGAATATAGCGTGAAAAAATATAATTTTGGATCATTTTCATTCGTGGAGTTTTTGGGGTGGTGGCCCTAAATGTCACTTGGAGGTTAAAAATAGTCATAAATGTCACTTCAAAACGGTACATCGTGTAACGTTTATGCAAAAGACATAAAACGGTACTTCGTGTAACGTTTTGGCATTTTGAATTTTTTTTATGCGCAAAACGATAATAAAGTACCGTTTTGTTACAAAATGCTATATGATGTAGCCTTTTGAGCCAAAACGCTACTTCAACTACCGTTTTACATATTATAAAAAAAATTAAAAAAAAATAAAGTACCAAAACGGAACATTACGTACCGTACCATTTTGTATTAAAAAAACAAAACGTAAGACGAAGTACCGTTATGAATTGACATTTTGGGCCATTATTTTTAAAAATAATATTTTGGACCATTTAACACTGAAAAATGACATTTTAGTCAATTGTTCGAGTTTTTGTGAATCATCACATTCAAGTGATAGAAAAACCCACAAAGTCTTGAGACAACAATGCGCATCAAATTAAAGACAGAAATGTTGCGAGAGAGCCCCTCAAAATATGGTCTAAATTTCCTTTGTAATAATCAATAGGTTTGAGCAATATTCTTGATATCTTATTGAAGTGTAGTTGAAATGCTTGGGAACTTGAAGAACTGTCTGCACTAGGCACTTGGCTTACGGTCTTTATTGAACCAATTTTACAGATAAAATTTATGCAGAAAATGTGAGATCAAAAGGTTTCAGATGACAGAGATAGCAGCTTATTCATACATTTAATGTTTTCTGGACATGGTCATTAATTAACGATCCTCCTGACAAGGATATGAGCACCATACTGAGGCTGCAACGTAAGCGACATTGTTGGAGCATGAACATATGATGGTGAAACCACAAAGGAAAACTTCTTGATAAGCATAGCTATGATAATTTTCATTTCAACCAATGCCAGATTTCGGCCAACACAATTTCTGGATCCCAGCCCAAATGCCAAGTATGAACCCGAATGCTTTGGTGGTTCAGCAAATCTTGAAGGATTAAACTCATCGGCATCTGGTCCCCAGATCTTTTTGTCGTGATGGACATCGGCTAGTGCCACGTAGAATTCTGTTCCAGCTGGGATGTTTAAGGTGCCAACCTTTACATTCTTGATGGTCCGTCTCAGGAGACGATTAAGAGGATGATAGAGTCTGAGTGTTTCCTTCAGTATCATAGTAACCTGTCAACAAGAGAAAGAAATTTAATTTTTGATAAACTAAAGGACATTCCCTTGAAAAAGGACAAGAGAAAGCTTAGATGAAGCCATGGAGACTAGCTAGTAGTAAGGATTCAACTTACTATCTTGAACTCGTGCAATTTCTCTGCAAAGCTCATTATCTTTGCACTGCCCAAGTCAGAGCACTCGCTGTTGTTTCTTTGCCATGGAGACTAGCTACGGGCCTTGCTTTGCCATTCTTGATGCTGTGCTAGAAGGAAAACTGCCCAAGTCAGAGCACTCGCTGTTGTTTCTTTGCCCGCGAAATAGAATGACTTGCACTCATCAATGACTTCCTCAATCTCCAATCCAGGTCCAGGTTCTTTCATGTTACTACTACCAGACATCAACAGGCTTAATAAATTCTTCGAATCTTCAGCTGTTTTGCTATTTGTCTTGATAATCATCCTGATTGAATCTCGAGTTTCCTTCTCTAATCTCCACCTCAGTTTGTTCTTTTTAGTGGGCAAAAACCTGAATGTAATGTGATTTTCAAATGTTGCGGGCATTAATATATTGAGCTCAACTGTCAGATGCAAGTACAGCATTAAAGACTTTCAGAAATCTTGGCTTACCTGAATCCAGGAAAATAGACATTCTCCAAGGCCTGCATTGTAAGGCTTATCTGTTTTTCTTGCAACTCAAATATGCGCTTCCCCTCTTCAAAACTACTCCCAAAAGCTGTTTTTGATAAAATCTCGGCTGACAATTCATGGAATTCTTTGTGAACTTCCATTTCAAATTCATCCCTTTCTCCTCTTCTATCTTCCCAATTATCCAGCATATTTGTTACAGTAGCCACCATCTTCGGCACCCAAGCCTATTAAGACCAAAAGCTATATAGTAACGTGCAACTCAAGATTTGTTAACAAATTTTTCAGAGGCCGTGTCAAGGCATTCAGTGTGAGGGTCATGTAAATCAGATCAAAATTAGGACCCAGTCAGGTCTCTTCAAGTCCATATCCAAGTTTCACAGGTTCGTATGTTTCAACGTGAGACGAAGAATCAATAAAATGCCCCCATGGGTTACTCAGGGGAAACCTTCTATATGCTTAAACGACAGTGTAGTGTCATGTAATGAATAAGTAATAACTCCAACCTTTTGTTATTAGTTTATAAACATGTGGAATGTACAACTTGATAAGCAACTCCTTTACAAGTATCTACATGTTAGTTTCTATTAACTATGTATGTGTGTGTGTGAGTGTGAGTGTGTGTCTTATTCAAAAAAAATTGAAATGTAGTGAAGTGACTCAAACCTTCACTTCTTCCATACTGAATGCAGGGGCTGCTATCCTTCGGTGCACAGCCCATTTGTGACCTATCAACCCTGGAAGTCCCTGCCCGAAAAGCAGCTTAGATAGCGGATTAAAGTGAAGCCTATCAATTGCATCAGTTGTGTTAGGCAAGACATCTTTGATCATATCTGGATCTGATAAAGCCAGTCTTGGCTTAACCCCGAACCAGAACAAAAAAGCCTTGCCATACTTGCTAGACCACTGGTAATAATCCGGGGACACGCGGTGCACAATATTATGAGTAAAAGGAATGGATTTTGATTGAGCTTCCTTGGTCATTTGCATGATCTCTGCTATGTTTCCATAAAATGGACGGTAGCCAGGACCGTAAACACCTTGTTTCCTGAAGAATTGCTGAATTCTCCAGGGAACAAATATGACCGAGTAGAGAGATTTCAAAAAAACAAGTATCAGCAAAATGAGAAGCAGCAAAAACACAATGGCCATAATGAACGGACAAAATGTATAAGGATACTTTTCAGCAAGGAGTGGTGAAGTACTGAAGCCAATCTCATCAATCATCAAATAATTGAGAAATGACAATTATTGATCAAGTGCTTTTTATTCCTCTTTTTATCTAGAACAGTAACTTAATTTCAAACTTCTATTTTATTTGAACGTCTGGTCAAAACTAAAAGGTTTATCCGGTCTTACTACATCATTTTGAACTCCAGAATATTACGAACAGTTATTATAACGTCCAAGCCCATAATCGAATGCGTACTGGACCCAACAACCCATCATAGGTCAATCTAAAAAAGCTACCCCTCTTATATGATCGACGTCCTCGTCAAATACACATACGAAATCCGATCCCACAACCGATCTCACATGCCTCTGCACTTCCGACCGGGCAAAACTCTGATACCATTTATAACATTTCATCCCACAACCGAATATGTACCGGGACCCAACAACGCACCACAGGTCAGTCCAATAAAGCTAGCGATTTGGTACATATTTACTATTAACTTGTATCTATAATGGTCACCAGCACTCTTATTCTTATCGACGTGAGATGTTACAACTACCAAACTTAAACACCACCAATAACGAGAATACGAGATCATAATGATTGACATAGTGTTTATGTCTTTTAAGAACTGTAATACTGTGTGAAGAATTCATGCACAAAAGTGAAAATTTACAGGTTTCAAATGACATGCATAGCTTATGCATCCATTTAAGTTCAGGACAATCATTAATTACTGGTGATCCTCCTTACAAGAATATGAGCACCGTATTGAGGCTGCAACGTGAGCGACATCATTGGAGCATGAACATATGATGGTGAAACCACAAAGGAAAACTGCTTAATGATCATAGCTAGGATAATTTTAGCTTCAACCAATGCCAGGTTTCGACCAATACAATTTTTGGATCCTAAGCCAAACGGAAAGTAAGAACCCAAATGCTTTCGAGGTTCACCAAACCTTGAAGGATTGAATTCATTTGCATCTGGTCCCCATATCTCTATTTCATGATGAACATCTGCTAGTGCCACATAGAATTCTGTTCCAGCTGGAATGTTCAAGTGGCCAACCTTAACATTCTTCAAGGTCCGTCTTAATAAACGACTAACAGGATTGTAGAGTCTGAGTGTTTCTTTCAGTATCATAGTAACCTGTCAACAAGAGAATCAACGTACAGTTTATTTCTACTAGAAAGGACTACATCTAGTTTACTCACAAGCAAATTGCAAAGATTAGTTGCAGCCTGTGATGTACTGATGTTAATTAGTAATGAATCAAGACTCAAAAGCTATACAGACTACTAGTAAGGATTCAGCTTACTATCTTGAACTCGTGTAATTTGTCTGCAGTTGGAAGCTCGTTGTCTTTGCACACTTGAAAAACTTCCTCGCGGGCTTTGCTTTGCCATTCTGGATGCCGTGCTAGAAGGAGAACTGCCCAAGTAACAGCATTCGCTGTTGTTTCTTTTCCCGCAAAATAGAATGTCTTGCACTCATCAATAACTTCCTCAATGTCCAACCCAGGTCCAAGTTCTTTCATGACACTACTACCAGACATTAATAGACTTATTAAATTCTTCAAATTCCCAGTTGTTTTGCTATTTCTCTCAATAATCGTCCTGATTGAATCTCGAGTTTCCTTCTCTAATCTCCACCTCAATTTGTTCATTTCAGTAGGCAAGAACCTGAATGCAATGTGATTTAGATAAGTTATATGCTAAGGGACGAACTTGTTAATAAGAAATTAAATCGCGTATCCCAAATCTTGGATCACCTGAATCCAGGAATATAGACATTCTGCAATGCCTGCATTGTAAGACTGACTTGTTGTTCTTGCAACTCAAATATGCGCTTCCCCTCTTCAAAACTACTCCCGAAAACTGTTTTTGATAGAATCTCAGCTGACAAGTCATGAAATTCTTTGTAGATTTCCATCTCAAATTCATCCCTTTCTCCTCTTTTATATTCCCAATTCTCCAGCATTTTTGTAACACTGCCCACCATCTCTGGCACCCAAGCCTGTTTAACACCAAATACAATTAAAAAACTTATGTACATGAATTACCAATTGAACTTAATGCAACTCAAGATGATTTATAAAAATATTAGACCAATACAGCAAAGAAACTATATTCCAAACAACCAATTCTTAAATGCAGTCAAAATAACACAAACCTTCACTTCTTCCATATGGAATGCTGGGGTTGCTATCCTTCGATGAGCAGCCCATTTGTCACCTGTCAACCCCGGAAGTCCCTGCCCAAAGAGCAGCTTAGACAAAGGATTGAACTCAAGCTTATCAATCGTATCAATTGTATTAGGAAAGACCTCTTTAATCATATCAGGATCTGCCAAAGCTAGTCTTGGCTTGAGCCCGAACCAACACAAAAAAGTCTTGCCATACTTGACAGACCACAGGTAATAATCTGGGGACACACGGTGCACTATATCATGAGTGAAAGGAATGGATTTTGACTGAGCCTCCTTGGTCATTTTCATGATCTCTGCTATGTTTCCATAGAACGGACGGTAGCTAGGGCCGTCCACACCTTGTTTCCTGAAGAATCGTTGAATTCTCCATGGAACCCAAATAATCGAGTAAACAGCTTTTACGCTTACAAAAACTAGAAAGATGACGAGAAGCAAAAGGATCATGGCAACAATAACTAAAAGATATCAAAGCTAGACGTAGAAGCTTATGAAGATTCTGGTCAGTCGATTGTACATACTTACTAGAATCCTCGAGGCTCAAGCCAAGGACAAATGACAAAGAATCCTACATACTTACTAGAATCCTCGAGGCTCAAGCGCCAAGGACAAATGACAAAGAATCCTCGAGGCTCAAGCCAAGGACAAATGACAAAGGCAACGGACAAAATTTAACCAAGATACTTCCCAGCATAGGAGCAAGTACTAAAGTTATATATGTCACTGTCTCCAACTCACCTAATAACAAGCTGTAAGAAAATATAATTCACCAAATAATGGTTAAACAAATTGTTAGATCATATAAATTATGTTGATTAAGCAAATAATATAAAATTAATTATGTTTGGTTTGTGCTTTTATCTATACATTTAATCTATTATCAGTTCATCATACCAAGTGTTTCAGATCGTGTAACTACAAGTCTACCGACGGTCAGTTTCAAATTTTTCACTTCAACATGAATTCTTCTATTCTAGAGCCTAATACAGTATGAAAATATGGAAAGTCAGGTTGAAGCTCGACAATTTTGGACCCGACACTAAATAACACGAAAATTCAGTGTTTATTTTTGCATTTTTAGTACACCACGCGAAAGTATACGGTCGAGATTTAGAGTTAGTTTTGTGTTTAACCTTCAAGTACACGTATACTATATAAATAAATGTTATAATTAAATTTTAATATTTTTTATGAATATATGTAGAATTATAATAAATGTATGCATATTTATTTTTAAAATATTTTTTGATTTCATTATATTGTATAGATATAAGATCTAAATATATATTTTTCATATATTTTATTATTTTTTTACCTAAAAATTTTATATTTTATTTATATTAATATTAAATTTAATATATATTAATATTCAATTAACACAAAACGACCCGAAACGAAAGTACACCAACATGAATGTACACGAACCCTAAACATGTCGGTTTTGTGTTTCGCCTACACGAAAATACACAACTCGTATACGACACGAATGAATTGTTGTCAGGTCTAGTTGAAGCCTTCATCCATTTCGAGAATGATACCGACTCACTGAGGAACTGCAGTAGCGCGGAGCTTAGATATGAATGGAAGAAAACTTGAACGATAACATTGGTCGTTTAAACATAAGTAGGACTAGTAGCATTCCGAGTAAGAAAAATGAGTAAATGACACTGCACATTGGTAGGATAACTGCTAAAAGAACTGCACAATGTTTTGGCCGAATCTTATTCTGAGATCTTAAGAACAACATTTTTCCCTCAACAATTTCCCAGATATTAAGCATTACAATCGAAACCATATTTCTTGGATATGTACCAGCTAATTCACAACTGTGCTGAATATGAACAGCCTACGTGCAACCAATTCTGCAGCGGGAATTTTTTTTAATGTTTAAGAACCTTCGCAGGAGAAACGGATTTACCATATAAGGCAAAGGCATACATTCTGATTATATATACATAAAACAGTACTAGTTGTAAATCCATCGTTTAGAATGAAATTCATGTTCCCAAACGCAATCTTATAGACATAGCAACAGGTCATACCATGAACTGAAAGCCCAGTTGAAGAGAAGATGAGAATAGTACATGGGTCAGCACAGTAAGTAGAGAGTATATGAATGCAAAGCATTGAAAATTCCTCTGTTTCTAACTTTGTATTGTGCTGATTTCTATATACAGTATCTAGAACTTGGCTAACGAATTCTCATTATTTTTATCATAAAGCTCAGATTACAAAGTTACAGTTGTGGCGAGCTGTGTTGTGAAAATGAAATTACAAAATAGACCAACTTTGTAGTACCTTAAAAGATGAAAATGACTTTACAAGTTAACTGTTATCATCCCCAACTGGACTGTTTCCGTATAAGCTCTCTCTCCTATGCGGGTATGAAGTGGAGTCTACATTTGGCCTATATTTTAACTCTGATGCTGCTCGATAATTTGGATCGACGGAAGAAGGTATGTTGTTGTTGTCAGAGGAGTAAGCAGCGGATTCCAGTTTCGGTCTAAATTTCAACTCTGACGCTGCCCTGTAATTTGGATCAACGGAAGCATGTCTGGAGTTTGTCTCAGAGGAGTAAGTTGTGGGCCTATAATTTGGATCTACAGAAGCAGGTCTAGAATTTGAATTGGTATCATTGGAGTTTGGCCTAAACGCATTTGCTGCCGCCCCGGTGTACCGAGATGGTGAGCCATACCTTCTCGATGGACCTCTTAGACCACTACCTCGCAAATCCATGATTTCACTCCTAGAAGAATCCATGAACGATCTTTCCCCTGAATTAGATACTAAGGGAGCTTCATTTTCATTTGTAACTGATGTAGAAGTGAAAGGATCCTCAGGTCCCCAAAGAGAATAAGCTTCTTTCTTATTGGCGAAAAATTTCCATGCTCCAAACACGAAAACAATGAAGATTACTAGAGGAGTGCCCCATATCATGGAACTAGATTCTCCTCGGTAAATTGGAAGATTTGAGCGATACAATCCCACGTATCCACTTCCAAGACTGAGAACAACAAGTTTCTCCTGATCACTTCCTATCAATGGTAATACTCCATCCTTTTCCGCTTCTAACTCCACCTGATAATTGAGAAATGAGGCTACTATTTCATCAAGACCAGCAGAAAACAAAAGCCGAGGCCCACCAGACCTAGCATAATGTGGAGATGAAACATTATAAACGAATACCTTCTCCCTGTTAGAAACAAGCAAATAACCTTTAATAGTCTGGATAGCTAGAGGTTCATCCATATCTAACTTCTTAATAGATCTAACTCTGCATTTGAAGTTCTTTGTATCACCTAAGAGTAGTAAATGAATCAGTTCACCCTCTGATGTAAAACCATAGGCTTTTGACCTCTCTGTAGCATCAAACGCATAATTCCAAACATAAGAATAGTTCAGGCCTTCACAACCAGACTCCAAAATTTTCATGGTCCTTAAATCCAGTGATCCCGCCCCAGTCTCGGTAAGAAACAAGAGCTTTTGTTTCAGAAACACAAGTGGTCTGCTTGTTGGCACTGCCAAACCATGAAGAGACCCGTTTTCTTTAAAAACCTTAATTTTCCCACTATCATCAGTGGATATAATGTACCTTGTCCTCCCAACATGATGTATTTCCAAGATAGTAATCGGCGACCCCCCTGCTTCAATCTCCGATACAACAATTTTTTTGTCATTCTCCACAACAAGTGAGTTCCCGTCCTCTCCACTCGACAACTCCGCTATACTATGCCTTAAAATGATTCCATTCTCATGCCCCGTAACCAAAACACTTTGATTATGCGAAGACATATACGACAAGATGGCTGTAACCGGTGAATCCGACAGCGTACTAAACTCAAGCAACACATTCCCATTTCTCGAAAACACAAAAACTTTCCCATGATCATTCCCAACCGCAACATACTTGCTCAACCCATCCAAATCCTTAAACGGCAACACACTAAAACAAGTAACTTTGGAATCCAGCTTCACAGCCGAAACAAACTGAAACCTCTCAGACCAAAAAAGACTATGCTTGGTAATCGAAACAGCTCCACTTATCTCTCCATCTCTCACATTACTTTCAAAACCACCATCCACACTCTTTCTTTTAACCTTTTTATAAACAGGGTCTTTCTTCTTACCATCAAAAGTTTCAATCTTTATTGACTCCGGGATCAAAGACTCTAACTTGTATACCAACTGGGTAAGATTCTTGACTACCTCTTCAAGCTTTTTAATCTGAAGTTCTTGTTGATTCAATACATCTAAATCAGCTATACTATAACTGGGTGTTTGAGATATTATGTTATTGGATTCATCAGAATTATCAAAACTTGTATCTGCATAAACTAAAGATGTACTAAGAATATTAAAGATTAGGAAAAAATAAAGAGACAAAGACTTGCCTTTGAAGGGAAGTGCCATGGATCAAACTTCAAAGAGTGGGGTTTGAAAGTGAGCAGATCCAGAAATTGATTTTGGGTTGTCTTATTTTGACTCAACTTTCCTGTTTGGTTTGTAGATTTGGTTGCAGTTGCTTGCATACTCTTGGTCAATCTAGTGGCCAGAATTGATGTCTTCTACCCAAGCAAGTGATATTCTAAATTTGTTATGCCAACTTATTTTTGTTTCTTTTAAAAATTTTGTAATATTATTATTAGCAAAAAAAAATTACAATTAAATCTCGATAAATAAATATTCTTAAAAGTGAAATATTTTATTCATTAATCAAGATTATTCATTTATCGAAATCAACAATAGATTATCTTTTTATATTGGAACCGAAATAATATTCATTCAAACAAGATTATTCTTTTATAGAATATTCATTTATCGAGTTTCCCAACTTAATTCACTTGGTCTACACTTATTTCTCTCTCTTTTTATCTTGGGTTTATTTTTTGTTACACTTCAATTTTTAGATTTCTTAAAAGAAAGTTAGATGTGTAAAAAGAATTGTTTCAAATTTAAATTAAATAAATTATATTATATTATAGTTTCTTTATTTTTATCCTTCGTCGAATTGACATTGTTTAAATTATGGAAATTTATCAAAAATACCACTTTTTATGAAAATATTTGCATATTTAGTTGCATATGAGATTAAAACGGTTCTACATGTGATTGCATATGAGCTTAATCCGTATTTTTACATATATTTTCTGCAACTTGAATATTTATGCAAAAAAAATCCCTTAAATAATACTGTATCCACAATTCTACACTAGTTTAAGGTGCTTTGGGTCAGTATTCTTCCACCAAACATTAATAGAAGGGTGAATTTGACAAGAAAAATGTAAGTGTTACTTTGAAGTTTTGGAAAATAACAATCCAAAATTTATTATTTAAAACGGATTTGATGTTTCAAACACAATCTCACCCATCTCTATAATTTCTAGGAACTGTCTTGCATAATATTTTTTTATATAAATATTTTACTTTTCACTTGAAATTTACAATCTTACATATGAACAATCTTACATACTACCAAGTTGTCTGTTGATAAAGATATTCATTGCAAGGACCGGAGATTGAAACAGTTAAATTTAATTCCTTTGCATAATTACATTGCCAAACACCACCTAACCAGGCTTGAAATTTTTCAAATTTTAGTAAATGTGGCACAAAAATTTAAAGTAATGTGTGTAAGCTTTCAGACTTTGTAATATCACAAGTACAAATTTAATTTACGAAATTATAACTGGTACACAAGTCAATATATAACTATACGAAATTATAATAGGCTTTCTTATGAAAGGCACAATAACCAGGTCTCTGGCTTAGATGCCCACCAACAAGAATCATTTATTAATAACATTCTAAACATATAGGTCTGTCACATTTCAAAATCCCATGAAGTCTCGGCACTTATATTTGGGGTTTTTAGCTGTTCTCCCACGACGAATGATGCTGAAATCTGGCAAAAGAACAAATCTGGAGTTAAGAGTTTACTTATTGAAAGCCAAGACTTGCACTCAATCATAATATCAACAAAGAAAGAGAAGAGTTATGTATTAGTGACTTCACACCAATAACAGTGTATTTAAATAATTGAAAATTATCCCCAAAGGGCAATACACAGAGAGAGAGGGAGGGGAGGGAGAGAGGGAGAGAGAGAGAGAGAGAGAGAGAGAGAGAGAGAGAGTGGGAGAGGGGGAGAGAGAGAGGGGGAGAGAGAGAGAGAGAGAGAGAGAGAGAGAGAGAGAGAGGGAGAGAGGGAGAGAGTGCGAGGGAGGGCGGGAAAAAGTTAAAACTATATATATCTTCTTGTGGAATGGAGGGAAGTAATATTTTTATAAACGTTGCACACTGGAATTAAGCTGCGTAATTGCAAACAAAGCAGCAATATATTTGCTTAGAGCACAGATCAAAACACGTGGCAAAGATTCATTATGATAAACAGAGAGAGCACCCCCTTGCGGGAGGTCAGGAGTTCGACTCTCTGCGTGTGCGTGTGTAATAAATTAGCAAAAAAATAAATCAAGACAACTGTCAGAAGGAAAGCCCAGTGTGAAACAACATTATTGAACACTAGAAAAGTTTCCACTCCAAATCAAATTCACATGCTTTAAAAATAAACTAGAAGTTTCTACATTATTCTATATGTTCAACAACTTTATAACTAATTGCGGAAATTCAGCGTTGCATGTTGCCCGAGCAAAACAATTCGATTGCAAAATGACATCACTGAAACAGAACTTCAATAAATTTTTAGCAGGAAAGTACATTTCTGATATAGTATCATTTACAATATCTACGAACATAGTTCGATCTATGCACTGTGTTCACTTAATAAGGTCACCTGCCATTTCTGTGGAGTTGGAGCCCTTAAGGAGAGAGTCGGCTGTGACTTGACTGGAGTCTAATAGCACTTTAAGATTAAAGTAATTCTTGGGTTTTGATAAAAGTTTGCCTGCTCATATATACCGATTTTACATGCTCCTGCTGTATAGTGTAAAGTTTCATACACTGACTGGTTCCCATAATGCTACAAAGGAACTATAGTATGATTTAGGAGAGGGCAAGGAAAAAGTTTGAGACTGCTAACCTAGCATGAGATGATGAGAGAACCAATAATTAAAAAAAAAAGGAGTATGTTTCTTTTATATAATATTAAATATCCATCCTCACATTGTTCTAGTCTAATATGATTCCTTAGTTGTTTTAACCAACTTGGAAGATATGCAGCTGGAACTCCAAGCCCGCCGACAGGGGCAGGAGCACAAGGGATTTGGGTGGACTCACCAAGTAATACTGCATGTTATACATATAATAAACTATATTTCTAGAACGTAAAGCATGGAGAGGAGTTGATCATATTCATAACTTATTATGGCCTTGTTTTAATTTCTTAATATGTGTTTCTTATTTTAAATCTTATTTATATTACTATTTTACATCTACTAAATTACAATGTTTTAGTATTCAGTACCTGTAATCCTAAATTCAGACAAATTTTGTGTGACATGATTAGAAGACATGTGAATTTTTACTCACCAACAAAAAGTAGCCCTTCCGTTACTTTCTGATCCGCCCACTACCAACCAATATTTTTTTTGAATCAATGACAGCTTCGATAACTAACCATTTCGGCCACTCTGGTAATGCTTCAAACAAGTATAATATTCTTATACGGGTCAGTAATAAGGCAGAAAACGATGCCTAAGAATTCTCTCGTGTATGATCACGAAGTATACATATTTGGACTGGCCACCAGCTATTTACACCCTAAAATCAAAATTAAATGACCTCAAACTTACTGGCTGTTGCCGGCTCATTGTTGTTGCAGCGCCAAAAAGTCAAAACTTTGCGACTGCTGTGAAATATGTTTCAAGCTTCATATGTAGAGACATCAACTAAAGTCTTATGCTCGAGATATGGCTTTTGTCGCAACAAAATAACTGGTCGACTGTTCTATCAGGTAACATTAATTGTATTTTTAACCCATCTCAAATAGGTCGGGCCAAAACAGATTTGAGAAGGGTTCTCGGTGATCAGATGCCATGAAACGCCAAGGACCACACAGTGACGCCATATGCTGAAAAGCATGGCTACCAGGAAGCCTGGCTTTTCATAATGTCATGTCATAATGATGCCATGATGACAATGGACTAAACAGAAGCAACAAACATATTGTTCCTCAAAGAAATAGTGGATCAACATAGCTAACATCATAACCAGTTTCTTTTTACTGCAGTAGAGTATCAGCTCAGATGCCTCAACTTACGCCTTTACAATCAACCGAGTGGTGACCATAACCAAGGAGAATAAATGGTAGGTAATTTCAAACAAAATTTTGTAATAAAGGAGAACTTTACAACCTTTGTTACTAAGTGAATTCTAGTTAATTTGAAAAGATATGAAGATACCATTAATTTGAGTACAGTTGCAATTTAGTAAACTACTTCCTTGTCTACATTCTTTTTACTGACAAACAAGTAATCACTATAAACACAAAAAAATATAAACCGCAGAACATAACAATAAACAACAAAATCATACCTTAAAAGATCCATTTTGCTTAGTCGTCCTACTCCAATCAAGCCCTAACAACTTCTTCGAAGTCTGATACGAAGTCTTAAACACATCATCTCCATAAACCTTTCTGGAAACCGCAAAATCCCAAGTCTCCTTAGCCACATCATAACTCTGTTCAAACGTAGTCACTCCACCGTGCAAATAAGTGTACTTCAATTTCGCATTCCCCGAACCAACCACATGATTAACCGACACCTTATTAGCCGAATCAAACGCTATGGTCCCATCAAGTATCGTCCGATTATCATTTCTAAAATGAATATAATTCAAGCTTATCGGTTTCTCCGCAACCCTAATCGAGTTCATAAACTGAAATCTAATATCCTGATTCACATAACACAGTTCAAATCACAAATCCAAAAAAGCCTAAATTTATCGAAATAAAAAATACACTGTGTCTGAAAAATATTAATTTAAAGGGTGTGAAACAAAAAAATGAGAAAAAATTAAAAATACATTGCGTCTATTAAGACGAAATTGAAAGTTAATATTAATTTAACGAGATTATATGTGTGAAACATAAAAAGATAAAAACGTAAATTTATCGAAATTAAAAATACACTGTACTGTATCTATTACGTGGGACTGAAAAAATATTAATTTAACGAGATCATAGGTGTGAACCTTTTTGGGGACGTTATAGTCGATGATGAAAGAACCGGGTTTTTCGAGGGAGAGAGCAAGGCCGTTGAAGGAAGGGCCGTTGACTATGATGGCCTCGGTCATGGAAGCTCGGAGTTTGACATTGCCGGCGGTGACGGCGAAGGTGGCGCCGGCGGAGTTTTTGTCATTGGTGTTTTTGACTTTAAGTGACCCTTTAATCATTTTTGTGAGGGATAATAAAATTACAGAGAGATAAGAAAATGAAATTTGGGTGTACACAATTTCAGTTTATTCACTCTCATTGTTTATGGCCCCTCCTGCTCTCGGTCTCCGCCGGATTTGTTTTTCCTTTGGTTATTTTATTATCTCGAATACTCGAATAGATTTTCTTCGAAAAAAATGGTAAAAATAACTGTTTTTTTAAAAATTAATAAAAATAATTATTCTAAAAAATGATCATTTTTTATTGATTGAATGCTCCTCTCAATTAGGTATCCCAATTTTATAAGATTTTCTACATGTAATTGGATATTTTATATATGGGATACTAGTGCCGTATCAATAATTTACTAATATTAAAAATAACCTTATTCTTCTGTCTCTCCCATTTGTTTACACTTTCTTTATTGGGATGTCCTCCCAATTGTATATATTTCAAAATTTTCCAAAAATAGTAAAAAATTTATAATTTTTAAAATAACTACATCCACTACTTCTCTCCACTATACCCACTTTATACATATAATATTAATCGGTCTCACAATTTTAATCACTTTTTTAACTTTCCTCCACTACTTTATCATTTTTCTCCAATATTTTATCATTTTTCTTAAATTCTGTGCCCTACCCTACCCAAATATAAACATTCGGATTTGACTTTCCTCCGCTACTTTATCATTTTTCTTAAACTCGGTGCCCTACTCAAATGTAAACATTTGGTAAGGGATGGAGGAAGTATTAAAAACGAGAAAAAAAACGGATAATTTAGTGACTGAAATTAGTGGGAAAAAATGTTGAAAGTTAGATTTACTTTTTTTTGCAACAGAAGTTAACAAATTACAAAAAACATTAAAAAAAAGGTATTAGTAATGGGTTAATTATCTAGATCACTAAATCAAGTATATGTATATACATGTCAGAAATCTTCAGACTCCTCACCATCGTACTTAAGATATAAAACCTAAAAAGATTATTATTGATAATAAAATAGCATAATAAACACAAGATTATATACAGTACTTAGTACACTCGGATTATGTTATTGTAAAAGCGATGGAAATGTAACCCTGATCATACAAAGCTTTATAACCAGATTAGTGTATAAACCATATTGTAAAAGCATAGAACATTCAAATTTTCTAATGTTTCGTCCATTGTATTAAAACATATAGTACTGCAGTTTATCAGTGAACTGCAGCATACATTCAGAAACACAGTCAAAACAGCTTAAGGTAAGTCTATAAAAACCAAAACGAGAAATAAGTTAGCTGAAGTACTAATACTTCACAAAATTGGCGGCGCAGATTAAAGAGAGCGCTGCATCACCGCCCTTCAAGAGGATATCGGGCTCCCGAAAATCTAAAGCACATTTACAGAGTACATTGTATTTACACCTAATCATAAACTAGTCCTCCACAGACTGAATCTCTCCCATCATGATCCGGTTGCTAACAACGTTAAATCCTAAAACTGCAGAACTAATCTTCTTCCCTTTCTTCCCTTTCTTCTTTCCTCCGCCTTTTGTGATCCCATCTGGAACGGTGGATTTGCCCTGGTCGGAGTTCCCAAAACCATTGACAGCTGAATTCACATCTCCAGGCCCGTATCCTGTGACCTTTTGATCATTCTGGCCTTGCAAGGCAATCTCAAGAACATCTGCAGGTAAGAAGTCTTTGTAATTAAGGAACTTCTCAATAAATTCGTGCTTGGGATCATATGAGCCAAGGTTCTCTTTCAGAAGAATTTCAGCCTCTGATCTGGATTGCTTCAGGCAAAATTCTAGGAAGCTTGTATCTGGTAAGAGCAAAAAATTCAATATTACCTCATAAAGAATTTCATGGGAAAAAATAGCATACAGGATCTAAAAAGGAAAGGGTACCAACCACCCAGGAAAGGTAAGTGCCTACAATATCGATTTTTCACCTGTCGGAAACAAAACAAGTTCTCTCTTTTTTCTACTAAAACGGAGTTCAAATTAAATCCAGAATATAGGTACCCCAAAGTCATGGAACTGTGTGGGTCCATTTAATTAGAAAAAAAAAATTATAAAATAACTCTAAAATACCTCAGGTAAAGTGCCCCTGAGGTAAACCTCAGGTACATTATTCTCTTCATATTTAACCTCTAATTAAGAGACTGCCAACATATCTCACGATATCACAATAGTAACAAATAAGAAATGCCACACAACTATTATGTACCTTTTGTCCCAATGAGCCTGACACATTCACCTTCGCACCAATTTCTGAAGTCTACAGCTTCTGCAAAGGAAGGAAGAAAAGTGAGATCCAATGGCCATAATGGAAAATACTAAGACAGCCATTGAGACCTGCTTACCTGATTGTTTAGACACTGCATCTTTTTTCCCCTTCGTCGAAGAGTGAGCTGAAGCAGATGATGTAAACTCAGTATTTCTATTACCCATTGACTTCTGTCTGCTAACTGATGCACCAAGAGCTCCTTTTACTGGAGAACTCTTTCCCCAACTACCCTGATTTGCCAGCTGAGGGAAATCAGACCTGTAGAGTCACAGAGCCAATAACATCCAACAGAATTAAATTCTAGAACTGAAAGTGAGTAAAGCTTACTTCAAGATCAACATTATGGTAACAATTAATTTCTTCAAAACGGCTATTAACATATTCATAAAAGGAATTCCGTCATCCAACTGATTTCAACTCTCTAAGTATGCGATATTGTAATTCAAGCTAATAAGTCAATTTTGTGCATCTAAATAACTTTCTAAGCATATAGTTTTAAAACAAAAACCTCGTCATCTAATTAGATCGATGCCTATTTTACTCCTTACCTAGGTGACAATGTCCGTTTAGTTAATTGAGAGTATATCTGAAAGTCATATGAAGAATCTGTTTTGCTTGGTATTTTCACTACGGCAAAGGATGACTTACACAATTGCATATTTATATTTAATAATAATTTCAGATAATTAGGCATGAAAATCAAACAGAACACATGAAATTGAATAAAAGGGATCTTACTGTTTTGCTTCTTGTTTTGGTTGATCTAATGGACCCCAGAAGAAATCGTCATCTACTTTATTCTTCACCTGCGATGATGCTTGGGAAGTAGTATGCACGAGAGACGCAACCTTGGCAGGAGAGGACCCAGTAATCGTCTTAGAACCATTTCCACGAGAAGACTGAGTCTGTGATTTGGTCGGAATTGGGATAGAGTTTTGCTGCTGCCCTGTAGAGACCTTTTTACCTTGTTCCTTCAGAATGTCCCTAAGTGAAGTAGGTTTTGAGACCTTTCCTGCGTCAGTAGACCATGCTGGAGCAGCAGAAGTGTTAGCATGCTCACCCTTCCACATCACAAAATCACCCAAAGAAGGACCCGATGGGACAGCGGGTAATACCTCCTTGTCCTGTTGTGCAAGACGAGAGCTTTTGGCTTTCTCAATGGGACTTGAGGCAAAAGAAGCATCAGCTGAAGGAGCAGGCACTGATACTTTGCCTCCAGAATTCTTAGCTTTTGCAGACTTTTTACGATTCTTTTTACTGTCTTTAGCTTCAATGAAGGTGTCATCATCAACTGCATACAACTCCGAGCTTTTAACCGACGGAGGCTGGTTAGATTTAGAATCAAGAACCCTAACAGCTTCACTTGGTTTCACAACTTCTGTCAGAATATCATGCAATTGACTCTTCTTGCTCTTCTGGTTCCCTGAACCTCCAAAGTTCCCCATCTGTAAGTCTGAGTTACCTCCATCAAGTTGGATTTCCCTAGATGTATGATCTGAACTGGAAACAATCCCAGTCCAAGGAGTCTGACTCAAAAAACTAGTAGAACCAACAGACTGAAAGGTGTCAGAAGCTGACATTATTGCGTCAGCTCTTTTCTGTTCTTCTTGTTGAATTTCCAACAAAGACTTGGGTTTTAGACCAGGAGCAGGCTTCCAAGTTCGGTGTCCACCTTGTCCTGATCCACTGTTGACCCCCGCTACTTTACCGTCTTCTACAGGACTACCAGGCAATGCAATTTTAGCCACGTCAGTTCTGCTGTCGCCTGATTCCGGAAGAGGCACACCATGACTACTATCCTCTGGAAGAAACATTGCCTGAGATTCTGAAATAACATCAATGCTAATTTTCGCTTCAAATTCTGATTCTTTTAGATGATGCATTTTAGGTACTCCCTTTGCTTGATCGGAAGATTGCGCCTTTGATGACTTCTGCTTCCTCGACTTCTTCTCAGAACTCTTTTTTACCTCATTATCTTCATTAATTTTTACTTCTTTCACCATAGAATAATCGTTTTGTGGTAACCTTCCACTTTGTGTATCAGCAGAAGCATTTGACAGTGTGGCATTTAAATCATTAAATTGCCCAGGCAAAAGAATCTCATCCTCAACACTTGGCTCAGTGGCAGGTACTGACAGTTGCTCAACGGAAGAATAGCTTATATTAGCCTCAGACCTTTTAGGTAGGATGGTTTCATCAGTTTTCAAATTGCTTTGAAAACCATGCTCCTGATGATAATTTTCCACCCCTTGTGACATAGGTAGCATATTCACTCCTGCTGATGTACGTAAAGAAGCATTTGGCTGAACATTATTAATTTGTTCAGGCAGATTAGCACCCCAACTCTTTTGATGGATTGCATTCCCAAACATTTCATGGGGTAAATGGATAGAAGAGGCTTCCGGACTTGCAGCAATGCCGGTCTCCCGAGACACATTTGGCGGTAAGTTTGTGAAGTTGGTTAGACGCTCATCTGGCATATTTGGGACTTGAATTTGTGGCCCAGTCTGTAACAACTCATGAGATGTCTGAAATCGATTAAACGCATTCTCATCTACCAAACCAGCAGCCTGCATCTGCCCATGAGATGTCTCACCGAAACGCTGGTGAGATTGTTGTTCAGAGAGAACCTGTGACAGCAGTTGTTTTTGGCGCAGTAATTGCTGCTGTTCCTCCTGCTTCTGTTGCTGCTGCTTCAGCAGCAAGAGTTTATCTAAAACAGAGAGCTGTTGTGAGGGAGCCGGAATCTGGGACTGTAACTGAGTCAAATATTGTTGTTGCAACAAACTTAACAGTTGCGGGTCTTTAGATAGGCCAGAAGAGAGAATATTTTCATAAGTTAACATTCCAGATAAATTATCAACACCTTGGCCTAGTAAACTGGTCAAAGAGGGTTGGTTCTGCGGCTGCAATCTCTGCTGCTGCAATCCGAAGGTAGCTTGAGGAGGAATATTCTGGCCACGAAGCATGTCAAGTTTTTCTTGTAGTGGGTCTGGACCTCCTTGAACTGGAAAATTTGACCATCCACCCACCCCATTATTGACAACAGTGGAAGCCTTATCAGATAAACCTTGAAGCATAGATAGGAAGTCCGCATTCTGAGAATGAAGTTGTGAACGAGGATTTTCAGTGACTGAGGATAGCAGATTTGATTGTTGCAAAGGTGGTTCCTGTATATATTCTGATTTTGGACCAACTAAAGGTGCATCTCTTCCGGGCCAAAATGGATTAGAACTAGGCAGAGATCTTTGCCTTTCAAGGATCATCCTTTGGGCCAAGAGTTGAAGATTTTCCCCACTTTCAGTTCCCAAAGGCGGCACCGCACCAGATCCATAATAGCTCTGCATACCTGCAAAGTGAATTTAATACATGTCATTTTAGGTGAAGTGACCCACAGAGGCACAGACCAATCCAAACTGTAATAAATTCTGTAAGCAAGACATGGCTAACACATCAAAAAATGAAACAATCTGAATGAAAGAAGCAAAGAAATTTCTGACAAGAGAACCTTCACCAGGAGCAAATTTCTCAGACGATGTACTGCTCATATTACTAGACATCAGTGACTCTAGGAATCTATTTTCCGCATCTTTTGAACCTTGCATATACCGTGTCTCATTTCTTATCATATCAACCTCGCTTGTACCAGCATGAAATTTCCCAACATTGCTGATGTTAGGCCTGTTCACTGGATCTGGCATCTCATTCTGTTTGGGTGCACTAAATCCTGGCGGAGGGCGAGCCTTTGCGCGCAAGTGAGGCATAACATCACCAAGTAATGCAAAAGGCATGTCCTTTGGTGAATTTGCTAGGCGAACAAGTAGATCTAAGCCAAAATATCCAGCCTCAAACCAACCAATAATATCAACACCAGAAAAAGGCCCTTGTGTTTCGCCACGAGGATCTTTGTAAAAGAGGACCAATTCTTCTGGTGGGGGCTGAGAAAGATTACGCTGTTCCTGCTCCCTGTCCAAAACTGCGGACAATTGCCTTTTAATGATGGGCTCATCACCAAATTTCCATTTAGGTATACTTCCTGAATCATTAGTTAGGTCCTTCTGCGACTGTTGCCAGCCAAAATCTGATGTTCTTGACCGGCCATCAGAAGGAAGATCTCTCAAATCAGGCGAGGCCAAAGGCCCCCGTTCTCCCATTGATAATGATCTCCATGCTGAACCAGGAAGAACAGACGAATTTCCCTGCATACTTGGTTCCTTGTGTGCAATGACCTGATCACTCCTCCAAAAAGCAGAGCCATCTTCTTTTAAATCTGCATAAACAATGAATCAAAACATTAACTGAAAGTGAATAAAATGACATTTGCAAATACTAAATTTACTTCCGCATATCAAGTGCCTAAAAAACACCCTATCAAAAGTCTTAAAGCAGAAGAGTATATAATTAGCAACCGAAAATCAGATTACTGTAGGATATTATATTACCCATTATTTCATGAAGACATTTAACACCTGCTATTCAAAATATGTACTCAAAAGCAATATTATCCAGCACATGATATTTTGGCAGCATAATATAGGTATACAGCATATTTGTACTGCTATATCATCAGATTATAACTTGAAATCACACAATGTTTGATGATCATCTATGGCGTCAAATTTTGCATTTGATTTATAAAAAGTCACAAAGTTTTCATGGGGCAAACCATCAGAATGATATTGAAAATTACCTTTATACATGTCATCATTCCCTTCGGTGCCAGTGGGTATATCTTCTCTGCTTCCTGTTCAAAGTAAAACCAAAATAAAAAAACCTTAAATACAATCTCTTGAACAGAATTATGACATCAACTTTATTTAGAGAGAAAGAGAGACACAAGAACTTTGCAGTACCTAGCCTTGTTCGCCTTGAAGGTGTGTATCCACCAGATCCATCTTTGGAGCCTTGAGGAACACCACTGCTTAATATGTCTCCCTTGTCAATTCCGTGAATAACAACCTAACAAAAATTTAAACATTTGATTGACTGAAAACTGCCCAAAATAATGCAGCATTTTCCAATTGAACAAGGAAACACACATTAACTAGAAAGCTTACCAGCTCCTCAGAAGACGGTGCACAAAAGGCCAATGGCTCCACAGGTTCTTCCTGTGTAACAGAAGGAACTTGTGCAACCCCATCTAATATTCTACCACGAGATCTCATATCAGTGCTCCTGTATAGATCTAGCAACTTTATCCGGCTATATTTATAAGGAGAAGAATCTCCATGACTTTCGCCCTTCTCTGAAAACGAACCAAGAGAGGGTGGATAGTTGGAAAAGGTATTACTAGAGTTGCTTCCAGAAGGAACCCTGCCACGTCCAAGGGAGAAGGTCGAGGAAACATTTTCCCCACGTCCCCGGCCCTGGACAAATGAAGATGTTTGTTTGTTGAGCACCGGAGTTTGCTGATGAGGAGGGTCAGATTTACCTCGGCTAAGAGATGAGTTAGATCTCCATGGCCGATAGTGATCTCCATCCTTATCATCCTTTCCTTGATAAGTATGATGAGATAACCCCTTTTCGAGAGAAACCTCGGTAGCATCTTTACCAGAATCCAGCCACTTTTCACGCGAACTGTCACTCTCCTTGTCATCAGGACCCCAGCGTGTGTTCCACTTGGTATCGCGACGATCATTATTAGTATCCTTATTGCTTGAATCAGTCCACCGCTCTGGAGGAGCACGACGCACTTCTCCGAACTGTCTTCCTGCTGAATTCTCCGTCCATCTATCTGTCTTGCGGTTGTCCCCGAGCTCCTTATCCCCCTCCCTCCATCGATCCCTGCGGATAGAGGAATTGGTATCTCTTTCTTCATCACGCCAACGATCACGGCGTCCTGACTCTGCATCAAGGATGGATGGTCTAAACACATCCTTCCTTTTCTGAACATCATGAACCTCTTCGCCGTTACCTGGTAACTTCACGACATCTGCTGGACGACCTCCATGACCAGGATAAGGACTGAACTGCTTCTCCTGCACCAATAATATATACAAAAGCAGAGAACACGGTCTTAATTAATATGCAAGCTACTAGTTTAAACAATTTTCAGGCCACCAAATAAGTTAACAGATAACAGGTGACCCCGAAACAGAATATCATGGTTGAGGTATCTACACTCCAAACTACTTAATTATAAAGAAAATCATATATCACTGGATAACATACCCCAGTTGATATTCCACTCTTATTCTCACCAGGCTTCGTCTGAAGCCACTGCGGGGAAAGGGGAATGGAATTGTTAAATCCTTGCACATCTACATGAAGAACAACAAAACTGATTTAATTACTAGAAAAAATCTTTGTTAAGGAAAAGAATATTCCAGAGGTAGAATCAGGTGTGTAAAGCAAAAATAATAACAATAATAATAATAATAATAGAAATAAATCATGGTCACCGGAAAGTTTTAGGTGCAGAGACCATAGAAACATCACAAAATTATATCAATTCCATATTATATAATGCAATAATCCCAATGACATGCATTGAAAAAAGAAACATCAAGTCCAGTGGTGTGCAAGCATTGAAATCATAAAGATATCACACCATACTCTGATGAACTGCAAATTTCAGCTTCTATATTGACAAGAGATCAGATGAAAATCTAAGCTACCATCATGTATTAAGACGTAAAAGCACATTACAAGAAATATTTTAATCGTGGTGGATAACTACTCTTATGAACACACTCCCATAACTAGATAACAGGCTTTTGCAGAATTATTCTGAGTAACAATCTTTCCGTGAAAACTCATACGTGCAAATTCTCAAGGTAGTACTAGCATATATGCTGACTGCTAATCAGTCAAAGAAAATTTTCAGCTTTCAAATTGTTGGTACACAAAAAGACAGCTACTCATTTTAATCAATAGTTTCTCACTTAAATTAATGAAATCTTTATTTCAACAAATTACATTACAGATACACAGGAACAAGATCATAATCTTTCCTTCAGTGAAATATATTTGATACATAGACTAGGCTTCTCAAACAACCAGAGCACCCGCCACCCGGTACATATTTACTGTATTACACCCAATGCTTCCATTACTTCCCACAAAACCCCAAAAAAAAGAACATTTGTAATGCATTTTCATGTTTTCTCATTACTGTAAATACCCATCACAATATGATTGTATACTCATGGCAGCAAAAATTTTAAAAAATAAGGGCCCATAGTAACTAATGTCAAAACCGCAAACCATTACAATGTGTGGATATATTAAGGCAACGCCAGGTATTTTGTTACAAATCCAGGTACATTTTAATTCCTGAAAACAAAAAAAAACATCTACCTTTTAATTAGTAATGGAATCTAGCGATGACTATTTAGCTCTCTGTAAATACAATACCTACAAACCAGCAAACATGCAACTCTCTACATGACTTTAGTTACATATAAGCATGTATTTTGACATGTAACATTGCAATAGAATGCCAACATCTGCACTTAACAAAACAATTTCCCCGTCACTGCTAATTATTTAGGGGAAAAAATAAGATCAATACATATTACTATGTTGATGATGGAATCCAGATCAGCCAAATAAAATAGGAGCAGAGAAATATTTCCTTCAGTTTTCTATTAATTATAGGGGGGGAAAAGTTTCCACCCATAAATTATATATATTTTCTGTGGATGTATTTACAAAATTATCGATACAAAATAGTATCCAATAGCAGCAAAACCATAATCATTCATGCAACCAAGCAAGTAGAAATTATCAGCAAGGGTAAATTATGCAAATAAGCCGAACTCAAGCAAGTAAAAATCGTCAGCAACGGTAAATTATGCACATGCTCCGAACATTCAAACAACTGTATACACATATATAAGCCAGTATAAAATTCAGTGCAATTCTTCGAATAACAAATACTATAGCACTACGGTATATTAGTAACAGTCATACAATAAGAAAAGTAAACCCGAAAACAAGGAACAAGATAACCTTTTCGGAAGTTCCATAAACACTTAAATTTATATTTCAAAAAAAAAACAAAAAATAGTTCCTGCTACCGCCACTTTCGGATTAGGCAAACCCAGTCAGATATCAATACTTACAAACACATACATAAAATCCATAAGCATAAAAATACAAAAAGCCCTAAAAATCGAAACTTTAAGCTAATGGTGTGAAATTTGAAGGCAAATCAGAAATGGGGTTGTGATATTAAACAGACTATAGATTCTTATGATACACTTAACAGGTATTGAGACTAAACAGTGATTCAATTTGATGAAATAAAAATTAGGGTTTGGAAAATAATTGAGAAATAAAAATTGGGGGAATTGAGAAAAGGGGGAGAATAATAATTAATAATAATACCAGTGGAGATCTTATTGTCACGAACATCGAGGTGGGAAGCCATGGAGATGATCTGTTGCTGCGGCTAATGAAACCCTCTTTTTTGATTTTTGACTGCTCTTGCTTGATGGTGTGTAGAGAAGAAGATGAGAGCGACAATGTTTATAATTATATAGAAATTCTGGATAATTAATGTTTTTTTAATAAAAATAAATAAATAAATATTTTAGGATGATTATTTTGTTTTCTTGGTGAAAAATAAAGGTGATTTCTTGGTGAAAAAATAATGGGTGGATTTTAATTTGAATTATATACCGAGAATCATTTACATAAGGATAATATCTGATATCGATTATAACGTTTTATCAATATAAATTGGTAAATTTATAATTTTAAGATGAGTTACTACTATTTATAAAAATATCATTAAATTTGTATGTAAATATGTATTATAATAATAAATATGAAATATGAAATAACTATTTATAAATTAATTAATAATAAATATGAAATATTAAAAAAATCCAAGATTATTTAAATTGAAAAGCATTTTTTATTTTTTTATCAACGTCAGGGCTGAGTATTCGGTTATTCAGTAACCGAGCCGAAATATAATTCGGTTATCGAATACCGAATAAGGAAAAAATCCAGAACCGATTAGTAAATCGAAATAATTTTATTTTTTTACCGAACCGAATTAATTATTTCTGTTAAAACTGAAAACCGTATAAATAACCGAATTAAAAAATTTTGAATTTTAATGTTAAACTTTGTTCCCGCTTTTTATGATTTTGATGAACTTTTTCATTTTAATTTCTATAAACGTATTAGTTTCTTTATAAACATGGATATGAGAATTTAACAATAAATGGTGAAAACATTCTAATACATAGTAGGATAACCATAAACTAACTTCAAATCTTAAGTATTTTTATGGTTTTAGACACTATGCAAGTAATAGAAAAGAAGTGAATTTGAAAACAACTGAATACTAATAAATGAACTAAAAAAGAAAGACATAAGTTAAAAAAAAGTAATATACATACATATTATAAATATATACATTATTTAACATATTTTGGTAATTCGGTTATTTCGGTAAAAAAATCGAAAAAATTAAAATATCGAAAAATATAAAAAATTATAATTGAATTAAAAACCAAATTATTTCAGTTATTTCGATTCAATATTTGATAAACCAAACCGAATACTCAACCCTACAAGATTAGACACGAAAATTTAATATCTCATTCTCATAATTTATTGTTTTAGTGATTTTTTAGACCCTTCACCTCCACTGTTTCAACAAAAATTGTGACCACGTAAAAGTATAAAACTGTGGTAAGTAACTTAAGTTACCAAAATATCCCTATTGGGGTTTTAATGAAAAGATAGCAGGATAGTTTGGTTGAGAACTACAATCCACCTGATTATCTGCAGTGAATACTTAATAAAAAATATTTGAACCGGGAACAGAGAAAAATAAAAAATATTCAAAAAGTAAATCCAATATATAAAATTTTAATAATTTTAATTTTAAAGCGGAAAATAAATGTACAAATTGTATTATAAGAATATTGATTGGTCATAATAGTCATGACCCAGATAAACCCTTGAAAAGGCCTTGGAAAAGGAACTCGGGCTCAAACTCTAGTACCAGAAGGCTGTTTCTCGTAAATATATTCCATTAATGATTAGTTCATGAGTACGAGAAATATACCTGAATTATGGGAAACACACTCGCTCGCACATATCACACATATTACAAACGCCAAAAACACCCAACACCAGAAGAAATCAATTTATAGACACGGATACAATTAGATCTACTTTACATGTTGATTTTGTCTATCCTCTGCCTACTTAACTTTTGTTGCAAAGGACTAAAATTCTATAATGTTCCTTCCCCACTGATTAAATTCCACACAACCGAACTGATGGTGGTTTGAGTGAATTGTAATCCTCGTTAGCATCTATCTGTTTATCTTATCCTTATTTTTTTAAAATTCTAATTTGTAGTGATATGGTATATACTTGTTTTATTTACTCTTGAGTATACTAGTATTGTACATTGCGTTTACTACAACAATTAAAACCACCCCCGAATTTTCCATACACCTAGGTTTGTAGGTTTTTTCTAACTATAAACTTTTTAACTCCTTTTGTGCGTCCTCTGCTTATATGGTAGTTATATGTTTAAATCATATATTGAAACCTAACTTTTTGTTTAATCTTTTCTGAATTCACCCTCTTCATCTTAAAAAGCAAGTATACGGATTTCTGAATTCATTATGTCAACAACTATTTGCATCTGTTTTCTAAATGGCGTTCTATGAGATTGTATTAGAACGTTAACACGCGCTAATAATACACACAAATATACGCGTTCGCAAGTAATATAGAATTATTTCTAGTTCGTTCCCACAAAGACTCTTTTAAGTTAACTTCAATTTATGCACGTATGCAACAATGATATGGTTATTATTCAATGCTAAGATTGTAACAAGTTGGGTTTGTTTATAACTATGAGATTATACTAACTAATATTGTCTAAGAGAATTAAGGTTGATTTACTTATATAACACAAACATGAGATTCTAACTTCATTAAATACTTCATTCAATAGCCTTTTTGTTCTTAACCTTAGCAGGTAATGGTGATGATACTAATCAGATAACACGAAACTAGTAAACTCATCATAACTGTGGGTTCCGATGAAAGCATGGTATACTAAACTAAGTCTTTATAAACTGAATAATAAACCAAAGTACATTAAACAAGAGTAATAGGTTCAACAAACAAGAAAACTAGCATCCAAGATTACAACTCAATTAAAGAATCACAAGAATAAACTATATCCTCTTCGCCTTGGTTGTATTTGTGCTCCTAGGTCTTCTCGTCATCTTCTTCTTAGTCTCCAATACGTGCTTATTATGAAAAACGACCTTAAGTTATCATTATATAGCAGCATAATCAGAAGAGAAGTTCAGAAAATCACTCTTTTATTCAAAACAGGATTCTCAGTTTTCGGCCTGGCGCGGCCGCGCACACATTCTGCCAACCCGGCGCGAGCGTGCGCTATCACAGCGCGAGCGCGCTGACCTACTGGAATTTCTTCTTCTGCTTGTTTTTCTGGCTGGTTTGAGATGACATTCCACGAGCTTCCATCCTAGACACATTCCTAACACCAATTTAGCACCAAATCAATGCTAAATCTCCAGATTCCTTCAACTATGCCTGAAATGCAAAACACTACAAAAACACATCAAATACACAAATAACTTGAGTTCAAAACACCAATTCAAGCCTTTATAGGACGTTCTTAGTGGACATAAATGCTACTTAACACACCCCCAAACTTGAACCGATGTTTGTCCTCAAGCATAAACAGACTCAGAGAACGAAAAATAAAAATACATGAATGCATTTAATATGAATGCCACGATCCCCTCAGAATAACTAAAACAACCAACGAGCAACATCTCAACCAATGCAGTTATTCGCACAAAGATCAAACAAATCCCACAATTCAACACACAAGACAGAATCATGCGTGTGTGTAGATGCTTAACGGATATATTATCGCAACTAGATCAATAATCATGAATTACTACTCATCAAGGCAATCACAAGTTTATAAATAAAATACATGCTAAACTCAAAATGACTGACAACACTTTAACTTTTTATTATCGGAATTATACATGGATTAATGCTTTTATTGATAACACATAAACAATCACAAATATGCTTATTTGACCGTGAGATGAGTGAGGTCCACAAAAGACTTATACAATAATACCCATGTAGCAAGCGTTAGGTTAGTGGATCCCAGACTATAAAAACCTTAGGTCACTAGGCACAAAGTCCCCTAAGAACTTAATAACTCGAGTATTAAAGAGCCCACTCGTGATAATTTATGCATAACACATTTTTTTTTCTTTTTTTTTCATTTTTGTTCCATTCTTCTCTTTTTTTCAACAATTTCAGAACAACTACTAGACTACTCATATAAATATTTTTTTCGCTCCATCTCGTTCAACCCTAGACTACTCATATAAATATGAGTCGGCTACTAGCCATTTGACACCTAGCCACAACAACTAGAAATGAAATCCAATGTTTTTCACCAATTTTTTAAATATCCATGTTATTTTATCATTAAGAGGATATCATACATTCTAACTATAAACAAGTGATTAAACCTTGACAAACGAACAAACCATGACCATGATCTAGCACTCAAACAACCTATAAGACTTAGTGAATTTTTTATTGTTTCTAGCATGCAAATCAAATTGATAGGACTTAACATCCCTCTAAACGATATCACTACACTGGCATCAATGTCACAAATTAATCGGAATAGTAAACTTAAGGGATCATGAAATAATGCACATGTAACTGTATGCAACAAACTAACATGCAAAATAAAAAAAATACTACATGGAAAATATGCAACTACATGAACTAAACTATCATGAATATGCAACTAAATGGACACACACACAAAAACATATTCCTTAACTACCACCCCCAAACTTAAAATATCCACTGTCCTCAGTGAAGGTAATAGTAAGGAATCAGGCATACCTACTCGGAATCAGGATCACCACCCTCAACGGGTGGAGTGTCAGGAGTGTCAGGAGGCAGGTACACAGAGTCCTCACCAAATACTGGCCACTGAATGTCAACTTATGTGGCTCTGAATGCTGTACCCAGCGCCTGGGTAAGGTCATGTGCAAACCGACTATGGATGTCATGCATCACATCCATCCTCCTCATCAAACGCCTATACTGCGCTGAACTCAAACCAATACTGCCCTCAACATCATGCTGCTGCTGCTGTGACAAACTAGGCTCACCCCTCTGATGTCTCCATGCAGCTCGTCCATATAATCACCCTGTAGATTCCCCCACAACAACTTGGCACGATCCACGGTAACCTCGTGCACATGTGATGAAGGCATAATGTTATCACAAATAAACGAGTTCCATGCACGGGCATACCTGTTCATACACGACGTAGGGAAAGTAGCATACTCGTTCGTGTCTCTCTTGAACTTCCACTGAGTGTTGGGAACGCAGAGAGTAGCAACAATCATATCCAAGTCAAAATCTTCCCCAGTCTTTGTCACCCAATCATCCTGACCCGGCTGTCTCTCGGGCTGACTAATCACCCTCCGAATCGCATCCACAGTATAGTCCACATTCAATCCCTAAACCACTGAGTACCCCTTCTTATCCGCCTTCACATTCGCGTAAAACTCGCGAACCACACTCATGGGCACAACAACGGGTGCCTCACAAAAAGCAATCCAACCCATCTTCATCTCAAGCAACTTACCATTTCTCCCCGATGGCAGAAAACCTCGCTCCTTGGCTATGGGCTTCGATAGCAGCCTCGTATACTCCGCCTCAGCCTCTGGAGTTGCAAACCTGGGCCTCAAACCCCCAACACTAGAAGAATCGGTGGTGCTGCTGCTAACTTGGGTTCGTTGTCTCTTGGGCGCCATTGGATTTTGAATAAGTTTGAGAGAAAATATGTGTATAAGAGAGATTTAGAGTTTTGAGAATTGAAAAGGTGATAAAGAAGATTGTGTATAAGTGTGTGTGTGTATATAGGAAGAGAATTAGGTTTAGAATATAAGTGGGAATTGATTATGGGAATAATGGGAGTAATGGGGTGATTGAAACTGATTTGGAGAGGCAAATATGGACGGTGGGAAAGGGAAATTCGGGTGTGAATTGATTTTTTATTTGATTTTTTGATTTTCTATTTTTTTTCAACAGGGGTGCAGCACGGCCACGCGTTATCCTAGCGCGGGCACGCGCTATCCTAGCCCGGGCACGCTATATATCTGTCAAACCAGCGCGGTTGCGCGTTATCTCAGCGCGGGCGCGCCGTGCTTCTGTCAAAACACCCTATTTTTTCCTCTTTTCTGATTTTTTTGTGTTTTCTTCTTGCTTTTTCTTCCTTCTAACTCCTACTAATATACAACAAACTTGGGTTGCCTCCCAATAAGCACTTGGTTTATGTCACTAGTTTGACGTAGAATCTCGAGATCAAGTGGAAAATAAAACGGCACTAACCACCTCACGGTTTGCCGTATTTCCATAATAATGCTTCAACCTCTGTCCATTCACCTTGAACGCTTGGCCCGAATCATTCTCAAAAATTTCCACAGCTTCATACGGAAACACAGTTTTGATAATAAAACGGCCTTGACCACCTCGACTTCAACTTTCCAGGAAAAAGACGGAGATGAGAGTTGAACAAAATAACTTGTTACCTCAACATAAAAGATTTGAGCACTAGACCCCTATCATGCCACCTATTGACTTTCTCCTTATACATTTTATTGTTCTCATATGCTTGAAGCCAAAACTCATCGAGTTCATTCAACTGCAACATCTTTTTCTTATCAGCTGCATCCAAATCAAGGTTCAACTTTTTCAAAGCCCAATACGCTTTGTACTCTAGCTCCACAGGCAAATGACATCCCTTACCATAAACCAACTGAAACGGAGACATGCCTAACGGAGTCTTGTATGTTGTTCGATACGCCCACACAGCCTCATCCAACTTCAAAGACCAATCCTTCCTCGATGGACACACAACTTTCTCTAGAATACGCTTGATCACTCTGTTAGATACCTCAGCTCGACCATTAGTCTGAGGATGGTAGGTTGTAGCAATACGATGATTCACATTATATCGCTACATCATAGCAGTGAACTTGCAATTACGGAAATGCGATCCCTCATCACCGATTATGACTCTTGGAGTCCCAAATCTTGTGAATATCTGCTTATGAAGAAAATTAAGCACTATCTTTGCATCATTCGTCGACAAAGCCTTGACTTTCACCCATTTCGAGACATAATCAACCACCGACAAGATATAATGATTATTGCAAGATGAGACAAATGGCCCCATGAAGTCAATTCCCCAAACATCGAAGACCTCAACCTTGAGAAGCACATTAAGAGGAATCGCATCCCTCTTGGACATATTACCAACACGCTGGAAGCGATCACACTTCAAAATGAATCGATGCATATCCTTAAACAATGTAGGCCAGAAGAATCCCGTTTGAAGGATACGAGCTGTTGTCTTCTCTTCACCGTAGTGGCCTCCATAAACAGTCGAATGACAGTCTCGCAAGATACCCTCCGTCTCGCTGTACGGAATATATCTCCTGATGATTTGGTCAGCTCCTTTCCTAAATAGAAATGGCTCATCCCACATGTACCACTTCACCTCATGAAGAAACTTCTTCCTTTGAGCAGAAGACAAGTCTGGAGGCATAATATTGCTCATAAGGTAGTTCACAATATCTGCGAACCACGGTTCTTTCTCTGCACCCCAAATAATTGCTCATCGGGAAAAGACTCATTAATCAATATCTTATCCTGTGAAGCTGTACTTGGATCTTCTAACCGAGATAGATAACCAGCGACTTGATTCTCAGTACCTTTTATGTCCTTGATCTCCAACTCAAACTCCTGAAGTAAAAGAACCCATCTAATCAATCTAGGTTACGAGTCCTTCTTTGAGACAAGATAGCGAATAACAGTGTGATCACTGAACACTGTCACCTTCGTCCCAAGCAAATAAGATCGAAACTTCTCAAAATCATAGACAATGGCTAAGAGTTCTTTTTTACTAGTAGTATAGTTCAGTTGAGCACCATTGAGGGTCTTACTAGCATAGTAGACCACATGAAATATGTTGTTCTTCCTCTGCCCAAGAACTGCTCCAACTGCATAGTCACTTGTATCGCACATCATCTCAAAAGGCTCATTCCAATCAGGTGTAGTTATGACAGGTGCCATAATCAAACTCTTCTTTAAGCTCTCAAAATCAGCTAGACACTCATCATCAAACTTGAAAGGGACATCTTTCTCTAAAAGATTGCACAACAGATTTGAGATTTTAGAGAAGTCCTTGATGAACCGCCAATAGAAGCCTGCATGACCAAGAAAACCGCATACTCCCTTGACAGAAATAGGTGGAGGAAGGTTTTCGATCACCCCCACCTTGGCCTTGTCCACCGCAAGACCTTTATTAGAGACCTTGTGCCCAAGAATGATGCCCTGTTGCACCATAAAGTGACATTTCTCCCAGTTCAGAACCAGATTGGTCTCAACACACCTTTTAAGAACTGCGCCAAGATTCTGCAAGCACTCGTAGAAAGAATGTCCGAACACAGAGAAATCATCCATAAACACCTCCATATTCTAACCAATCATGTCAGAGAAGATAGCCATCATGCATCTCTGAAATGTGGCAGGTGCACCACACAACACAAAAGAAACACTTCTGAAGGCAAAAGTACCAAACGAACAAGTGAAGGTAGTCTTTTCCTGATCTTCCGGAGCGATACAAATCTGATTATAACCCGAATAGCCATCCAGAAGACAATAGTACTCATGCCCAGCCAACCTGTCAAGCATATGATCAATAAAAGGAAGAGGGAAGTGATCCTTCCTTGTGGCCTTATTCAGCTTCCTGTAATCCATGCAAACTCTCCACCCTGTCATTCTTCTCATTAGCAACAACTTTGATGCCTCCTTTCTTCGGCACACACTGAACTAGACTCACCCAAGAACTGTCAGAAATAGGATAAATGATACCTGCATCTAGCCACTTGAGAATTTCCTTCTTCACAACTTCTTTCATTATCGGATTTAGCCTCCTTTGTTACTCAACAATTGGCTTTATTCCTTCCTCTAGCAGAATTTTATGCATGAAATAAGAAGGGTTGATTCCCTTGATATCTGTTATAGTCCATCCAATTGCCGATTTGAACTCTCTCAGAATTCTTAAGAGCTTTTCCTCATCACTACCTGAAAGGTCAGATGCAATAATAACAGACAAAGTAGATGCATCACCTAAAAAAACATACCTCAAATGTTCAAGTAAAAGTTTAAGCTCAAGTGTAGGAGCTTCTTCAAAAGAAGGCTTGAGACGCCCCTCAGCATTTTTCAGTTCTGATATTCCAAGAGATTCAAAAGACATATCTAGCCTTCATTTCCAAGGAGAAGCATTCAAATACTGTAATTGCTTATCACCTTCATCATCTTCACTATATGAATTCCCCAACAAGGCTTTCTCTAAGGCATCAGACCTTAGCAATTGATCAAGTTCTGAAGTAACCACAGAATCAACCAATTCCACTTTTAAACACTCATCATTATCAGTAGGGAATTTCATGACATTGAAAACATTAAAAGTCAAATCTTGATCCAGCACTCGCATAATGAGCTCACCCTTCTGCACGTCTATCAAGGTTCGGCCAGTAGCCAAGAATGGTCTTCCCAAGGTAATGGGAATCTTCTTATCCTCCTCGAAATCAAGAATTACAAAATCAGCAGGAAATATGAGTTTGTCCACCTTGACCAGGACATCCTCCACAATGCCTCGTGGATATGTAATAGAACAATCGACCAACTACAAGGACATATAAGTGGGCTTTGGATCAGGTAAATCCAAATTCTTGAAGATAGACAAAGGCATCAGATTGATGCTAGCTCCCAAATCACATAAATACTTGTCGAATGATAAGTTTCCAATGGTGCAAGGAATAGTGAAGCTTCTAAGATCTTTAAGCTTTAGAGGCAACTTTTGTTGCAACACAACACTGCATTCCTCCGTTAGAGCAACGGTCTCTAAGTCATCGAGCTTCACTTTCCGAAAAGAATACCTTTCATAAATTTCGCATAACTAGGCATCAGTTTAAGAGCTTCAGTGAAAGGTATGTTGATATGAAGTTTCTTGAACACCTCCAGAAACTTCACAAACTGCTTATCCAACATCTGCTTCTGCAGCCTCTTAGGAAAAGGAGGTGGAGGATAGATCTGCTTCTCCAATGTATTACCCTCAGAAGGAGTGTGTTCCACAGTTTTCTTCCTTGGTTCTACTTCTGCGTCCTTCTGCACATCTTCTTCAGCCACAACTTCATCTTCTGAACTTAAGATTTTTCAGGATTCGCAACCTTCCCAGACCTCAATGTAATTGCCTTAACCTGCTATTTTGCTTCCTTCTTGCCTAGAACTTCAGTGTCACTAGGAAGTGTACCAGGTTGATGATTCGGCAAGGCATTGGCAATCTGCCCAATTTGATTCTCCAATGTCTTGATATAAACCGCTTGGCTCTTGCACATTAGCCTCAACTCCTCCAATTCAGATTTTTCATTAGATTGTTGCAGCTGGAGTTGTTGTCTTGGTACATATTGCGGCTTCTGAAAACCAGGAGGGTTATACTGCTTTGCTGGATACTGCTGAATAGGCCGTTGCACCGCATTCTGAGTATTGCTCCAGCTGAAGTTAGGATGATTGCGGTTATTGGGATGATAGGTGGCTGGAACTGGGTGCTGCGACCTCTGAAAGTTGCTCCTGAACTGAGCTGATTCACTAGAAATAACACACTGCTTCATCTCATGCGCACCAACACAAAGCTCACAGACACTAGTGATCTGATTAAATCCATAATTAGCCAAAAACAATCCACCTTCATCGTCAAAGCCTTAAGCTGAGCAGCTATAGCAGTAGTTGCATCCACCTCCAAAATTCCTGCTACTTTGCCTTGATTTTATCTCTGAGAAGGGTTCTGGTATTCATTAGCAGTGATCAGTTTAATCAACTCACAAGCTTTATCGTAGCTCTTAGCCCATAAGGCTCCACCTGATGCTGCATCAAGTATGGGTCTAGACTGTGCTCCCAAGCCATTATAAAAGCAGTTAATGATCATCCAGTCAGGCATCCCATGATGAGGACACTTTCTAAGCATCTCCTTATAACGATCCCAAGCTTCATACAAAGACTCTCCTGACTGCTGCGCAAATTGAGTAAGAGCATTCCTAATTGCATCTGTCTTCGTCATAGGAAAGAACTTAGTAAGAAAATTTTGAGCAAGATATTCCCATTTAGTGATAGAGCCTGGAGGTAGAGAATGCAACCCCTATATTCACTTTCGCTTCAATAGAGATTAACACACTTTCTTATAAGTTTGCGACGCTCATAAGATGAATAAGCACAACCAATACTAGGATATCATACAATCACCACACACTAAGGTATCGAAATAAATTAACTAAAGAAATCCATAAGTAAATCCGTTAGAACCTCATGATAACGATTAGCCCATAACTGAACTCATCATCACCGTGGGTTCCGATGAAAGCATGGTATAATAAACTAAGTCTTTATAAACTGAATAATAAACCAAAGTACGTTAAACAAGAGTAATAGGTTCAACAAACAAGAAAACTAGCATACAAGATTACAACTCAATTAAAGAATCACAAGAATAAACTAGATCTTCTTCGCCTTGGTTGTATTTGTGCTACTAGGTCTTCTCGCTGTCTTCTCATTAGTCTCCAATACGTGCTTCTTATGAAAAATGACATTAAGTTATCATTATATAGCAGCATAATCAGAAGAGAAGTCCAGAAAATCACTCTTTTATTCAAAACAGGATTCTCAGTTTTCGGCCTGGCGCGGGCGCGCGCTGTTCCAGTGCGGGCATGCTGACATTCTGCAAACCCGGCGCGGCCGCACGCTATCACAGCGCGGACGCGCTGACCTACTGGAATTTCTTCTGCTTGTTTTTCTGGATGGTTTGAAATGACATTCCAGGAGCTTCCATCTGAGATACATTCCTAACACCAATTTAACACCAAAGCAATGCTAAATCTCCTGATTCCTTCAACTATGCCTGAAATGCAAAACACTACAAAAGCACATCAAATACACAATTAACCTGAGTTCAAAACATCAATTCAAGCCTTTATAGGACGTTCTAAGCGGACATAAATGCCACTTAACAGATTGTATCTAGAACTCTATTTAATCGCTTCATGTTTTGGCTAATGCTCTATAACTATGTAATCCAGAACCGTATCATGTTTTTTTGATTTTCGCAAGGCGATCTTGTAAACCACAATTTTTGCAAGGCGATCTCTGAATTTTATCAGTGATAGTGTTATACTGGAAAGTCTTCCAAGCCATGAGATGTCAGTGAATTCAGGACAGAGTTATTATACTGTATCTCCTTAGAGTTCATTTGGTTACAAATTAAATTACGCTAAAATTTAATTAAAATTATGATGCAATAATTGATAAATTACGCATTTGATTGGATTCAATAGTTTTGGAAATATTAGGAAGCTGTTTAGTATTAGTTCAAAAATTACAATTATTTTTAATTTAATGGTAACACCGAATAATCTCGTCAAACATAGGTGGAATTATGATAAAATATTTTTTATTAGAGGTGGAGCTGGGTTTTTATTGATTCAAATTGGTCGATGATGAAACGAAAAAGAAATATTACAAGTTCAATACAAAGAGCTATTTTATTTGCACCAGGTTGAAAGGATGTATGATACTCCAAATAATTAATGCCCTACTTGGTATGCTTTTTTGATACATCAACAACTTCTGTCTGCAAAGTTGATAAAATATTGTTTGATAAATTGTAAAAACAGCTTTTTCTGAAAACACACTTGTCTGAAGGTTAGACTTATATGGAATAGTAGAAGAGTTAGTTTTACATCATGGTAGAGATATACTTATATGGAATGTTTGAGGAAAATTGTACTATGTAGCTGATGGCAGAGCTAGGCTAGCTTCCAATTTACAACCTCAGTTCAAAAATACATCACACCGAGAGTCAAGGCGTTTAAGGAGGCTGTTAATGGTTACCATTACACTCTAGCTACAATCCCTCTCAAAAAGCCTGTGGTCCCTTCTCTTAAGGCACGTTTATGTCTATCTGTTTTACTAGTTAACATCTTTGTAAGACGTTGTTCGTGCTTTATGTTTGTATAGCTTCTATGTTGGATGCCTTACCTGCTAAAACTTGATGCTAAACTGTTATTGTAATCCAAAACTTTACTGTTTTTATTCTCGGGATTCTTTTTAATTGCTGCCTATTTTGCTTACTTTGTTAGAATGTCATCCCTGCTATATTTAGCTTCGGTACTTTACACTCAGTTCTAGCTTTCAGTCTTTGGTTAATTTGTTTCTGAACAATGCCCTGTGTGCTTTGGATCGTCTTTACATTCAGACCGTATGCCAAACTTTATCATTCCCCAAGACTCACCCATAAGTGAATACGTCGCCAACCTTAAACAACTATTTGCATCTGTTTATAACACACTTGTGTGCTTTTGTTTAAAAGTCTACGTAGTGTCATTGCTATTTTTTTCAATAAGAGATTCTGTTCATGTTCATAATTATAATTGTTTTAGCTATATATTTGTTCATTACTAGTATAATATCATTTGTTATTATACTAGCTATTTTATTATAATTGTTTTATTATATATTTGTTTTAGCTATTTTTTTCAATAAGAGATTCTTCATAATTATAATTGTTTTAGCTATATATTTGTTCATTACTAGTATAATATCATTTGTTATTTTATTTCAAAATCTTGGCCCTCCCCTATTTTTCTTGTTATAAATGTAATGAATGCCTATTTGAATAACTCTATGGACTTAAAAAAAGTGTTAATTTTGCTTTTTGTTGTGGTTTTAAGTCTTGTTATAAATGAAATGACTGCCAGTTTGAATAATTGTTGATGTAATCCAAAAAAATGATGTTTTATTAATGCTAATTTCTAGAATTATATTTTTCCTTGTTAGACTAGAACATTATCCCTGACCATTTTTAGCATCGGTAGTTTCAACTATGCTCTAGCTTTTTGTGTTTGATGAATTTGTTTTAGGACGAAGCTCCGTGCTTTGGATCATTTTTGTATTTCAGCCACACATCTAGCTTTATTTTTCCCTACATACTCTACTTGTTCTTTTCAGTACTAGGAATTTCACCTAGAATTTAATAAGTGAGCAGCCTTATAAGCAAAATATTTGCTTCTGTTCATGATGACCTGCTTCTGTTGGGGCTTGGTTTCTGGAACATATGCATTTCTAGACTCGAATTCATTTTAAATCTCATTTACATAATGAATAACATTTCTACTATACCACTGGATTATACTGAGTTTGAAATGTAAATGATTAGTAGATGTTTTATCAAAATACACTTCCTATTACAAACTCTAAACCTATGCTTTTTCACAATGGGTGCCCGTTCGCTTCTAATGTATTGCTTATCTGAAGGCATCTTGTAGTTCTTTGTGACAAAGTAAGTAATCCTGACATATATATAAGGTTGATTTGTAACTAACTCTAATATTATCAGATTTGTAAATAATCTTTAAAAGAATTAAAAGTAAAGTTAATTGTGTAGTGTTTTGTAGTTCTTGAATAGATTTTTGATTTACAGTTTGTGTGATTCCTTGAATACCTCCCCTTTAGCCTTTATGTTTGTATTTGTTTATCGGATACTCATCTTAATTCTTTAAGTAATCCTGAAAAATATATATTTGTGTTTCCTTAAACACTTCCAGATCATCCAACATACAATATTGCCTTGGTTGGGACAATACAGTCCCATTTATTTGTCACATTCTTTCTCCTGAAAGTTGGTAACCCTCCTGGCCCCTCAAATGAAAAAAAGGTTTATATGTAATGCCCATAGAGTGATTTTAATCAGAGAGCTGTTTAAAAGCTTATCTCATGATTGTTTCCTATGTAGTTTTATAAGCTTTGTTTCGAGTGTGATTTCTACTCAGTTATGGAGATGCTATGAACCATACAATACTATGATGTCCTTTAAACATGATGATACTGATTTGACTATTAATGACCTCCGTGACCCTGAATTTTCACATGTCACACTATCCAAATCCGCTCTTGAGATCTATAATGCTATCCAGGAGACAGAGAAATGAATTTGTTGGATTGGTCAAGGCATATATCCAATCTGTTGTTGGTTTCAACTATACGGTTCATTTTAAAGCCTGCTTAAATGGTCAGGATGCCATCAACTTTCAACCTAGCATATATCAGGAAATTTTATATAGGAAAACAAAAGTTATTCCTGTACATGTTGAATCTGTTTATCCTCTGCCTCCATGGTAATATTTTTTCCCTTTGATTTTCATAATTAGAATTGTCTAACTTAAATTCTGTTGCCAAAGGTCTAAATTTTTTTGGGACGTGACCTATATTTGAGTCCAGAAGCATTAAATGTGAGAAAACTAACCATTTGGATAGGTGCACAGGAGAAAAACCGAATTATGTCAGAATAGGGACAGTTTTGGTTATTCGGGAGTTTGGGGTAGTTTATGGCTTATATGGTGATGGTATAGGTAGGCCCTCATTAGGACTTTATTGGTACTGATACTAGGGAGTTATAGGAAGGTTTACAAGTCATAATATGGAGGTTTAGGGTTAGAATCAAGGGTGTAAAGTGCGTCAAAAATAGGATAGTTTTTAGTCACTAAGCAGATTTTAGTCGACTTTGTGATTAGGCCTAGATTACGCCTTAGTGTCATTACAAGTTTAGGAGTTAGATTTAGGTCCTAGGAGTCCAGCAGAGTAGTTTGGGTAGAAGGCACTAGGTAGAAGGGTGTCATTTCCTCTAAGGCACACAAGGTGTTGCCGAGGGGATGCATTCGGGAATAATGTAGCCTTGCACTTGGTTTACGAGTACTAATGAGTGAGGCCTAAGTGTACTTTAACATTTTTAAGATATAATGAGGTTTGTAGAGGGTAATTCCATAGAGTGGATCAGGGGAAATGTGTTTATGGGGCTTAGGCACTTCGAGTTTTGAAACAACTAATTTAATCAATTTTTTTTGATTGCGTATGAGATTACATGCAGTTGCAAAAACTCTTTGAGCTTGAATATGGACTTGGAAGAGAAACCCTAAGTTAAGACCTAATGAACATATCTTAGGATTAATATTTATATTAATTTGTTGTTAGGATAGAAATATACCCAAACACTCTAAGAAATCCAAATAAGACAAAACTTAATGTTGTTTATGCTTTTAAATTCTACATAGGGATATGGGGTTATTGCATAAATTAGAGTCACATGAGATTCGGAAGGTCCTTGTGAATACATATTTGTCTTAGACTAGCAATTAGACCATGAGAATAGAGGTTAAAGAAGAAGCATGCTAAAGAACATAAGATGAAGTTAAAGGCCTAGTTTTCATTCTCTTGGAATTTATTATTCGATTTATTTTAGTTTAATTATTTAGTGATAATTTAATAAAAACTTCACTTGATTTCTATTTGAATTGGATTGAAAGAAAAATAGTAATAAGTATTTAACAGCTTATTAAAAGTTCTCGTGGGAACGAATTTTAATAGTACTTGTTCGATACGTGCACTTACGTTAGAGTTTCTAAAATCGACAACACCTGGATGCATCGAATTGCAGAATACCTTATTTTTGGGGAAAAAAATTAAATCAAAAAATAGTATTTTTCTGATTTTTTACATATTATTTTTAAAAATGATAATATTTGTGCCAATTTTTTTTGAAATTGGGTATTTAAAAAAAAGCCCTTATACTTATTAATATACATCCCATCGTTCATTTAATTTTAAAAAAAAAATATTTTTTAACACAAATTTATGAGTTAAATTTAGAATTTTTTAAAGTAATATTAAATTAAGTAAAATAATATATATTTACTAAGTCCATACATGGCGCGATATATAAGACAACAAGGACTAAGGGGGTGTATTCATTTCAGATTTTAAAGGATTGATAAGAATCTATGGATTTTAAAAGAATTTCGTTGATTTTACTTCTTCGTGGATTTTGACGGAGTTGATAAAAAAAATCCTGCAGAGTCTTGCTGTTTTTGTGAAGTTTTCCATAAATCCTTCAAAATCTCATGTATTTAAAAGAGATTTCAAAAGATTAAAAATGAACTACCAAATCCATCAAAATTCACCATTTTTTTGTAAAAAAAATATCCACAAACTTTTGAATACCATCAGATTTTGATGGATTTTTAAAAATCCAAACCGAATACCACCAGATTTTAGTAAACTTTTAAAAATCTAAATTGAACTCTACATGCATAATTGACTTGTCGATATATCTGAGATCTCTACATGCATAATTGACTTGTCGATATCTCTGAGATCTCTACATGAATAAATGACTTGTCGATATCTCTGAGATCTCTACATGCATAATTGACTTTTCGATATCTCTAAGATCTCTACATGCATTTTGACTTGTCGATATCTCTGAGATATCTACATGCAGTTTAACTTGTCGATATCTTTGAGACCTCTACATGCATTTTGACTTGTTGATATATCTAGTTCTCAACATAGAAAATTTGACTTTTCGATCTCTAAGACCCCTACATGCAGTGACTTCTCTACAAGCCATTTTGGATTTCTCGAATGACTTCTCGATATACCTTGATCTGTGACTTGTCGATATCTTTACTTAGAACATTTTTCCTAGAACAACATTATTCAACTCCAAACTTCTACACTTTTCTCTGAGACATGATCATGACTTGATCTTCTTCCAGAGTTTATTCATTAGCTTGAAAAGCTGTTCACAAAAAAATTCTCCAGACTAATATACTAAATATTTTTACAGACTCAAGGAATATAATTATAGAATACAAATATTGATTATCATACAACTTAATCTTAACCTTAGGGATGTCAAATTAACTTAGTCTTGTTATTATACAGACATGTCTTACACAATACAATTAGTTGAATCGATTTTTTTAGTTGCATATGAGATTACATGTAGTTGCAAAAACTATTTGAGCTTGAAAGAATACCATATTTGTCGGGGAATTAAAAAATAATATTTTCTATTTTTTTACAAATTATTTAAAAAATGAAAATATTTGTGCCATTTCTTTTGAAATTGGGTATTTTTTTAAGAAAGCCTTTATATTTATCAATATACATCCCGTTGTTTATTTAATTTTTGATAAAAAAAACTTAAACACGAATTTATAAGTTAAATTCAGATTTATTTAAAAGTAATATTAAAAGTAAGTAAGATAATAAATCTCTTTAATATATAAGGCCTGTAGGATAAATGCAAGTAATTTTACAGGAATACCCTCCTCATTTAATATGTCCTAAAACAATTGCAACTGTATTTTTCACTCCATCAACTCCATCTGCTCTTATGTGATGTTATCCTCCAAATACCCTTACCCCAAAATACAAGGGATATTACCGATAATACAGGTTTACATGCTCCACAAATACGTATTCCCGGTTATATTATCTGAGTTTCCCCCTTCAACTTCATTTGTAGCTACCTTCTATCCCAGTAATTGATTCAATTTGCACCTTTCAAATTGTGGAGCTCTAATTGACCCAGTTTTCGATGTCACTTTACTCTCAAATCTGATGTGATGGGGGAGGACATATGTTTTCAAAATTCAAATTTGAATACATATGTCCTCCCTTTAAAAGGATTCCTTAACTGATTTCTATTACGCCCATTTCATCAGGTATACCTTTATCTCCCCTTTTTTTTTTCTTCAGTCAAGTGTAATGAAGATTTTGCTATTAATTTGTATGTGGTCATATGTAATAATTTAGACCATGTGTAATGTTAATTGAAGCAATCATACATGTTCATGGTTGTTTGGTTACATAATAAATGTGCAAGAATTTATATCTGTATCAGTCTACCCATTTGAATTATAAGAACTTCCAAATTGTGAAGTGATTGATTTATTTTTCAGGGCGATTCAATATTGTACCAAGAGTTTGTGAAATTCTTAGGCAGCAATGGAGCAATTTACTAAGAAGAAAAGTAGAGCCGATAATATTTTACACCGAGTTTGTGAGTATGTTATTTTACATAGCATACCTTTCCATGTATATTGTGTTTGAGTTGTAAATTGACATTTATACATGTACGTCTATTATTTGTAGTGAATTACGAGACAATTTTAACAAAGAAGTACGTGCACCCCCAAAAGACAGTGCGTCAATATGTAAAGTCATTGATGAATGTAAGGTTCCTTTCATTTTTCATATATATGAATAATGTATTAACATTAAACTGAACAATATGTAGACTGCAGATTACAATCAAATTGGTTCTGCACAATATTAGAACAGTCAGCAGGATAATTGTATGTTTACTACCAATGAATTGACAAAATCTATGACTCTTTTTTTAAATAATGTACGTAAGAAGATGCGGGGTATGATTGTTCCCTTAGGACAGGAAAGTTGACCATCTCAGATGGTTCCACTATCACCTGACGGTATTATGCAATTACATTTTACATTATACAGAAACCAAATCATGTGACATTTCAGCCGAATGTAAATAACAATAATTTTGGTTGACTATTGCAGGAGGACTTCAAAACACAATGACGATGACACTGTTGTCCCCTTTATCAATCAATTTCCACAAATATGGATAGAGTTCTTTGTCACCACACTTTTTGAGGAAGCATGCTGAAATTATACATTGTAAGTGTTCAGTTTTGCAGCAAAATCATGGTGTGTACCGGACTAATATAAATGAAATTAAATAAATAAATAAAACTGACCAGGTGCAGGTAAGACATATGATGCACAAAAGGAAAATGTGCACCCACACAACATGATTGTAACTGAACCTGTCTTACCATATTCCCAATTTAGTAAGTTTGATATTTTTCCAATACGAACGCACTGCATATTGTTTACCATTTTATATTGAATAATTACTAACAATTTTGTAGGTGGATCCAATGAGATTAGAATTAATGGAAATGTCTTGAAGCTCGGCTCTACAACTGCTAATTCAAGGATGACTCACTTTAAGAGTTTGATTCATTTATCCTGCACATTTAAAACCACTAAAACTTTCACAACTAAACGTACATCAAAATCACAAAGTTGTAAGTTGGTGGCCCCGAGGAAACATTTTTAATGTTACTTATATATACCTTACAAACTATCTTCCTTTAAATTGAAAAATTTATTATTGGATCAACCATGAAAAATACAGAGATGTCTGCCAAAAAAATGTCGAGGAAGCGCAACAGTATAGCAGTGCCTTATTCCCCAATAAATTTTTTGAACAGCAGCAGTAAGTTTTCCAACCAACATCGCCTCTTATATCTTTGATTTTAAAATTGGATATGAGAAACCTAACATGAGTTGTTGAGCGGACTATAGGAAATGGCACTGCTGAAATAGGAATCAGTGAAAGTACAGTGGCTGACAAAGGGAAGAGACATGTTGATGTACAAATGAATCCAGATGGTAATTCCATACGTTCCTTTTATACTCATGAAATTACATATAGCAACCACAGATGTAGTTATAATTTGTTTGAATGATATTGGTTGAGGTACATCGTATGTAATTAAATAAATTGTAAGACATGAAATAGTTGCATATACAAATCCTGAATACAGTAGTAATAAAAGTCACGTAATAAATGTTGCAGATTTGGAAGAAGAATCAGAAATGGACAGTGTTGTTAGTGAATCATTTTCTGACCATGGTAAACGTTCTGACATACTAAATAATTAGGTTCCACTGAATGTTGTACTATTTGTGACGCAGATGATTTGGAGCAGTTCATATTTGACAGGAATTTTGAAAGTGGCGACGATCTTAAATGCCCCTCATGGAAAATTGATTTCAATGAGATGGAACTTCCAGAGAATACCTATGATCTGAATAATGACAATGGTAATTGAATTTAAAAAATTCAAAATTATTATAGTTTCCCCTCTATAATAGTTCACATAGTGTTTAAAATATCTATAATATTCCTCACAGACTATTCGTACGTTGCGAGAATGCATAGTGATCAGTCCGATGGGGAATCAGTGGAAGGTAAAGAACCAAAGTCATTGAAAAATTACCCTTTCTCTTTATTAAGAAATTAATATAACAAGTATGTAGACACTTCCATTTTTTTTCAGACATTCTGGAAAATGTCAATTTTCCATCTTACGAAGACATGAAAGTGTGTGTAGAAGGTAATTTCTCTGCCATGACCAAATTGGATTATGAATACCATTTGCCATAAAGGAGTATGTTACACTCGACCCTCCCAATATAAAGTGTAGCAAGTGTGAAGCTTGGATGTGGAAAGAAGAATGTGTGAATAAGAGTGTCAGTTGTGGAACCCCTGTATTCTCCCTATGTTGTGCGAAAGGTCAAATTAAACTTCCACGAGAGAAGCCAACACCTTCATTCATTTGGCAGATGCATAATGATAATGCCAAAGCTCAGAGATTTTAAGATGGTATGCGTTTATTCAATAGTATTTTTGCTTTCACGTCAACAGGTGGTAAAGTTGATAACTCAATTAATAACGGCGGGGCACCATACATTTATCGACTCAACGGACAGAACCACCATTTGTTTGGTTACTTAATACCAGAGAAAGACGACGACCCCAAATTCTGTCAATTATATATTTACGATACAGAAAATGAAATTAGTAATCGACTGAAATGGGTTAATGTTGATGGTGGCTCTGTAGTTGATGCTAAGATTGTAGCTGGTTTATCAGCCATGTTAGATGAAACAAACGAGTTAGTGAAAGAATTTTGCACAGCATGGGACCGATTTGAAAAAGATGGTGTTCAAGATTCAGTAATCAGACTAAAGGTTTGTAGATCCGAAAGTAGTCGTGAGAATCATGTTGGTCCATCTGATGAGGTAGTCGGTGTAATGGTGGGGGATATAGATGACAGTGATGGTTCTCGTGACATTGTAAAAGATTCTCATGTGAAAGGTTTGGAAAGAATCAGTGACATACATCCAAAACTCATGGCGTTACAGTATCCTCTACTTTTTCCTCATGGTTCAGATGGTTTTCATAAGAAAATTCCCTTTGGAAAGGTTGATGAAAAATCTCAAAAGAAAATAGAATTCATTACACAGAAAGAGTATTATTCGTACAAATTTCAAGCGCGCAGTAATGAATGTAATTTCTTCTTTTAATGAAGTATTTCAATGTTAATTGAATTAAAATAGGTGCAAAATTACTTACATGCTTATGTCAATAATCACTCTATTTCACAATAATTACTCCATGTTTGGGTGGGTTTCGTACCAACCATACCACATTACGTTCTGAGCTCTATACTAACATTCAACGGAGTTTGAATGAGGGAACCTCTGAGACCACAAACATGGGTAAAGGTTTTATTTTAACTGATGGATTTGTAGGTTCACGAAGATATATGCAGCAAAACTTTCAAGATGCGCTAGCTGTATGTCGCCATATTGGGCATCCTGACATTTTTCTTACAATGACTACAAACCCTTTATGGGATGAAGTACTCCAAATGATGAAACTACTACCCCATTGCTTGACACATAATTCCCCCGATGTGATGGCACGTGTGTTTAAACTGAAACTGGACCAACTGGTTGATGATATTAAGAGGAAAAAATATTTCAGAACTTGCCTTGGTGGTATTGATCAACATTTCATGCACTTTCAATTTGTTAAGTTTTATTATTTATTGTATTCTGCAAAAACTGACAGATGTATTGGTATGATGTAACATTTATGTACGTATTGGAATTTCAGAAACGGGGTCTCCCGCATGTTCACATGCTCATTTGGTTGGATGCGGCTTCAAAGGCTAATTTGCAGGCAAATGTTGACAAGTATATTTCAGCAGAAATTCCAGACCCTCAAATTGAACCGGTTGGTTACGCCGTTGTAAATGCTTTCATGGTACATGGACCATGTGGTAAAGTATTCCCTAAATCTCCATGCATGAAGCAATATAAATGTACGAGACATTTCCCCAAAAAGTAAGTTGTAATATAACTAAGATTGACGTTTATACTTAATTGCTGTACATATCTGTTACACGTACAATATTAGGTTGGTTAAATGATTGAAATCAACCTTACATGATGCAGGTATTGCAACTCAACAACATTTGACCAATCAGGTTTTCCTATATATAGAAGATGTCAAACACATATCACTGTTACAAAAGGGAAATCTGGTCTTGATAATCAGTAGGTGGTACCGTACAACCGCGATTTACAGGTGAAGTATCAGTGTCATATGAATGTTGAGATTTATGCACATGCCCGGAGTCTTAAATATCTCTTCAAGTACTGCCTAAAAGGGCATGACAGGGCTACTGTTGAAATTATGGGAAAGAAAAGACAATCCAGCAGCGGAGAGGGACTGAATGAAGCTGAAGATGAGATTCAATCTTTTTTTGATTGGAGGTACATCTGTGGATGTGAAGTCGCCTACCGCATTTTCGGATTCAATATACATTATAGATCTTTGGTAGTTCAACGACTTTCTTTCCATTTGGATGGGAATAAATATTGTACCTTTCGCTCAAATGAATCACTACCAAAAATGGCAGCAAGAGAGAAGGAGAAGTACACATAGTTAGAAGCTTTCTTTATCCTTGATGCCACTGATGACCATGCAAATCAATATTTGTATGACGAAATCCCACAATTTTATATTTGGAATGATGTAGACCGAATATGGAATCCACGCAAGCGTGGCAAAAAAAATTGGCAGGCTTTCGTACACACATCACAGTGCCGGGGAATTGTGGTTTCTAAGACTTCTATTAACCAAGGTACGCGGACCTACATCATTTGAGTCATTACGGACTGTCAATGGGACTATATTTAATACCTATCAAGAAGCATGTAAATAGTACGGTCTACTTGATGACGACAATGAATGGCATCAGGTTTTATCTCAGTTCTCTGAAAGTGGATTCCCTCATCAAATTAGACAGTTATTTGTCCACATAATGGTCAACTATAAAGTGTCAGACCTAAATGACATATGGAACCGACATTGGACCGCTGTGATTGATGACATTTTGCTGAAGCAGCAGCAACTCACTAGGAATCCACATATGATGCTAAATGACAAACAACAACAGTACTATGCTCTTGCAGGTAATTCTATATATGTATCCACTTATCACCTAAAATATTTAAAACATAACTTGCTCCACACACATTTCTCATATTCATTTCTGTTTGAAAAATATTCAGAGATTCACACATTATTGAAGAGCATTGGGAAATCACTGAAAGACTACAGTCAGATGCCTCAACCTCCCAACACTTATTTGGACTGCAATGTCAATAATTTGATTATTGAGGAAACAAATTACGACATAAATGAAATGGAGAAAGAATTCCAAAATCTTTACAAGAAGTACAACAAAGAGCAGTTGCAAGTGTACTCTTCTGTCATGAAATCGGTGGAGAAAAATGAAGGAGGTGTATTCTTTGTGTATGGGAGTGGTGGATGTGGCAAAATATACCTCTGGAGGACATTACTATCTAAGTTAAGATCAGAGCGTAAAATTTATCCTGCTAGTTACTTCGTCGGGCATTGCTGCAACTTTAATGCCAGGAGGACGTACTGCACATTCAAGGTTCAAGATTCCAATTGTTATTGATGAACATTCCATGTGTTCCATATCTCATACGTCAGACATAGTAGAATTGATCAAGCGCACAAATCTAATAATTTGGGATGAGGCTCACATGCAACATCGATACGCATTTGAGTGTCTTGATCGTTCCTTGAGAGATGTCCTCAAGGCAGTAGATCCGAAGCGATTTCATATGCCCTTTGGAGGTATTACAGTTGTGCTAGGTGGTGACTTTCATCAAATTCTCCCAATAATTCCTAGACCATCAAGGGGTGAAGTAGTTTCTGCGTCAATTACAAGATCCAGGATCTGGAAAATTGCTACGATTTTCAAGTTATTGCACAACATATGATAAAACAAAGGAAAAAATGTCGAGGAAGTAAAAGCTTTGTCATATTTTGCAGAATGGGTTCTACAAATTGGGGATGGAAAGGTTGGCCTGCGGCTCACGTTAACGTGATTATGTTGAAGATGGCATTGCCATACCTAAACAATTCTGCCATCTTAAGTCAACCAACTCCGTTGATGAAATGATTGATAGTGCATTCCCTAATTTCATGGAGAATTATAGAGATGTAGAGTATTTGAGTGAAAGAGCAATATTAACACCAATAAGTATAACAGTTGGAAAAGTTAGTAGTGTTATTGTGGAAAAGATTTCAGGCGAGATGCCTTCTTACTTCTCCATTGACACAACGGAAGATTATCCGGGATCTAAAGATGATCAGTTACAATCTTTTCCACCTGAAAACCTCAACTCCATTAACATTCCTGGATTACCTCTACATGAATTAAAGCTTAAGGTTGGAGTGGTTGTGATGTTGACGCGAAACCTGAATCAGACTCTAGGACTATGTAACGGTATTAGGTTGATGGTTACAAGGTGTCTATAAAATTGTATGGAGTGTGAAGTTATAGGTGGACAGTAAAAGGAACTAAACACTTTATCCCACGAATGGAATTGGCTCCAACAGAGACAAGGTTGCCTTTCAAACTTTGTAGGAAGAAAATGCCTCTCCAAGTATGTTATGCAATGACAATCAACAAAGCTCAAGGTCAATCTCTAGAACAAGTTGCATTATATCTACCTAACGGAGTGTTCACTCATGGCCAATTGTATGTTGCTGTAAGCCGCGTCACTTCACCGCAGGGTCTGAAGCTATTTATCGATGACGAAGATGGTAACAATATCTACATAACTCAGAATGTGGTATATAAAGAGATCTTCTATAATTTACCAGTAATATAGATTCCTGTAAACAACCTTACATTCTGCATTCAAAATATATCAGTAACGGTCTTCAATATTAAGGTCACAGTTACTGACAATATTTATCAATTTTTTTGTTAATGAAGTACATTATGTATTGAATACCAACAAACATCATTATTATATTGCTTAAATTCGACATTGATCCTTTTTCTTTCTGTTGACAGTTAATCATATATTGGAGATTAAATTGAACATTCCGTATTCAATCTCCCAAATCTCAGATTAATAATTGATAAATTACAACTCTCACAATATATTCATCAGACTAAACATCAAATAAATGCGCACAACCCAAATATACCGATAAAACAAAAAATGGTTATAAGAAAACCAAAGTTTATTATATTGTGCAAAAGTATAAAGTAATCATAAAATATTTAACACAAGTACAATAATTGAAACTCAATTGTTAGTAATTGTGCCATCTTCCTTAGATCTACTTTACATTTTTGGTTAGCTTAAACAAGTAAGCAAAGTACTAATCTCAGATTCATTGTAAGGTATGATGTGCAAACACAGATTACTAATTTCTATTCAACAAAATTGCACATAAATATAGATTCAACAATATCTCATTTATAGTTACATATTTTCTAATTGGTTTTAGGTGTATAGTGATTGCAAATGGCTTTCAACAAATTTGACAGTTTGCACGTCCTAGTGAATCAAAAGAGGATTGGAGCGTCAGGGTAAGAGCCCAAACAATTTGGAAGGGAATCAACAGACAAACCCGAGAGCTTAAAGGTTTTAATATCATTTTCTGTGATGACTATGTAAGTATATATGTACCATTTATGGACCAAATTTTATATTCCGTGCACTTCTATTACACACGTCGTCAAGAATGTAAACTTTGCACTCAATTGTAGGGCTCTAGGATACATGCCTTTCTGGCGGCTACAATAGTACCCAAATTCGAACAAATAATGGAAGAAGGTCAAATTTATATTGTACAACTATTCAAGGTCAAAACGAACAATGGTGATGAGACAAGCCGACCAATACGTAACAACGGGCATATCTACTTCACAAATGAAACCAAAATGGAGAAAGATGATTTACTACACCAAGATATTCCACCTTACAGTTTTGATTTCTATAATCTTGCTCAGTGTGAGTCCCAAAAAAATGACAACTGATTTTTAACAGGTGCATAACTAATCTTATGTAATACATTATTTCAATTAAATTTAATTATGTGACATTAAATGAATGAAATTTACATGAAATCGGACGTGGTTGGTGTCATAGAGGACGTACATCCGAGAGCTACTTATAACAAAGATGGTGAAGATAAGTCACATGTGGCATTTACAATAACTGATGGCAGGTATACTGTGGTTGCCAATTGCATTGATCAGTTGTTATTTGATTTAATGTCTGCTTATTTTTCAGTAAACACACTTACATGAATAAAATGTAGGACCACTATCAATGTTACTTTCTTCAACCAGTTTGGTGACTCTTTTCAACAAGAATATGAGAAGATCCAAGAAAGACATGTTATCATTATTATAGCATGTGGAAGAGTCAGCGAATGGAAAAGTTATGTCACTAAAACTCAACTATTAAACTGGAATCAGTTATAAACACTTACTTTACATATTTCTTTTTATGTAGATGTAGTATACGTAACTAACTTCCCAGCAACAAGAGTATACTTAAATGTCAATCACTCTGTGGTCAATTTTATGAAATTAAGGTATTTCTCTTTTGTCATTACTGTCAACCACTACTAACAAAAATATTTAACTTAACTTATTACTTCATTGAAAACCTCTAAGACATATGAAGCCAGAGTTCTATATAATGGACTTAGATGAGGAGGAGGAATCTACAGAATTACCAGTATTGACTTTGACAGAGCTAGGAAAGTTGGACGAGACATATATTATGGTAAGAAATAAATTAAAATTACATATGACGATACACAACATTCCATTCACTTTATCGTATTACAGAGAAAGGTTATTTGCCAAGTTACTGTGAAGAAATTTGATGAGAAGATGAACTGGTACAGTCCTTTCTGTGTCAAATGTGATAAAGATATCAAGTTGGTTTATGAGGTTTATAGTTGTTGTGATCGCACTTGGACTTACCCGGATAGCAGGTATTATGAAGTATTGAATTTACTCATCAAATTTAACACCCCCAAATCTGGGGTCAGGAATCTGGGTCATCAAGCAATCCTTCAATCATGTATAACCCATATTAACTCAATAATCCAATAATTCCATATCACAGACCCCCAATCTCACACACTCACAAGTTATAACCTTAGAAATGACGTACATCAAGTATCATCTATTATTAAAACTCAAATGTACTTTACAGGATCTCAAACAATTATTCGTAACCTCTACATGAAGTTACAATAATTACAATTGAAATCTTATACCTATCTGATACTCTGGCCCCCCCAAGACAAAGCTGCCAGGGATTCTCCCCATAATTGCAAGCGACTAAGTCCCACACCTGCATACTGGTTATCAGTTGTGTTGTGACATTTAAAAGAAAGCAAGAGTGGCAATAATGCTCGACCATAATAATCGACATTATGAAAAAACTATTAAAGGAAATTATATTAATCCGTATAAGGATATGTACTTATTCAAGTAGTTTTCTTGGTGATACACACCTCATTTTAAAATAATATTTTTGATTGACTTATCAGTCTGCAAATACCTTAATGGTAAACCCGGCGCCTAGACTTGGGTTACGGTATTGCATCTCAATTCCAATTGGAAGAATAGGACCTTCATCGGAGCCCCCGAGATATGATGATCAGTCATATAACGGTATACTTTTCTACATATAGATGGACAACTTCTTAACATCCTGGTTATCACCCAAGCCGCATCCGGGCTTTATATGCTTCCCCATTCATCTCGGGGTTTATATTGCATACTTCGTATGTCCCTCAGTACACATGGTACCTTCTCATACGAAAAATTTATATAGTAGTCTCCCCAGTCCATGAAGTACTGAATCTCTACCCCTCTTATGTCCATTTTAAGAATCCTATCATATATCTGGAATCATCGAACTATATCGAAGTTCCCCAAATGCTTTGCTTGTTGATAGGCACAGCTCGTCTCATATGTATATATATATATATGTACTTCCGAGAATTTTCGGAGGAAGTACGAAGGATGTGAGTTGACCGTTGTCAACAGATAAATAAATAACGGGGAGTTTCTTTTGAAACTATATTCAAAATATTTAAAATAAGTCGAAATAATATTATTCGACGGTCTGAAATTATTCGAATGATTTTCTGAAATTCAGAAAGTATTTTAAATCAAATTTTATTATTTTTAAATCATATTAAATCATTTAATAAATAATTAATAATTAAACAATAATTAGTAAATAATTAAACCTCGAATAATCATATTTTAAAAGAATATTTGAAATAGTATTCCTCAACTAATTTATGTTTAAGTAATTAAAGTAATCTTCAATAATATGATTAATCGAGTCCGAAATAAATAATCGTTGGAGAATAATTCTCCTATATTAATGAATAATTGAAATAATATCTATTATTCGAGTAATTAAAAATAGTTGAGAGAATACGATCTTTGGAAATCATTTTAATAAAGTTTGAGGTATTAATGTTTTGCAAGTGGACATCGAGTCCCTTAGAATAAAATAAGTACGTACTTTTAATCGTCCAAAACATCTCCGGAATGATTCCCGGGTTTTCGTTTTAAATTCTGACCGACTCTTGGTCTTATAACTTATACATCACGTTCTACTACAGCGTTATTATTTGTAAATAAAACCCCTCTGGAATACTTCCAGGTTTTCATCAAATTATACTGACCGATCCTCGGTCTAAAATATAATCCTCATATATACAGCGCTACTTTCTAGCGTTATCGATTGAAATTCGGTAATATTCATATACCAAAATCATTAATATATCGTATGATATTATATATCACAATTCATAAAATATCATAATACAACATCATGTATATAGAATTTATTTGAAAACAAACACAACACAACAATTTTAAGAGGTAGGGTTTGAAAACTTGTCTGGAGTCCAAGATACGTTTCCCGACTTCCTCTCGTTCCGGGTTTTCTAATCAACAAATATTATAATCTTAATCAGTATTCCTAATTCCATCACCAACTTATATTTCTAATAAGTACAATACTTCATAATTTTCAATATCCGATCGACTCGAAATAAGTATCAATCCTTGGTCAAAACGGACGGTCAAAGTAGTCTTCTAGAGTTGACTTTACCGTATATTACTATAACGCGACTCGCACTCTATCATTTTTAATAAATCGTAAAATTAATATTTGAATACAAAACACCTCGAGGAGCTTCTTGAGTGCTTGTAATACTTATCATTAAAGTTTCATTTTGATAAAATAAATTTAATTAGGTGAAAAACATTTCAAAGATTCGGTCAACTACGTAGTTTTACTATTCAAACCGTTTTCACTAAAAAGTCGATATCTCTCAAACCGTTCACTCAATTGATGCACCATTTTCGTGTGCGCGATCTAGACAAAATTTAGAACACATTATTTCAAAATGGTTTTCTGGTAACAGGGGTGAAAATCCCGAAGTGGCAGTTTCTAACAGGGGTTGTTTTTTACGTTCGTACTTCGCGCGACCTTGGCTCCGACATTTTATAAAATTGAAAATTCAATATTTTTAATTGAAATTTTTATGGAAGTTAATAAACTCTATTTATTACTCTCTGTGAAAATTTCATGATTCTTAAGTATTTTTAAGTCGATCATTTATATTTACAAAGTTCGTAATTTGTAGGAGTTTTGTCGCATAAATCACTTTTACTAAAATGGTCATAACTTTTGATCTACAAATTGAAATCAAGATATTCAAGCGCCTAAACGATCCTCATAACATTTTCTATCATAATAAAGTCTCAATTTTTAAGAAACTATAGTTTATACATTCGGGAACTTCTGCAGAAACTTAAGTTAAGTTTTATTCATTTTAACGAGGTTACGATTACGATCCGGGTTTCATTTATGTCTTAAATCATTATACCACCATCAATAATCATCAAATCATCATCTCAACACTAACTTATATCAATAACATCATGTTCTTGAGGCAACAATCATCAACCTTAAAACTAATTAACTAAACATCAAGATAATATCAAATCAATCATCAAAACCATACTTATATCCAAGATCCTTTCTTTTCTTGAAACTTAAAAGTTAAACAAAGTTTGGATGAAGGTTTATACCTTTCTTGGTAGCTTTGGAGGTCCTCTTCTTTATGATTGAACCTTAGGATGGATTGGTTATGCTTAAGGATCCTAAATCATGCCATGAAAATCAAGAAAACAAAAAGAGATTTTCGGAGTTAATATTCACCACCAATTTTGAGCAAGGATTTGACTATGCTATACTAATACAATGGCCATGAAATTTGGAACTTACCTTGTACATGATATGAGGAATCTTTGGTTAAAATTTGGTCATTTTGGAATGAGTAGAACATGAGATATGAATTTTTCTTCCCATGGTGTTCTTGGAAATTAGCATTGGGTTTTTGGAGAGAGAGAGAGAGTTTGTTGCTTTCTTGAAATGCTTCTTGTGTACGATTTTGAAGATATGATTTAGTATATAACTTAGTACTAGTAAATCTTTGCATATCTTGGCTAGCTTTCTAGGCTTCCAAGCTAATCTATCTAGTTTAGGTTCTAGTTTTACTATTCCTAGCTTGTAGGTTGTCATGCTTATCTAGTTTAGGTTATTATTTGGTAACTTAACCATGGTTAGTTTCTTAACATAGTTAGCTAGTTTAGTTAGATTGGTTCGATACGTTTATTTATTCGTTTACGCGTTCGCTCGGTCGCTTATTCGTTTTTGTAATAAATTCTCGTAAACGATTCGCGGTGTAAATCCTTTCTTATATGTTCTTTAAGTTTTGAAGTATCGTTCTTGAATTTGAATTGGTAAGATTTTAAATTTGTAATTATATTGTGATTTCCATAATCCTTGATGGTTCATAAATACGGTCGTATTTCAAAGTTCGTTTTCTTCGAAAACTAATAGCGTTTACGTACACTCATTTGGTATGTATAATCACAATATCAACTCGGAATCTTAAATTAAAAACTCTTATATGATGGTCGCAAAATTTTTCCATTAAACCGCAAGGTTACTATTCATAAAGGTCTTTTACCTATGTCAAAAATTTGGGTTCTTACAGTCTTCCCCCCTTAAAAGGATTCCGTCCCGGAATCAGTTTTAGAAGTAGGCGGGGATATGCTTCTCACATGACCACCTCGAGTTCTCACGTTGACTTCACAGTATTGGATCTCTTTATAAAATTTCCAGTCGTACGTCAAATATATTCCCGGGTACTCGTTCTTGTAGACCTATGACCTCTACACCTGACTCCACATATGCTAAGTCTGGCTGCAAGTTTATTAGCTCCTTTTTAATCATATGTCTGGCGGTGATGGTTAAATTCCCTAACATCGATTCGTGGTACTCGTTATAAACTTGGCGACCGTTCGACGATTGTGCTAATTTATAAGCCAACTTTCTTAGTCCTTTAAAGATTTCAAGTGGTCCAATAAACCTTGGGTTCAACATTTCTTTACCTTTTGAATCTCATCACTCCCTCCCCGGGAGGCACTCTCAACAATACTTGGTCTATTACGTCGTACTCTCTGTCCTTATAGTTCTGGTCTGCATACCTCTAGTGTTCATCCTGGGCTGCAATTAGCCGGATTCAGATAAGTTCTAGGAATTTCTTTGGTATATCAACTCAATTATGGTCCAAGTATCCTCCGCTTACCAACTTATTCCCAACCTAAGGGAAAACGATCATTTCTTCCATACAAAGCTTTGTAGCCGTTCCAATGATAACTCGTTATTGTCGGTAATTCGATTAACATCAACTGGTCACTTCATCTTTCTTAAACAAATCTATAATATGAACGATTAGCGCATCTTTTAGTGTTTGGAATGGTCCTTCAACTTATTCGTTTTTCCTCCATCACTCTTACTAGTGCTAGAGTTTCATTTCTTAACGTTTGCTCATTTCAGCGCATCATCTCTATCGATTATCTTATGTAAGAAGTTCCTGTTGCATTTCTTTATGCTCATCTCCTGTTACACGTTTAGCGCCAGATTTTAACATTTCTACCCGTAGTAACGTAAGGCACGTCGGATCCTGTTGCCATTTCGAAGGAAGCGCCATTTCATACGCAATTGATTGATACGCTTTAGAGTCGTGGAACGCTCAGCTTCCGCTATCGGTCAGACTTCTTTAATCATTCCTCATATAATATTTATAGTACTACGATACCTTCCGGGTCGTATTTATTATTGTCGCTAGCGCATTAGACGTATTCGCGTTTATTGGGAACAACTACTAGTGGCCTTTAAAGGGCGTGTACGATCTTTCTTGCCTTCAGTCAGTTCTAACCATAACATCCTTCATTCTTCCACGGTCCTTTGTAAAGGATATCGGCGACTATTTTCCGTATGCTCCCGTGGTAAGTACATCTATACGAATTTTCTATCAACGATAGGAGATTCCCTTAACCGTTCCAAATAAAAGGTTAGCCGCTAGACGTATCTTCAATGGTCAGGATAGTCCTCTCATTCTACTTGTCGATTTGAGAACTCTAAGTCGTGCCTTTGTTCGTCCCTTCTCGCGAAATATTTTGGGTAATAATCCAGTTGTGAAATTAATTCTTGGATCCTTGCGTGGCGCAATATCACAGGGTCTCTCTATCACCAATTATCTCTTCCGCGTTCATAACAATTTTATAGAGCGGAGATCTATCATTTGCATAATAAAATAAGCGGTCTTATTTTACCTATTACTCAAAATCCTAAAATAGCATGACGGCTTACTTGGTTCCTGATAATCCTCCTCCAGAATTTATTATAATAAACTCTTTCTCCCATTAGGGTCATTTACAGGTCGCAGTCGCTAAAATTTTAATCCTCGTCATTCCGTTTTCATTTTCAACCATGTCAATGACATCCATTTCCATATTCGGTCATGACTAATATCCTCTTAAGTTTCTAGGCATCATTAATTCTTTCGGTTCGTAATAAAGGGTTCTCTTTACATTATCTCAACTCCAAAATTCATTCATGTGATCCTTCTCATCAGTTGTTCTGAAATTTGTTATCCTAAATATATCTTTTCCTACTTAATGTGTCGGCCACCATATTGGCATGTCTTTAATGATAATAGATTTCTCAATCACGGTCCTTGATCAATTTGACCAAAACTTCTACGCTGTGTCCAGCGTAAGTAAAAAAAATTCCAAATTTTCCTCATATGTTAAACTCTTTGTCCCTTTAGTGCGAACCTTATCGCGATTATTCTAGATTATTATTATGATGTGTTATGTCACGATCCTTAAGCTGCGTAGACGTTTCATTACACTTCACACAAAATCCTATTTTTATCGTTGAGTATTTCTAACACGGGGTTGCTACCAATCTTACCTTCACTTTTTGAAAATCTTATTCCTCAAATTCATACATGCTTGGTCTTTCCCGAATTTATTAGTACCTATCCCGATAATGTTTCATAGAAGCGTACCTCACTAATCACGTTGGTATCTCTATTATCATTCTTCTATAACCATGTTAAAGATCCTTATGATAATAACTAAACATGGTATTCCCTTTTTAAAATAACTTACTCATCACGATGCTCCGATTGCACCATCATAGCACTGAGCTCTCAGTCTCATATTACAACAATCGGTTCTCAACTATACCTCTCTTTGTTCGGAAGGCAATTAGCCTTGGAAGAATGATTTTCAGAATATCGATGTAATTTAGACAATCTTAACAAGATTTCAAAATATAACATCTGAACAAATAATGAGATCTGAATAAAAGAGTCGCAACACTCAAAAGATTTATAACTTGGAAGGAAGAATACAACAAGGTTATCCTTCCACGTCCTTAGAATTTTATATTATGATATAATAAAGGATATCTCTTGAAAGCAATGATTGCCGAATAATAACATCATTCAAATGGCACTTGTAAGATTTCCCCATTGAAATAATACTTTTCTTTTAGAATAATGAAAGATATATCGAATAACATCCTCAACTAAAGGTTAACCATTGAGGTTTCAAAGAGATGCTATTTTGAAAGAAGGAATTTTATTCAATGATTAACAAATAAGGAAGTATATTGTTCTTCAATCACTTTATGATTTTAATTGGATATTCGTTATATAAACGAAAGAATAGAACATTTCATGAACAAACTATTTCATAAAACTGAATATGAATTCTCGTTTGAGTGGACGACCTAGTTAGATCTCAATTAAATCATTCTTTGAAAATTTTATCAACGGTTAATCTTGCATATATAATGCATTGTGTAAAAAAAATTGATTGGAAGTGGAACTAGAAAAATAATAATAGTCCATATCAAAGCAATATTATCAACCGTCTAAGAAAATGGCCAGCTCAATCGGTTTGGCTCATAACAACTAGCTAGAACGATTAGCTAGGCTTTCATTGTATTAATTAAAATTTCGACTAGTTAGGACATTAACTAATCGTTCATGAGAACATATACAACTAATCATATTTCTGTTTGTTCGAAAAAGAAAATCTCAATATCGTAACCACTAAAAAATTTGTGGCTAACTGGATGACGATTTCAAAATAAAGAGTTTTCCAATTTGGGCTGAGAAAGACAATTATAACTTTGAATCGAGTGGTCTTGGCATTGGAACAATCGATAGCCTCTTATCAAATATTTCTTTCCAATAAAAGGGTACACTCAGAGGTGCCCTCGTTCACATACTTTATCAGATTCTCAAATAGAATTGAATTCGGAATACTAATATCAAATTGATACCATTACTATGATTTTAAAGTTCAATATATAATTTCATCCTGATTAGAAGAAAAGGATTCTCGAGGAATCCATGGATATTAGATCATCCATGTTTTTAACAATTTATTAGATATTTACGATCTCGACTGAGAAGCGTAAGTATGAAAGAAGAATCAAATAAAGATATTCATTATGAATATTCGTCGATGAATTGAGGAAAATTTATTAAAAATTCCATAGATAATTAAAATAAAGTATAAATAGCTCTGAGCCGAACCAGAAGATCATAATCTATGAATGAAAGTTCATGGATTAACCAAAGGAATTGAACAAGCCTTGATGCGGAGAAAGACTATTCAAGATGGTCACATCAGAAGTTCAAAGTAGGTAACTAAAAGGATTGCCTGATATGATTATTAAGGCAATACGAATGATCAACAGTTTGGAGGGAGTAGCGTGACAGTGAGTAGGTGCCAAAATATTTCACTGATTATCCTAACTCTCGTTATTATCCGTCTGAGGATGATACCACCTCTTCGTCTTTGTAATTCCTTGTTTCAGCTAGTTTCTCTTTTAACATCAATTTAAAATCGCTTAATATCTTGACTTTCGCACGTATATCTGTCATTCCGGTGTTTTTCCTCGACGACCTTACTCAGAATTACTCCAAACATCTGTTAGGCCGATAGGGGCCTGCTACACGCATCCGTTACTAATTACAACTGGCCAGTTCTCCCTGGGAATAGATCAAAGAGATCTCTTAGGGATCTCAATACAGTCCATAGGTTCGATGGCATGTGTGTGTAAGTGAACATACATTACCGAATATATTAGAGGTCTACGAGTATATAGACGTAGTCTCTGACATCATTTCTACCGAAGAATTCCGCTCTAGACTCACTGGTCTATCCTTTTAAAAGTTTCTAAGATCGAACTATCGCTCGTTGTAATCTTACGCCATTCAATTGTAGACATGCCATCAATTCTCAATGCTCTCGATCTCTGAGCTAAACCATCATAACCTTACATGTTAAGCACACTAATAATATCATGTAGTGTAGTCGTCTTACGATAACATTCTTATATTATATTCAAATCTTCCTTAATAGAAAAATATCCTTAAGGGTATATTGGACACTATCTCTGGTGAATTCGTGATTAATACGATATTCACATCCTCATTGGTAAAATGACACCTTCAACTAGTTTGGGTCAATAACCTCCACTGTATATTAATACTTAGAGCTCGTGGTTCTCACATGTGATGCCCCCTCATGGGCAACCTATAAAGAACTACGAGTAACAAGGCTCGTGTTGTCCAAATGAACATTTGGTGTTGATAATACCGTCTTTACCCCCAAATGCCCTGGAGACTTAGCTCCGAGTTCTACAACCACATACTTGCCAAATCATATATGATTCTAATTTTTCTTCTCATCATTCTGATAATATCCAATGGTCCTATTAGTCATGCTTTAATACCTCAAATATACACTTTATCCTAACCTACACAATGGGGCTATATCCGGTAGTCCAACGATGAACTCTATATGAGCTCTTACGTAATCTCACATCTAGAAAGACACCTAACACTCTCATCTCTAAGTACTATAACTTAATGCTCTGATACCATTTTTGTAACGCCCCCAAATCCGGGATCAGGAATTTGGGTCGTCACGCAATCCTTCAATCACGTATAACCTGTATTAACTCAATAATCCAATAATTCCATATCACAGACCCCCAATCTCACACACTCACAAGTTATAGACTTAAAAATGACGTACAACAAGTATCATCTGTTATTAAAACTCAAATGTACTTTACAGGATCTCAAACAATTATTCGTAACCTCTACATGAAGTTACAATAATTACGATTGATATCTTATACCTATCTGATACTCTGGCCCACCTGAGACAAAGCTGCCAGGGCTTCTCCCCATGATTGCAAGGGACTAAGTCCCACACCAGTATACTGGTTATCTATTGTGTTGTGACATTTAAAAGAAAGTAAGAGTGAGCAATAATGCTCAGCCATAATAATCGACATTATGAAAAGAATATTAAAGGAAATTATATTAATCCGTATAAGGATATGTACTTATCCAAGTAGTTTTCTTGGTGATACACGCCTCATTTCAAAACAATGTTTTTGATTGACTTATCAGTCTGCAAATACCTTAATGGTAAACCCAGTGCCTAGGCTTGGGATACGATATTGCATCTCAATTCCAATTGGAAGAATATGACCTTCATCGGAGCCCCCAAGATACGATGATCAGTCGTATAATAATATACTTTTCTACATATAGATGGACGACTTCCCAACATCTGGGTTGTCACCCAAGCCGCACTCGGGCTTTATATGCTTCCCCATTCATCCCGGGGTTTATATTACGTACTTCGTATGTCCCTCAGTACACATGGTACCTTCTCATACAGAAAATTTATATAGTAGTCTCCCCAGTCCACGAAGTACTGGATCTCTACCCCTCATATGTCCATTTTAAGAATCCTATCATATATCTGGAATCATCGAACTATATCGAAGTTCCCCAAACGCTTTGCTTGTTGATAGGCACAGCTCGTCTCATATGTATATATATATATATGTACTTCCGAGAATTTTCGGAGGAAGTACTAAGTATGTGAGTTGACCGTTGTCAACAGATAAATAAATAACGGGGAGTTTCTTTTGAAACTATATTCAAAATATTTAAAATAAGTCGAAATAATATTATTTGACGGTCTGAAATTATTCAAATAATTTTCTAAAATTCAGAAAGTATTTTAAATCAAATTTTATGATTTTTAAATCATATTAAATCATTTAATAAATAATTAATAATTAAATAATAATTTTTGAAAAATTAAACCTCGAATAATCATATTTTAAAAGAATATTTGAAATAATATTCCTCAACTAATTTATGTTTAAGTAATAAAAGTAATCTTCAATAATATGATTAATCCAGTCCGAAATAATTAATCGTTGGAGAATAATTCTCCTATATTAATGAATAATTGAAATAATATCCATTATTTGAGTAATTAAAAATAGTTGAGGGAATACGATCTTTGGAAATCGTTTTAATAAAGTTCGAGGTATTAATGTTTTGCAAGTGGACATCGAGTCCCTTAGAATAAAATAAGTACGGACTTTTAATCGTCCAAAACATTTTCGGAATGATTCCTGAGTTTTCATTTTAAATTCTGACTGACTCTCGGTCTTATAACTTATACATCACGCTCTACTACAGCGTTATTATTTGTAAATAAAACTCCTCCGGAATACTTCCCGGTTTTCATCAAATTATACTGACCGATCCTCGGTCTAAAATATAATCCTCATATATACAACGCTACTTTCTAGCGTTATCGATTGAAATTCGGTAATATTCATATACCAAAATCATTAATATATCATATGATATTATATATTACAATTCGTAAAATATCATAATACAACATCATGTATATAGAATTTATTTGAAAACAAACATAACACAATAATTTTAAAAGGTAGGGGTTTGAAAACTTGTCTGGAGTCCAAGATACGTTTCCCGACTTCCTCTCGTTCCGGGTTTTCTAATCAATAAATAATATAATATTAATCAGTATTCTTAATCCCATCACCAACTTATATTTCTAATAATTACAATACTTGATAATTTTCAATATCCGACCGACTCGAAATAAGTATCAACCCTTGGTCAAAACGGACGGTCAAAGTAGTCTTCTAGAGTTAACTTTGTCGTATGTTACTATAACGTGACTCGCACTCTATTATTTTTAATAAATCTTAAAATTAATATTTGAATACGAAACCACCTCGAGGAAATTCTTGAGTTCTTTTAATACTTATCCTTAAAGTTATATTTTGATAAAATGAATTTAATTAGGTGAAAAGCATTTCAAAAGTTCGGTCAACTACGGAGTTTTACTATTCAAACCGTTTTCACTAAAACGTCAATATCTCTCAAACCGTTAACTCAATTGATGCAACATTTTCGCGTACGCGATCTAGACAAAATTTAGAACACATTATTTCAAATTGGTTTTCTGGTAACAGGGGTGATATCCCGAAGTGGCGGTTTCTAACAGGGGGTTGTTTTTGACGTTCGTACTTCGCGTGACCTCGGCTCCGACATTTTTATAAATTTGAAAAATCAACATTTTTACTTAAAATTTTTATTTCAGTTAATAAACTCTATTTCTTACTCTATGTGAAAATTTCATGATTATTAAATATTTTTAAGTCGATCATTTATATTTACAAAGTTCATAATTTGTAGCAGTTTTGTCGCGTAAATCACTTTTACTAAAACGATCATAACGTTTGGTCCGTAAATTAAAATCAAGCGATTCAAGTGCCCAAACGATCCTCATAACATTTTATATCATACTAAAGTCTCACTTTTTAAGAAACTACAGTTATACATTCGGGAACTTCTGCAGAAAATTAAGTCGAGTTTTGTTCATTTTAACGAGATTACGATTACGATCCGAGTTTCATTTATGTCTTAAATCATTATACCACCATCAACAATCATCAAATCATCATCTAAACACTAACTCCTCTCAAGAACATCATGTTCTTGAGGCAACAATCATCAACCTTAAAACTAATTAAATAAACATCAAGATAATATCAAATCAATCATTAAAACCATACTTATATCCAATATCCTCACTTTTCTTGAAAATTAAAACTTAAACAAAGTTTGGATGAAGGTTTATACCTTTCTTGGTAGCTTGGGAGTTCCTCTTCTTTATGGTTGAACCTTGGGAGGGATTGGTTATGGTTAAGGATCCTAAATCATGCCATAAAAATCAAGAAAACAGAAAGAGATTTTCGGAGTTACTATTCACCACCAATTTTGAGCAAGGATTTGACTATGCTATACTAATCCAATGGCCATGAAATTTGGAACGTACCTTGTACATTATGAGGAAGCTTTAGTTAAAATTTGGTGATTTTTGAATGAGTAGAACATGAGATATGAATTTTTCTTCCCATGGTGTTCTTGAAAATCAGCATTGGGTTTTTGGAGAGAGAGAGAGAGAGTTTGTTGCTTTCTTGAAATGCTTCTTGTGTAAGATTTTGAAGATATGATTTAGTATATAACCTATTACTAGTAAATCTTTGCATATCTTGGCTAGCTTCCTAGGCTTCCAAGCTAATCTATCTAGTTTAGGTTCTAGTTTTACTATTCCTAGCTTGTAGGTAATCATGCTTATCTAGTTTAGGTTACTATTTGGTAACTTAACTATGGTTATTTTCTTACCATAGTTAGCTAGTTTAGTTAGCTTGGTTCAATACATTTATTTATTCGTTTACGCGTTCACTCGGTCGCTTATTCGTTTTCGTAATAAATTCTCGTAAACGATTCACGGTGTAAATCCTTTCTTATACGTTATTTATGTTTTGAAGTGTCGTTCTTGGATTTGAATTTGTAGGATTTTAAATTTGTAATTATATTATGATTCCCGTAATCCTTGATGGTTCATAGATACAGTCGTTTTCCAAAGTTCATTTTCTTCGAAAACTAATAGCGTTTACGTACACTCATTTGGTATGTATAATCACAATATCAACTCAGAATCTTAAATTAAAAACTCGTATATGGTGTGGTCGTAAAAGTTTTTTATTAAACCAAAAGGATACTATTCATAAAGGTCTTTTACCGATGTCAAAAATTTAGGTTCTTACATCAAACATCTGTCAATGTAGAAGTGTATTAACTGGGTTTTTTTACTTACATTTGTCACACAGGTTTCAGTTGTATGCGCTATGTAGTGATGAGAGTGGATGTATCCCAATTCTATGGCCGGATGATGAAATCATTAGATTGGTGGGAAAAATTGTATACGAGGTCCATGCGGACCATGCAGAGGTTTGGGATTTTATTACCCTACATCACTATGTCTACTTATTTCAAACCATACAACCACTAAAAGAAACGAAAATACAGGTCACGGGTGTAAAGGTTATTCCAGATATTTTAAAAACCCTGGAGAGAAAGAAATACAACATTACCATTCTTTTGACTGAAAAAAATGTTATAGAACGGTCAAAGGTCTTCAATGCGTCTTACATCTCACTTCCCCTGGAGATGACAGACAATTATACTCCAAATGAAAAACAATCAATTCATGTGGAACAGACAAAGTTGACAGATGTGAGTTGTTATTTCTATGTACAAAATTTTTAATTGACATGTAATTTTTGTTGCTTCAAATCCACATGTTATTCAGACAGAAACTCCAACTAAGGACATCAGCCCGCCAACGGTTCAATCAACTAATCGTACAAGGCCACGACATCAGGTTGAACCGCTACAATACAATCCTGAAACATTAGAGAAGCCACCAAGATTTAAGAACATCAAAATGGAGAAGGTTTGTACGGTTATTTATAAATAATATATAATCAAATAAAGTAGATCAATACACTGTGACTTACGGATATTGTCTCATATTTGCAGCGTTAAGATAACATAGCATCTCCAGAAGAGGGAAAGCTAAGCAAGAGAAGAATTCAAATGTTAATTCTGCCCAACAAATGTCGTAATGCCTAAGACTTATTTTGCGATTATTTCATTTAATACCCTGAGACGGGATGTCAATCCAAAATACCATGGATTTATTATATTTCCATCTTTAATACTCTAAATTAAGTCATATTTTGGTCATACAAGTTTATCATTTCAACTGACTAATTTTTTGTTTTAACATTTGACCGATATGTTGCATTACTCTATTTCCCTCTGAAAATAGTCAATGTATAGTATATTTGAATTGCAGGCCTTATGGGGAATATATTCAGAATAACTACATGACAAACATTTACAGCCAGATGAGGTACTCAAAACCAATATAAATAACAATTAACTCTTTAAGTTTCACTTTGTACTTACGAAGTAATGTACAAAGAAGGCAAACAAAGCAACATTGCAACATCAAAAGTAATATTCTCTTCTCCTCAATTATTTGGTCTCACCAATCTACCATATATTACTATACAAGTATTGCAGTTACATTAACTTCTACAACTTCTAAATGGCTTCGGAAAATATGGATATCAATCTTAATCAAACACTGGATCAACTCACGGTCAATGAAATTTTTTAGGGGAAAATCAAGGTGCAAGTAGCCACAAAATGACGAAGCAGGAATCGAAACAATCACAGTCAAGGAAGTCTTAATATAATTGTGATTGATGAAAATGTAAGTTCGCCTATCTTTCTAATTCCCCTGAAATGAAACCATAACAATGTACTACAATTTTACGGTAAATGTTGTTTACAAATACAGACAAATCGAATGCATGTTTCAATGGCTCATGTTGTAGCTATTGTTCTTGACGAGATCTTCATTGTTGGCCAAACTTCTGAAATTGAAAAATTCAGAGTGACAGATTTCATATCTAGGTACAAATATGTTGAAGGTGATTCACACATTATTTTCACCAACATGACCATTGCAAACTGACGGTTGCCGGTAGATAGCCTCCGACTAGAACATTTCTTCCAGTTCGCGGCTTTATCATCCATCAATGAAGATTTTTACCAAGACAACGATTGCATTGGTATGTTGTTCGAGCTCTTTTAATCCTTCTACATGAAATGTATTACTTTCTTTCAAGCATTCAACCTTTGAAAAATGACCAATGAAAGACCTCAATATTAATTTAACCGCATTCATAACTTCATGATATAGATGTAGTAGGCATAATTCATCAAAGACAAACGTTGCATTCATTTACTAACCATAGGAACGAGGAGCGTCATTTTATGGATATGGAGATATCGGACACACTATAATTTCTTACTTCAACATCTCATGTTTAATATATTTTTTAACAAAAGATTTAGTGCACCTATACAACTGGCGTACTGAGAAATATATATTCCAATTGTAGGTCTTCCGTGTGGGTTCAGTTGTCTGATGATTTGGCTTTAGCATGTAATGTTGCCCTGGATAATGCTACAGTCCACTTCTTCCGGCCTATCATTATTATTGTAACAGGTTGTCGAATGGTACAAGACAATAACCGTCAGACCATTGCCCTATCAGACTCTGCATTTTACCGGTTCTATGTCAATCATAACTGTTATGGATTAAAACTAATATATATATAATTGATGTATCTAATAAAAAGGAACGTGAGCTTCAAGGCTCGATTTGACTGCTCTTGTGTTTCGTGACTCAATCTGCCTTAACAAGATGCCTACGTACCTTGCTGATTGCCAAGGATCAAGTCAAAAAACGTAATTCTGATGTGTGGGGTGAGGCCCCTTATATAGATGTTGGGAGTCTTTGAATTGGACTTGGTATAGGAAACTTGGTGGGCAAGTCTCATAATTAGAGTGGACTTTGGAGTCCTAGATAGTAGGAAACTGATTCCTTATCCTTTTAGGTCCCCTTGAGGCTAATCTGTAAGGATTTATATCCTTATCGGGACTCTTCTCAATAGCTGATTTTTCCCTTATTAATTAATTACGAAATTAATTAATAATCAGGGTTTATGGGCCTTCTTTGTTTCATCAGGCCTGATCTGGTCCATCAGGCCTGATCAGCATGTTAACCTTTCTGGTCTGAATGTCATACATCTTCTTATTGGGCCCAGCAGCCCATACCTTGCAATATTTAATTATACAATCAGGATTTATTTATCCCTATCATTTGCCCCCCAACTTTTGGGAAACATTGATTAGGTTTCGCAAAAGTTAAGTCTGTTCATTCCCTTACAGGGTTTCATTTTTGCGTAAAGTGTGGAGCGACCTACACGTTTACAACGATTGTTCCTTTTGTTTAGGAATTATCATAATTTCCAGGAACTTTTCCCTTAATTCCGGGATTTTTCTCTAACTTTCTGGATTTTCCCCTTAATTTCTAGGTTTTATCCTTATTTTTCTGGATTTTTCCCTTAATTTCTGGGATTTATCCTTATTTTCTGGATTTTTCCCTAATTTACCGGGATTTATCCTTAATTTCTAGATTTTTCCCTAATTTTCTGGGATTTACCCTTAATTTCTGGATTTTTCCCTAATTTTCTGGGATTTTTCAGATTTCCAGCCTTTTTTCGACCAGGATCCTAGTTGAAATTTCGACCAGGATCCTAGTCGAAGTAAGGGGCAGCCTTGCAATCCTGGTCGAAGGAGTTCGACTAGGATCCACGACCTGGAATTCGACCAGGATCCTAGTCGAACTTTTGACCTGGATCTAGGTCGAATACATACCCCCTTTTTTATTCCTGGACTTGAGTCTATCGACTAGGATTTTGACTAGAATTCTAGTCGATACTTCGACCTGGATCCTGTTCGAGAATTCTTTGATTCTTATGCTTCCTGGTCGAGGATTTCGACTAGGATCCACAACCTGGTTTTCGACCAGGATCCTAGTCGATCTTCGACCAGGGTTTTTTCTGTGTTTTTTAACCCCCATTTTTGAAAAATGCTTGATTCCTTTGACCTCGTTCCTGGTCGAGGTTTCGACCTCAATTCAGTCCTGCTATTCCAGTAATTTTCGGGTGTCTGCTCGAAAAATTTCGGGCAGGATTCATGACCTGAATTTCGACCTGGATTCTGGTCTTTTTTCCCGTTATTTTCGGGTGTCTGCTCGAATGATTTCGGGCAGGATTCACGACCTGAATTTCGACCTGGATTCTGGTCTTTTTTACCCGTTATTTTCGGGTGTCTGCTCGAATGATTTCGGGCAGGATTCACGACCTGGATTTCGACCTGGATTTCGACCTGGATTATGGTCTTCCTCTAGCCTTCTTCATTTGGCTTTAATTTAGGGTATTGTATTTTCCAAATCCTAATTGGATTTGGGCCTGGCCTTCTTTATTGGGCCTTATTAAATTTTACTGGGCCTCTTTTATTGGGCTTTTCCAAATCTTACTGGGCCTCTTTTATTGGGCTTTTCCAAATCTTACTGGGCCTCTTTTATTGGGCTTTTCCAAATCTTACTGGGCCTCTTTTATTGGGCTTTTCCAAATCTTACTGGGCTTAACATTGATCTGGGCTTAATATACCCTGTTTAGAATCCTCTAGAATTCCTAGGAATATTCTGGAATATTCCTTTTTCTGGGCTTTTTCCTATGGGCCTTTGTCCTTAATGGGCTTTCGTCCCTTCAACTTCCTTTTCCTCTTATATAAAGGACTGAGGAGAGGCTACTACTCCTCACCTTCTCATTTCTAAGTTTTCTTCTTTCTCCTCCTGCTAAGATTCTCAGAGAATAACAGCAAGTCGGAGCTCAAAGCCTTTTTTAGGAGCGCTTCTTCAGGTAAAATCCCTCCCTTTACTTTTCGTGTCTATTTTTCCATTGTGTGCCCTTTTAAGATAGGCTGTCTACGTGCCCTTTTTTTCAGATGGCTGACAAAAAAATGACTCGCTTGGCCAAGATGAACGTGGCTAAAAAGTCCAATGAATTTCCTATTCGATCGAGGTACACTTCCTTGATCGACATGATCAACACTCGAGGGGACGAGTACCCGTCTGATGCGCATCTGGACGCGCACGATCATATTAGTGCTTTACGGGATCCCAAGGAGCTGGAAAAGTTGAGCAGCTGCTTCAAAATCAAGGAACCTTTTAAGCTGGTTCTTGCGGGTCCGGCCGATAGGGACCTGCCAGTGGAAAAAGGACGCACTATACGTCTATAGGGATACTCTAAGGGCAGGTATCAGACTCCCTTTTCATCCATTCATTCCCTTGTTACTGGCTGATGTGGGCATCAGCCCTTGCCAACTCCCCCCCAATTCTTGGAGGCTTATTCTGTGCTACCTGTCACAATGTGCCAAGCACAAGGTCCCTACTTCTGTTGCTGTTTTCAGGAAAATTTTCCAGTTCAAAAACAGCCCTGATAAAAGTCCGGGTTGGGTTTCTCTAAACCAGTGCCCCACTATTCCCCACATTGTGAATGGGAAGTCCATCCCTGACAACAACTTGGGGTGGAAAAAAGATTTTTTGTTCGTCGTTTGGGAGGGTGGAGATTGGGGCACCCTATTTCGGTCGTCTTTTGGGCTGGCCGTCGATGGGAGCCCAAATGATATAACTGTGTCTGAGGAGGAGGCTAGAGCTTTCAACCTCCTTACGCAAGATAATGGGACTTCCCATTCTTGGGACCTTATCCGGGAGACCGTCCTGGTAGAACGCGGCCTCTCGCCCGTCCCTAAGAAAAGTAAGTTCCCTTCCTTACCTCCTTTTTATTTCTGTCATTTTCTATTCCGCTGATTTTTCAACTTACTTCGCTTGTTGCAGTGGCTGAGAAGATTGAGGAGGCTACCAAGCCTAAAGACCTGGAGATAACCAGGATGAAGAGGGCCGGAAAGGTCTTTAAAGACCCACGCCTTGGTGACCGCTTCCCTGAGTTCCTCCTTCAAGCAATGGAACCAGGCGAGGAAGGCCCCAGCCAAGTTTTGCACACCAAGCAGAGGCCGGGGGCTTATTTTCAACCTGCTTGGGGGATCCGGGGCAAGGATTCAATCGTGGGCAGCACGGCGCTGCCGAAGGAATGGTCTAAGCATTCCATCTCCCCGGTGGACTATCAAGATTTTGTCCTTCAAGAGGACTTAGAGGGGAATGAGCTTTTCGGAGCCCAGGCTTTAGCGACGGTACGTCCTTTTCCTATTGCCCTTTATACTTGCATTTTCACGTTTCTTTTCTCATACTTTTGCTGCTTCTTTTGCAGGCTAACGCCCATTTCCAAGGGGCGATTCACCAAGCTAAGGCTTGGAAGGTTGGCCTGGAGGATGCTAACAAGAAGTTGGAGGAGGCCAACCAGAGAATAGAGGCCCTTGAAGCTCAACTGGCCTCTTCCACTTCTGACCTGGAAATGGCCCGGGCTGAAAATGTTATCTTGAAGGCGCAGAAGGATAAAGCCTTTGACGGCTGGATGGACACCCAGGAGTTCAAGGACTTGATGGTGGAGCACGATGCCCTCCTACACCCAGTTAGCTATAAAGAAGGCTGGGATGCTGCTGTGGAGGCCATACAAGATGAATTTCCAGAAGTCCTCGAGCAGTCCTCCTTTCCTTGCCCTGTGCGAGTTCCAGAGCTTGGGGGTGTTACTGAGAAGCTTGCTGATATGATCAAGGACGGAGAGGAGGAAGATTCTTTCGAAGAGGAGTTTTAGCATGCCACTAAGAAGGTCAGGGTGGAAGAGCTTCCAAGAGCAGCACCTCAGCAACCAGCATCTCCCGCAGAGGGAACCTCTACAGGGACTTCGGAGGGGACGACCGAGACGTCCGAAGGGACGACTGAGACATCCGAGGAGACTTCAGATAGTGGTTCCGAGGAATCCCAGCCTTCCAAGGCCTAAGTTTTTTTTATGTATATCTTCTTTTTGAACTTTATTCATATCAGAACTTGTTACCCTTCGGGGTTATATTTCATATGCTGCTTTTCTTACTCGCCTTTCTTTCCAATACTTAATACGCGTTTAGGCATGAATTTTTGTTATACCCACACAAGGTATTATCATAACTTAAACATCCAAATGTTGAAATAATTTCAAACTCTTTAACATGAAGTCTGGTTTTTCAAAACCTTACATGGTATGGGTTCGACCCTTAACAATAATAACTCGATAATGTAAATTCTACTGGAATATAAAATCTTGCACAAGCAAAGCTTCAAGGTGCTTTTAAACCTACTTGTCATACTGACAAGTGAGAATCGTACTTCAACTATCCTACACATAGTAAACCTTCAGGTTTTGCGCATGCCAAGTTCTCGGGACTTCAAAACCATCCATAGTCTCTAGCTTGTAGGTTCATCTACCCTGAACACTCCTGACTCTGTACGGCCCTTCCCAATTCGGGGCAAGTTTCCCTTTTTGTCCTACACCAGATGCTTCTATCTTCCTCAAGACTAGATCGCCTTGTTTGAAAAACCGTTCTTTAACCCTTAGGTTGTAGTAGAATGAAGCCTTTTTCTGATATTCTACTATCTTTGCATGTGCCTTATCTCGCACTTCATCGATTAAATCCAGGGCTAACCTCTGCCCTTCTTCATTTTCTTCTGAATTGAAAGCCTGAATCCTTGGAGAGGAATATGATATCTCTACTGGAACTACTGCTTCTGCCCCATATGCCAACATGAAGGGGGTTGCTCCTGTCGTGACTCTACAGGTAGTCCTGTAGGCCCATAATATTGGAAGTATTTCATCCACCCAATTATTTCTTGACTTCTCGATCCTCTTCTTTAGTCCATCCAGGATTATCCGATTTGCTACCTCCGCTTGCCCATTGGCTTGCGGGTGAGCCACAGAGGTGAACCGTAACTCAATTTCATTTTCTTCACAATATTTCTTGAATACCTCATTGTTGAATTGTGCTCCATTGTCAGTGATAAGGATACGGGGAATTCCATATCGGCACATAATGTTTTCCACAGGAATTGTGCAACTTGCTTAGTTGTGATCTTGGCCAAGGGTTTGGCTTCGATCCACTTGGTGAAATAATCAATGGCTACAATCAGAAACTTCCTTTGTGCTGTGGCCATGGGAAAAGGCCCCAAAATATCCATTCCCCACATAGCAAAAGGAATGGGCGAGTTGATAGAGGTCAGCATCTCGGGGGGTTGTCTAACAACAGGTGCATGCTTCTGACAGCGGTCATATTTCTTCACGTATTCTTTGGCATCAACCATCATTTCTGGCCAATAAAAGCCTAAATGAGTTATCTTATGAGCCAAGGCCCTGCCCCCCAAGTGTTGTCCACAAATACCTTCATGCACTTCTTCAAGAGCCAAGTGTGCCTCATCGGGCCTGAGACACCTCAAGTAGGGAACCACGAAAGATCTTTTATAAAGAATCCCATCTATCAAAGAGTACCTTAGTGCTCGAACAGTTAACTTCCGTGCCTCAGTTGCATCACTTGGTAACCAACCGGTTTGAATGTGAGCCTTGATAGGATCAATCCATGACGTCCCCAGGCCTATGGGAGCCACAAGCTTAACATCTATGCTTCGTGTCTTCAAAACACGGAAGTACACACTTCCTGAACTTTCTTCAATCTCAGATGAAGCAAACTTTGATAGCGCATCTGCCTTAGCATTTTCTTGAAAGGAATATGTCCTAAGTCCAATCATGTATAAGGATTTAGGAATAACTTTTATGTAATCTGTTTTGATTTCATTGATATTAATAAAAGACTTGTTTTATTTTTACGGGCTTTATCTATTTAAGTCTTTAAATAAGATATACCATAGTTTAGAGTAAAGCTTTTTATGGATTATGATGAGATCATAATAGTGAGACCTAAAAAGATGATAACTCTAAACTTAAATAGTTCCTGGTCATAGGATTACTAACTGGTAATTAATAATCCGCAAAGATCGGTACATACTATGCTTGCTTCATTATGAAGGATGTCTGTTCTCATAGACATTTGTGTGGTGACACTATAGCTAGTATGTAGGTGCTTATTATAGAATAAGTTCACTGAACATGACTCGCACAGCTGAACAACTGATGGAGTTCACTCACGTGTCAGCAGTTGTTCACCTAGTGATAGTTGTATAAGTATCCTTAGACTTGAGGTCATCATAGTCATCTTGTGTACACTGAACTATGCTTTGGTTTAGTTCTTAGTCTCCAGGGACAATTATTAGGGCTCTTCTGGGTATAGGAATTTGTACACGAAGATAGTGTATGATCAATATAGGATCTACCCCTTCTAGTGAAGGAAGCGAATGTTCAAGGCTGATCCACTTATGCTAGTTCAGGAATCTCTGGCCAGAGTGAATGAAATTAGAAAGGAGTTTCTAATTTACATAGAACTACGCATAGTAAATGGTAAGCAAGTAATTGAATTAGATAGGCTTGACACGAGATCCATGCCTTGTATTTAATCAGAACATTGTAGGGTAGAAGGAGTTTATTGTACGGTAACTATTCACTGAAAGGTTCTTGGTATTCTAAGCAGTGAATTCATATTATCCGGATAGTCGCGATATGTTGAGAAGCATCACTCACGATGTAAAATAAATGTGATTAATTAATTAATCATATTTAATAAATTAGAGAATTTATATAAATAATGATAAAATAGTTTTATTATTATTTATTTCTACTACCGGCTTAATATTGAACCTACAGGGTCACACCATAAAAAGAGAATGATTTAATGGTGGAGGAATTAATTAATAATGGCTAATAATTATTTATTTATAAAATAATTAATTAATTGGAAAATTTAATAATTGATTAAATGAGATTTAATTGATTATAAATCAATTAAGAAAAGTTCTTAATATTATTAATTAAGGATTTAATTTTTGGAAATTAAATCAAGAGAGAGAATTATTTCTAAAGTGTTTAGAAAAAAGATTAATAATTAAAAGGTGTTTTAATTATTAATGAGAATAATAAATGAGATAATAATAATATTATTTATGGGAAAATTTCAGCTGAAAATTTTGCCTATAAATACACTATTATAGACCCTATTTTATTCCAACCCACATCGAACCCGAAAACCCAAAAAGTTTGGAAAACCCAATTCTCTCCACCTCCTTCCTCCTCCTTAACATCGTTTTCTTGGTGGATACTGGTGGAGTGCTTCACACTTGAGGAGCAACTGCTAAGGATCTCTGATCGTTGTCTCCGAATTATTTTAAAAGGTTAGATTCGATCCGTCGAATTTTTATTCATGATCTGTATGCTTTTATTTGGATTTTGTATGTGTAAAAGTGTTTTGCCACACCCCGCTGCGTTTAAAAATCCAACATTTCTTCCCTTGGAATATGTTCAACATGGCATTCATTAAACTGGGTCATCATAGCCCTTACTAGGCGGACATACTTAGCCATCGTATCATCCCTTGCCTCAAATTCTCCCTTTACCTAGGATATGATCAGCTTCAAGTCTCCACGGACCTTTAAGTTTTTGACTCTAAGTGTCCCAGCTAGACCAAGGCCAGCTATCAGGGCTTCATACTCTGCCTCATTGTTTGTGGTTGGGAAGTCTAGCTTCATAGCATACTCAATTAAGAACCCATCAGGGCTTTGCAAAACCAACCCTGCTCCACTGGAATTTGTTTTTGATGCTCCATCAAAATAGAGAACCCAATATTCTTTCTCCTTATCATCCTTCTCTTTGTCCCCATTATCGACTCCCTTGTCTTGAGGTATGGTATCTTCCTGCCCCCCGATTTCTTGGTTGGGTATGGTACATTCCACCATGAAGTCAGCTAGTGTCTGGGCTTTTATTGTCGTACGTGGCTTATACTTGAGATCGAACTCTCCCAACTCTATTGCCCACTTAATCAATCTCCCACTTGCATTGGGACTGTGAATGATATTTCTCGGTGGCTGATTCGTTAGCACCTCAATCTGATGAGCCTGAAAGTAAGGACACAGTTTTCTCGAAGCCATTACCAAGGCTAGAGCAAATTTCTCAATAGTTGAATAATTTAATTCAGCACCATGCAGAATTTTGCTGACATAATACACGGGTTTCTGGACTTTTAGCTCCTCCTTAACCAACACTGCGCTCAAGGCGCTCTCTGAAACAGCCAAGTACAAGAATAAAACTTCACTCAGAACTGGCTTGGCCAACAACGGGGCCTGGGCCATATACTTCTTTAACTCTTCAAATGCCTTCTGGTTTTCCTCACTCCATACAAAGTCTTTGATGCTCTTTAGTGACTTGAAGAATGACAAACATTTGTCTCCCGACTTGGAGATGAATCGTCCTAGCGCAGCAACCCTTCCTGTGAGCTTCTGAACATCCTTGACAGTTTTTGGTGGTTCCATGTCCAGGATCGCCTTTATTTTATCAGGGTTAGCCTCAATTCCCCTCTTTGAGACCATCAATCCCAAGAATTTTCCAGATACTACTCCGAAAGCACACTTCATAGGATTCAACATCATCTTGTGGTACCTCAGGACCTCAAAAGCTTCCCTCAAATGGGTTATATGATCAGTATTTACTAGACTCTTGACTAACATGTCATCAACATAGACTTCCATAGTCTTACCAATAAGATCCTTAAAAATTTTATTCACCAAACTTTGATAGGTAGCTCCTGCATTCTTGAGACCAAATGCCATAACAAGATAACAATAAACACCAAAGTCAGTGATAAATGATACCTTTGGAATGTCATCCTTATGCATTTTGATCTGGTTGTATCCGCTAAATCCATCCATGAAACTCAGCATCTCATGTCCAGCAGTGGCATCAATCAAAGTATCAATTCTTGGCAGCGGAAAACAGTCTTTGGGGCATGCATCATTCAGATTAGTGAAGTCTATACACATCCTCCACTTTCCATTAGCCTTCTTCACCATTACAGGGTTTGCTAACCACTCCGGAAATTGAATCTCCTCAATGAAACCAGCCTCTAAGAGTTTTTCTACTTCCTGTTTTATAGCCTCTTGTCTTTCTGGGGCAAAATTTCTTTTCTTTTGTTTTACTATCTTCCGGCTTGGATCCACGTTTAACCTGTGAGTAATCAATTCCGGTTCTATGCCTGGCATATCAGCTGCTGACCATGCAAACACATCACTATTTTCTTGCAAAAATTTCACCAACTGCCCTCTAAGGGGCTCCTCTAATGTGGCTCCAATGAAAGTCATCCTCTCAGGATTTTCGGGGTCTAAAGGAACGGAAACCAAGTCTTCTGCTGGCCTTCCTCTATTCTCGTCATTTTCTCGGACATCTATATCTTCAATAGGAAGAACCTGCCCCCTGACTCCATCTGCTCTCAAAGAGGCCACATAACAGCTTCTAGCCATTTTTTGATCTCCTCTCTCTTCTCCAATCCCGTTTCGGGTGGGAAATTTCATGACTGAATGGTAGGAAGAGGGGACTGCCTTGAAGGCATGTATCCCTGTTCTCCCCATGATAGCATTATAAGTTGAACTAGCCTTTACCACCACGAAATCCAGCATCTGCGTTGCTTGCCTTGGTTCCGTACCTATGGTGGTTGGCAATTTGATTATCCCTTCCACAGGACATTCTACTCCAGCAAATCCATATATCGGCATGTCAGTTGGTGTCAACTGGGAGTCGTTATACCCCATCCTTGGAAAGGTGTCGTGGAGCAAGATATCTACAGAAGCACCATTATCCACAAGGACCCTCTTAACCGGGCTATTTCCTATTATCGGTGTTATGACCAGCGGGTCATCATGAGGGAACTTCACACCCTCTAGGTCGGAATCATCAAAAGCTAATGTTACTTCTGTCCTGGCCCTCTTCGGGGCTTCTCCAACAATATGCATAACCTCCCTAGTATATGCCTTTATGGAATTTTTGGACAATCCAGCAGTAGTTGGACCTCCAAAGATCGTGTTTATCACAGGTCCTCGAGGGCGTCGCGGTCCTCCAAAAATTGCATTTATAACCGGCCCTCTAGGTTGGGGATTCCGCCCCTGATCGTCTTGGTCCCTCCTACGATCTTCAAAGTTCTTCCTTCTATTATTATTTATGTCCCCTCCATCTCCAGTATACTTATTCAATCTTTCTTTTCGAATCAAAAACTCAATTTCGTCTTTCAACTGCCTACACTCATCGGCACTCATCGGTGTCATGGCCAACATTCTTATGAAACCTGCAATACTTGCTCTTATCTAGCTTGGAAGGATCAGCCTTCAAGGGCTTAGGCCAGCGAATATCTCTATCTTTCTCAATCTCCATCAAAATCTGACTTCTAGGAGCATTCAGCTTAGCGTATTCAGTGAACTTTTGCCCAGGTCCTCCCTTCTTGGGGGTTGAATCAGGGTTTTGTTCGGTTCTAGGATATTTGTCCTTTGCAATATATTCTAAATCAGTTTTCCGCTTCTTGCCTCCAGTGTGCTCATTACTTACTACGGTCTTCCTCATACTTTCTTCAACCTTGATATACTTCCCTGCCCTCTCTTGGGGCTGCAACATGCTTTCAGGGGGACGTTTGGCCAAGGACATCTTGAAAAACTCGTCCCTAGTTCCTTGTTGCAGTGCTATCATGGCTACCTTATCATCAAGGTCCGGAACTTTTAAAGCCTCCTTTGTGAAACGATTCAGGTAATCTCTCAAGGATTCCTTTGCTCCCTGCACAAAACTCATAAGAGATGCTGAACTTTTCTCATGGACTCTTCCACTGATGAATTGCTTAATAAAAGCCTGACTTAATTCTCTGAACGATCCAATAGAGTTTGGGGGCAAGCGACTGTACCATCTTTGAGCCATACCCGACAGGGTTTGAGGGAAGGCCCGACACTTTATAGCATCATTCACGGGTTGCAGCAGCATGCATTAGAGAATGTCCTAACATGATTAGCGGGGTCTCCCGTGCCATCATAGGCTTTGATAGTGGGCATCTTGAATTTCCTTGAGATATGGGCATTCATTATCTCTTCTGTGAAGGGTGGAGTTGGATCATCAGGATCTTCAAGGGGAAGGAGATTGCTTGGATCAGTTCTTGGGACGACAGCCCTTCTTCGTACCGGACCATCCAGGTCTATGACAGGAGGAGGATTTCTCCCCCTAGGAGGTATCTGGGGTCTGGTGTCCTGGTGAGCCTCCAAATCACGCCGCCTTTGGATCTCAGCCTCATGAGCCCTGATCCTTTCCTGAACTTCTTGGGGATTCGCCCCTGGGGTGCTTTGAGGGCGTTGCCTTCCATCGGCTATTGGCTCTTTGCCAGGACGCCTCCTTCTCGGGGCCACTTCATCATCCGAAGATTCGGAGTCTCTCTCAGTGTAAGGACCAGAAAATTCCCGATCCTCGGGGATAGGAGCCAAACCTCGTATATAGGGGGGCGACTGCCCTCGTGCTTCACTTCGCCCAGCATATCCACTTCCTCCAACCTCAGGGTGAAGGGGCATCCCATAAGGGGGGTTAGTAGTAACAATAGTTGAATATTCATACCCGACGGGTCAAGAATTCACAGGTACATGTATTTGTTGAACTTGAGGATTCGTACCTTGAATAGTCGGGGGAGTTGTCCCTTGTGGCTGAGGTTGAGTTGCCCCTATCTGGGCTTCCCCTTGAGTAGATGCATAAGTTGAATGAGGAGGAATCTCCACGGTTGACGAAATCACCTGAGTTATCCCTGATGGTGTTCCTTCCTCCAGAGCTCTAATTGTTCTCCGTGTTCTCGCCATGGTTGTTGTTGTGCTTTCCCACAGACGGCGCCAAATGTTATGGATTAAAACTAATATATATAATTGATGTATCTAATAAAAAGGAACGTGAGCTTCCAGGCTCGATTTGACTGCTCTTGTGTTTCTTGACTCAATCTGCCTTAACAAGATGCCTACGTACCTTGCTGATTGCCAAGGATCAAGTCAAAAAATGTAGTTCTGATGTGTGGAGTGAGGCCCCTTATATAGATGTTGGGAGTCCTTGAATTGGACTTGGTATAGAAGACTTGGTGGGCAAGTCTCATAATTAGAATGGACTTTGGAGTCCTAGATAGTAGGAAACTGATTCCTTATCCTTTTAGGTCCCCTTGAGGCTAATCTGTAAGGATTTATATCCTTATCGGGACTCTTCTCAATAGCTGATTTTTCCCTTATTAATTAATTACGAAATTAATTAATAATCAGGGTTTTTGGGCCTTCTTTGTTTCATCAGGCCTGATCTGGTCCATCAGGCCTGATCAGCATGTTAACCTTTCTGGTCTGAATGTCATACATCTTCTTATTGGGCCCAGTAACCCATACCTTGCAATATTTAATTATACAATCAGGATTTATTTATCCCTATCAATAACAATGCACGAGTTAATACTCTTCGAGACAGGTAATATTTAACAAAAAATGAGCTCAAACTACAACAAAATTAACCGCATTCTAATTGTTGCCTCAAATCAGGTATTGGGCATATGTCATCCTTCACTAACAAGTACCAATGGTTTTCTTTTAACGGAATTCATCAACGATGACTATGACTTGCATCGATGTTTGGCGGTCATTTAGGTTTTTATGTAATTTGTATTGTATTTATTTTCTTTCAAATTTTACTTTCCTCTGTAATATTCCATGTTCCTTAAATTGAATATTATGTACTCTTTCAATTCTAAAGTACGGTGTCTTACACTTTCCGAATGTAAAACAAAGCTTATGGTTATAGAGGGTAAAATCTGAAGTTATAACATACATAAATTTTGTTAATTCTCCTTCGAGAAACTGTTTTTTTTAACATAATACCAAGAATGGTGCCAGCAAAGTATTTATAAATAATATGGGTTGGATGGGAGAAGAGCAAATATAAAGTACTGAATCCAACCACCAAACACAGTACATTAAATTGCTTAACCTAACACTATTTTGTACATAAAGAAATTGTTTCTTACTTCATTCAGCAGTAGAGAAATATCTCTTCCATAAACATACAATGTCCAATAAGGATTTTGAAACACTAAGAAACATTCACAAGGGAAGAAGCGACTGGAAGATCAGAGTACGTTTCGTGAGGGAATGGCGAGGAGTAACTAACGCTGGAGTTATTTTCAAAAGTTGCAATTACATTGTGCTTGATAACAAGGTAATTTTTTACTTTCCCACTAGATCTGTACACTATTAAAATCCGCTTCACAAGCTTTTTAAAAACCATACAATACATAGAATTGCAGGATGCAAGTGTTCGTGCCAGCGGCTTTGGTAGACAAAATGTCAAGACTTATTGTACAGGGAAATGTTTACTTCATTAAAAACTTTCAAGTAAAAGAGTATACAGATGCTGACAATTACAGAGCAGTGCAAATGGATAAAAACATTATTTTCACAGCAGACACAAATGTTAAAGAGGTTGATGACAAATTGTTTTTCATACCAAAAAACAGCTTTGATTTGTTTGAGTATGGGGACCTCAAAGCAATGACAAAGCAAGTTCTTTATCTTACATGTTATTTTTCTACACAAAACTCTACTATATCCATCTCACCGTACTTGCTTTTAATTAGACTAATTTCACTTTTTAAACAGATGTAATAGGGGTTTTGGAGACACTACCTACCATTAGTAGAATCCCAAACAAACAAGTCAAAATTAAGTTCAAGATCACTGATGGGAGGTAAACATCTAAAAAGAATTACATTCCACTTATGTATAAGATAAATTGTAATCCCAATTTACAATTATTTTGCAGGAAAAAAATCAATGTCACTTTCTGGACAATATTTGTTGAAGAATTTGATAAAGCAGTGCATGAGGATTTGGAAGAACCAATAATAATAATAAGCGCAAGTGGGAGAATGACTAGCTATAATGGTAATCAAAGTAAACATTCATACCTTTCAATTGCTACAACAGTAATACATCATTATTCATACTCTTATTTTACAGACGAACTTGATATTTGCAACTACTGCCCATCTAGATTCTACCTAAACTACGATCACCACAGTGTTGCCAGATTGCTAAAACTATAAGTGTCCATTTTTTAAAATAAATGGCACAAGTAGTGTTATATGTACTCTACCTAATCTCTAATTTGGCAGGATGAAAGATCCAAATTTCTCAAATCAATAATTTGCGCGAAAGAAGAAAATATTGAAAATTTGTACAATTGATGAAATAAAAAAACTTACGTCAGAATTCATTCATGAAGAGGTTGTCTACAAACCATAAAATTGGTTGACAAATCAACCAATTGGAAATCAGAAATCTGCAGCTCCTGCTACTCTGAAACAGAGGTTTTACAGAATGAGTGTTTCTACAAAAAATGCCAGAAAAAATTGCCGCAACCTCTGAAAAGGTCGATTCATTGACTCAGCCGTGTTACATCTTCATTAATTCAGGTCGAAATTTACATTTGAATATTCAAGTTATTAGTGGAAATGCAAGTTCAATCTTTCAACAGTAGTGCAGGACGCTACCGGTGGTCTACAAATTATCATAAAAGACCAAAAAATAAGGATCTTGATTGGCAAGAGGGTTGAAAATGTTGACAGTGAGGTATGTAATGGTTGATAACTACAATTACCTATATTTACTTTAAAATGTTAACTAAGTACACACATATTTAGGATAAAGGTTGAGCTGAAAACACTTCAAGGAAATGAGTACACTTTTAAGTTGGTCATACAGGTTGAAAACGTTGATAAATCAAATCTTGATTATGTCACTACCGAAATTATACCTGGATGGGATTATGAAGAATTAGTAGAGGCTCTAACGGATACTATGCCAACCACAACCAGCTTTGCAACTCAGGTAAATGACTGCCAAACCAGCTGCATGTTTCCCAAAAACAAATATTTGTAAATATATTAATTTTATTGTGTTACAGGATAGTGGATCTTCGTATCCCCTCGAAGGAATATCTCAGCTGGAATATTGTTTGAAATGAAACACGTAAACAGGAAGAGGTTACAGTTTGTACAAGAAACTCAGGTATCAACTCACGGAACTCCCAACCTCAGCTAAAGTACTGTTTGTAACTTATTTTAACTCTATTGTCATTTCACTTTCTGTAAAAGTACTCTAAAGTTGGTTTTCAACTTAAGTGACTTATTTTGTAGGCTTCATATTACAAAATGGTGTAAATTACCATTTGTACAACTGAATTTTGGTCATGGCATATTCCATCTTATATGTCAATTTATCATATGCTTTCAAATTTTATTGCAAATGCGGATTAAATTCCATGTCAACTGTTTCTCGCCAACTATTACATACTTCAACCAACATATGCCTGCATTACATTAATAATGCTCAAAAAATTTCCTTCAATTTCTCATTTTCTATGTTAATAACTGCAACAAATAAACTTATTCATGGACTCATTAACATATGCATCAGTTCAATTACAGTTAAGCTACTAAAAATGCACTCGGGAAATACTACAGGTGCAATAGAGAAGGGAAAACATGCACAAAAGATAATGTTATTTACTACAAAAAACAAACTATAAAACCATCTTAACATTAAACCATTTACATTAAAACTCCTTTAAATACGCAATATTTAAAATACCTTCACATTGAAATATTATTATAATACATACCCTTTTCAAATATTTAGATATTATTAATATTTCATCTAATTATAACTAAACTTAATAACAGAACGTTAAATTCTTAAAACATGTAATAATATATATTACTGCAATTGGAGTGGTCTAAATGCAATACATATTACATAAGTTCCGCATAAAAGTTAGGATAACAAACTAAAGTTCAAAGCTTACACATGAACGATTAATAATAGATTGACTTCAAATTAAACAGCGTTAATCTATATCGACCACTTTTTTCTGGACTACAACGTTTAAATTACGACTATTGTCATCCCTCCACTGGAAAGTACAGATATCACCAACATTTAAGTGCAACTCTTCCCTGAACATTAGCCAACCACCATTAATTGTACATCTACGTTGATCCCGACGATGACGAGTTTCAAGCAGCCAACAACGAATACCAACGTATGCACTTATATAATCCTTCTTTAACCAACGGTTGGAAATGTGACAACCCAGGTCAAATCCTAAGTCTTTTTCAAAAACCGGGTCAAGTCCCGATTACGAGTCTGAAATAAGTCAAAGTCTATTATCCCAAATGCAGTCAACTTGGGTAAACAACAAGCCCACCACAGGCCCCCAAAAGATCATGATTTGTTGGTGCAAGTAGTAGTAGTACTTTGTCTTATAAACTAAACAGAAGTCCCAAATCTCCTCGATGTGGAACTAAGGTGTTACAGAAAAGCTCCTTGAATTCAGCTATGATGTCCTGCAAATAGAAATAAAAACCAAATATTAAAAATACTAGAAACGCAAACACATTTACTTGCATAATTTTCCCAAACCGTGACATTTTTCTTTACAACCAAAGAATTAAGTACTCTTATTCTTATGTACAGAACCGCATAAGAGTTTAAAGAATTTGTGTTGGCTTACCACACCATGTACATGCGGTAAGAGGTGAAACTTCTGGATGATAAACTCAAAGGCAGTGCATCCATTGAAATCTAACAATACGTAACCTTCAAAATTAAATACTATTACCCAAACGAAAACAAATCATGTAATAAATTTTCAACAACAGAAAAAACTTACCAGATGGAGGGGGAACCGGAGAGAGAGGGCTCTCAATATGTGATATGTCAATAGCAGTTATGGCAAACTTATCATGACCATCAAAGGTAAAAAGTAACATGTGGAAGCAATTCAAATCACATACACGTAACATATTGCATAGGTTATTCAAACATGTGAGATGACTGAGGCTATTTCGACTACCACAATATTTACCCACCAACTGATAGCCCCTACTAACAACAAAATCTACTCTTTCAGGAATAAGAGCACCAACATGATCATAAAATTCATATGGAACATACTACATAAACAAAAAATAAATTAACATAAATAACAATAAAGCAATTCATGTTCAAAATAATGTTCATATCAAAATTATAACTTACAACTGAATCACAAACTGGCCTACCCCAACCAAGATACCGAACAAAACTCCAACCACCTTCGTAAATTGAAACTGAATTTTTTTCGTAAAATATTAATCACTGCAAAAAATAATATACATGCCTATACGGGTTAAGAAAATTAAATACCATTCAATGAAGCACAACTTTGCAGATTATGGACCACAGGAGGAGTCTGAATCTCAGAACCATAAATATCAATGATACAAACTTTCATATCAAAATCACCTCCATATTCAAAAACCAAGGTGTTACCAGATTTCATCCCAAAATCATGGAAAAAATCACGCAACCCCCTAAATTTCTCTGACACTTTATCAAAATCAACCCACAACTCATAAACATTGCGCATAAGAACCCTAACGGTGCTGGGAATACGGTAACCATATTTCTCACAAAATGCACGAGGAACACGTTGCACCACAAATATGTCGAATCTCAGACAAGTAAAATACAAACATAAGTAATTATCATAAAAAAAACTACATTAAACTAACCATTTCATTAGATGTGCACTCAGAGATTCTCAAGCGCCTCTCAAATCTAGGATTCAAATCCATTACTTCAGAATTAACCTAACGGAAAGTGAACAAATTACGGAAAAGGGTTTAAGAACAAAGTATGATAATTACAAATACCAAATTAATAGATTAAAATCTTAGCAAACAAAAACTCATTATGATTTCAAGAAAATTAAAAAAGTAATTAGGTAGTATACTTACCAGAAAGTAGCAGGTATGCGACAGAAGACGAATTTTCCGGTGACCCTTTTCATAATATTAAAGGGAGGAAGACATACATGGACGACAATACAAGGGAGTTGTATAATTCACATTTGTTATAAGAGTAAAGTCGAAAGAAGTTAGACATAAAAATCTAATGCCTTCAATTGCCTTAAACTCAGTTATCAAAGGTCAAAGTTTTTAATCCAATTGGAGCCTTACACATACAAGTTTTTACCTACAAAGACTAAAGACTAAAAAAATATTCTCTATACATTTGCTTCTCTTACCAAAATTATTTTAATAGGCCCATCAATAAAAGCCCAATAACAACTACTCCCTCCGTCCCCCTCAATTCTTTACATTGGGGGTAGGGACTCGGCACGCACTTTAATGCACTTATTAAATATAGTTGCATAATTATAATTTTTAAAAAAATCTTCTAAATAAAAATATAATGTTAAAACTTTTATATAAAAAAAGAAAAAATTTAAAAATAAATTACGGAAGTATACTTTATAGTTGCCTTAAAATGCGTGTCAAACATGTGAAAAAAAACTGTAAAGAAATGATAGAGACGGAGGTAGTAATACCCCGCACAAATTTAAATTTATTGTATGTTTATTTCAATTACTAACTTATTAATTAAATTACATACGCACGTTTAATATGTAAAGGTGTTCTTTCATGCTAAAAAAATTTGCTTCAACCGTGCGTAACGGGCAACGCATCCTGGTAAGAGTATTTAGTTATTTACGATATATAAGACCCCGAGGGCACTAAATCTGTGAAGGAAAGAAAAGGGGATTAGGGCAAAATTTAATTTAGGGGAATGGCGAAGAAGAGTACTGAACCTATATTAACAAAGGTGGAGGAAGATTTACCGGTGTTTGAGTTGGCTTCTGACTTTTATTTCAAAGTGTCGAGTCAGACGAAGAGGTCTTAGGTGACGATGAACGTGGTGAAATTGATAAGGGTTACAAATATGTTCTTAACGAAGACAAGTTAACCTATACCCGTGTCAAGGTACCTATTAAGATCTACTTCAAATATTCTACTCGTAAAGTGCTCTACTGGGAGGACTATCATGTTCCCACTTTAGCCAAACTGGCTCTTGAACGTTATAATTCTATCGAGGATACCAACTATGAATATGTTGGTTTGGTCAAGGCTTATGTCGCTCCTGTTGGTGCTTTCAATTACACTGTCCGTTTTCAAGCCCGCTTGCCTGATCAAAGCCTCATCAATTTCCAGGCTATTATTTTTGAGGGATTTCCAAACACCGAAAAGGAGGTTAATGTAGAGGTTATTCTTGTCCACCCTCTACCCTGATGCCTGCCACTACTCGAAAAATACTTACCATCTAACTAACTTTTTAACTAGTATCCATGTAAGATGATGTTGGATTCTAGTGTTTACTATAATTTTGCTGTTTCATGTATGCCTACCTGCTAAACTTGATGATATTCACAAGACAACCGTTACTGTAATCCTATATTATGTTGTTTTGTTAATGCTATTCCCCTGGATTCTATATAATTGCCTCCTCATACACCTTCTTTACTAGAATGTTATCCCTTCCAACTTTTAGCATTATTCATTTCAACTCAGCTCTAGCTTTTCATGTTTGGTAAATTTGTTTTAAGATAAAGCTCTGCGCTTTTCATGATTTTCACATTTCCACCTTTCACCAAGGTTTTATTGTTCCATATGTACTCCACATGTTCCTTCGGTGCTAGGAACCTCACCTGGAATTTATAATGTCAAAAATTATTTGCATCTGTTTTTTTAATGCCGGTCTATGGGATTGTATTTAGAACTCTATTTAATCGCTATCCTTTTTTATGACTTTATCTGTAACTATGTAATCCAGAACTGTATCTTGCTGTTTTGATATCCGGAAGGCAACCTTGTAATCCCAAGTTTTACCCTTTTTCTTGTACATATGCTAATCTCCGGGTTTTTTTATTTAATTACCACCTCTTTTACTTGCTTTACTAGAATTGCATGCCCAATTTTATCAGTGATAGTACTAATTAGTAGCACTGGGCATTTCTTGTTTGTGTGTTTGCCTTTGTTACAGGATGAAAGTATGAAACCCTTTTTTTTAGGGTCTTTCACATTTCGTCTATACACTCAAACTCAGGATTATGGTTCCATACATACTCTACCTGGTAGCTTTCATTGTTAGGAAACTTATCTAGATATGAAAATACCAACAACCTTATTGACAAGTAACAACTAATTGCCTCTGTATATTATGCCCCTCTATGTTTGCATGTCTATGGGAGCATATAAATATCTAGAAACATGTTGCATCTCCTTTGTTATGGAAATGAAGACCATCCCTGGAATGACAGTGTTTATCAAATCTTACAAAATATACCCGCTATTTGCTCAGAACATGCTAAAATCCGATAAGGGAGGTCATATTGAATAAATTTTTGTATACTGTCATCTCTCGTAGTGTTTAATAGTTCTTCTAGAAGCCATTTTATATGGAAAGTCTTCCGAGCGATGATATATCATCGAATTCCGTCCGGACAGAGTACAAGTGGTTTTTTAAAATGTTGATTTTATTTACCCTCTACCCTCACCCATCTATGGTTAATGACACTCTACTTACACTCTCAAAGAGTTTGTGGTCCCTTTTCGTAGGGCCTTTTCTGGTTATCTATTTAGCTAGTCCACTGTCTATGTAACTTCCCTGCTGCATGCTTTTCATGCATCCTTACCTAATAAAACCTGATGACATTTGGCAGACAACTGTTATCATAATCCTAAACTATTATTGATATTTCCTGGGATTTTATCTAATTAACTACCTCTTTTGGTTTACTGAAATGTTTCCCCTTCACCATTTTTAGCAGGGGCAGTTACTACTCAACTCTTGCTTTTCGTATTTGGTAAATATGTTTAAGGTCTTCCCTGTGAATTGCAAGTAATTCTGACGTAAGTAGATTTGTATGTTATCCTTAGTAAAACATGAATACAGTTTAGTTTATAGGTGTAATTTTTTTATTGTTCTTGTATAGGTTTTAATTTACAATTTTGCATTGTATCACGTGTTTCCTTGAATACCTTCCCTTCCGGGTTGTGTTTTACCGGATATTCTGGTAAACATGCAATAATCTTTCTCATCTCAATTCTTTATTACAATACAAGTATTCCTGATAAAAGTAGATCTTTAAACAATCCTAAGATAGTAGAGGATTTGGATTTGTTGGTCTAGTTTTTTGTGGTTACTGAATCGGTTTTTATTTTCAGTTTTGTAAGCTGTTGTGTGTTTTTTTTGAATACATCCCCTTCAGGATTGTATTTGTTACACTGGATACTATATTGCCTTTGTACTTGATATAGACACAGTCCCATCAATTTGCCATATTCTCTCTTCAAAGTTTGAGTACACCCGTCTTTTCGGATGGATTGGTTTCTCCTTGGAAATCTAAATATTGTTGCTTCTCAATTGGAAAGCTTGTAAAAAGCTCTCTAGTGATTGTTTCGGATGCTGTTTTATCAGCATTATTTTGTAATAGCATTGCTATACTTGGAAAGCGAGTATGGTAGTTCTAACTTGATCTCTATTGACATGAAGAAAAATGTTGTTTTTTGTATTGCTTGTTGTAGTTTGATGAAATATTCTACGGATACAACTCGTTTAGTAGGCTTTATAATTGGACAAGGGTGCCAGCTTCATCGAAAATAGATACTCTATTCTTTCTCTCTAAACAAAGCTATTTGCCAATTATTATTGTTTTTAAATCATTTGCAACTCTAAAATGAAACTTATAAGCACTCAGAGATAGTGCTTTTGAAGATAAATTTGAAATGACCCAAGACTTTACTAGCCATCACTGCACTAGACATATGTTACTAATATTAAATGTGTACAGGGAACACAATGGATTAATATGTGAAACGACCAGGACCCTTGCACTAAAAATTGAGTTAATATGCAATATAGTAGGATGTTGCATCTGTGCAACATAAGCCCAGTAAGGAGTTACCTGAGCATTGTAGAATTGTTTCTGCAATCGTTGTAATGTTGTTCAAAAATTCAGGAATGTTTAAAAAATCTATGAATTAGATCATATTTATTATTCTCTGGACTCCAGTGACCTGAATTTCCGTAATAATCTTGATAGAGATGCTACAGATAACTGGGCCCAGAGGACCTTTTCTTCACTTTATAGACCAACTAGCGTAATAAACCGTGCAAGACACGGGTCATTTTCTAGTCTTAGTATTAAAATGCAGTAAAGTTCAAAATCTGGAGTCTATTAAGAACATGCCTGGGTAGTGTATGATATGTATGAGTCATGAGTCCATATTAATCACAAAATGTATACCTTAAATGACATGTTAAAGAAATAAACTCTTTAATGCATGTTATTTTTCAATGAATGTATTCATGCTGCTTGCAATACCAATGGAAATACAAATACAATATACAAGTCCAAGTTGGTATGAATACGTTAACGCAAAAAAAAAATCCTAATTGAAAAGAATTAATTTTTCTTTTTCATTTGAGATTTTTACAATATATAGTTTATATGTACATTGTTGCATCATTTTCTTCTAAATTACAAACATAGAGGATGTTACTGATATAAAGACATGATTGTCCACGTCAGTTGTATGTTTATGGTTGCAACATTATAGACATGTTGCACCTCTGACATGTGACCATCACAAAGAATCCATTAAAAGCATCTGACATCGGCATTTTATCAGATTGTTATTATTAATTTTCGTAAACGGCTCTAAAATTAAAGAACTGTGTGATGCCAATATACCACCAGTAAAAGAAATATGAGAGGCAGGATGAGGGAACCCTTTACATGGGGGAATAAAAAAAATACCTGACAGTGATTCACGTTGGCCGTGTAATGCTCAGGCAGGCTCCATCGATAAGACTTCTCTTGAGCCAACATAGAGCTCCGTCCAACGAAAGAGAGCTTATAATGACAGGCCAATGAAGGAGAGCTCATAATAACTAGCACAACAATAATAAAGAGCTACTAATCAGTGGTACAATAAGTTGTTTAAAACTTGTTATACGTACCTATAAAATTAATGAGATTAGGATGAAAAACTTTATGTTGTGGAGCTTTAATTTCTATGACCAGCAAGTGAGCTCTTTTTCCGTGAACTTTGGGTATATTTTTCTTTATATGTTTCAGTTCACTTATGTTATAAGAATTTCAACCATATAGACTATAGAGATAAATACTATATACTCCCTCCGTCCTGATAGGTTCTTAATATTTGAAATGAAGAGTTCGACACGCATTTTAAGGCTCTTATTTAGGATAGTTTCATAACTTATTTTTAAGATTTTCTTTTTTTGAATAAAAATTTAATGTTTGAACTTTTATTCAAAAAAAAATTAAAAATAAGTTACAGAACTATACTAAATAAGAGCCTTAAAATATGTGCCGAACTTTAAATTTGAAATGTTAAGAACTAGTGGGACAGAGGGAGTACATCTTACCAGCCCGTCAAACTCACAAGTATGAACTAATAAAGAGCGCTTGGAACCCCATTAAAGACAAATGACGGTACGAGAAATACCAACTTAAAAATTAAATATACAATGCATATATGTAGGTGGAATTGAAGAGAAACTTTGTTCACATAATCAAGTTCATGCCTGATTTTTGTATTTATTTCTGCAAGCATTGATAACTCACTGTGAATATAAGCTAAAAACAACTTCCTTAAAAATTTGCAACTTTCCCCTTTAAACTGCAAGTTTCGCTAACCCTAATATCCTTATAAAATGTCAAAACTAAAGTTTTGGAAAAAGTATTAGACCATAAATTGTAATTTTTTTGTGAGTATATTTGAAAACCAAAACCCATAAATGCATCGGAATTCTCCGAAATTTAAACTGTGATCATCTTTGCGCAGGTTTCCAGCTGGAAAAAAATAATTGCTGACTAACTAAAAAAAAATACAAAAATCTTAACACTCTTATCAAAATCTCAGGAAAGGACAAAACTAATACCCAATTTTAATTGTCCTTGGTGTGAGACCAAACCGTCCAGGTATAAGCACATGATATCTACCCTCAAGTTAATAATCCATCTCCCTGAAAAATCTCATATATCAGGGATGAGAAAAGAAACATAAGCGTAACTGACACTCTAGAGCAGCAGTGAAAAAGGCATTAGACGTTGGTAGAAATTTGGTTTTTTTATTACTCAAAATTAAACACCATAAACCCAAAAACCCCATAAGATAACAGGTTGTATTTAATGAACCAAAATCCTGAATAAGATATCTAGAGCTAGAAAAGAGAACATTGGTCTATGAAGTCTTGATACTTTGCAAGTATGGTTTTTGGGTACCGATCAACAAATATTCTAATATGCGGTCCTAGAAGAACAAAAACTTGCAGTCTTAAAATGAATTATAGGAAGCTACATTTTCAGTTAATATTCTGAAATTCGAACTTAATTATTTAGATTAGCAATATTTATCCTAAAACTTAAAATATAAAGAGAAAACAACATAGCATTACATATATTATTATCAAAATTGAATGCAGATGAGAAGGGGTTTGCTTACAACTATAAATCTGACCTGTAGACATTTGGCAAAGACCTCAAGCATGTCGGTCAGCTCCTTCGAAAAATAAGGTACAATCGTCTTCATTACATTTGCCGAAAGTCACTGTTTGTCACTCTTGCCTTACTTCAAGACTGCAATATTAAACAGGCGGCTATTGCTCAGGCCAAGTTTGCCAATCTTAAATCAGTCACCCACACAGTTGGTAAAAACAAATTTCACAAATAACAAAAAGTAGTTACCAATTTAAAAGTATAATATAAAGGCTAAAACTAAATATTTTCTTATTCCCTCCGTCCATTTCAATTGTTTACATTTTTTAGAGAGTGTCCGACACGCATTTTAAGGTGCATATAAAGTATAGTTCTGTAATTTTTTTTTACAATTTTGTTTTTCTGAATAAAAATTAAAACATTCAACTTTTATTCAGAAAAAGAAAATTTTAAAAATAAGTTACATAACTATACTTTTTATGCACCTTAAAATACGTGTCGAACACTTACCCAGAAATGTAAACAATTGGAAGGGACGGAGGGAGTATATTATAATGCAATTTCTAAAACTAAAGGGAGCTGTGGGTGTTTTGATAACATCATGGTCACGATGAGAACTATGAGAGTCGACACTCGATAGGAGTTCAAATATACAACTACTGGTAATTGTAACAAAAACTTACACCCCCTACAAATTTCTAATGAAGCAGAACAACAAAAAATGAAACCTTCCAATTTTCACATGAATCTTTGAATTCAAAGACCGGACTTTCCAAATCATGCCTAAACCTATGAGTTTCTTTGTTGATTATAATTCTTAAATTACTAAATAGTGAAATTGTAAAAAAAATCAAAGGAATGCGAATAAGAGATTGTGAAGAATTCAGGTTAAAATTTGCGCACCTCTTTAATGCACTTAAGCTTTGCTGCCCCGTCAAATGCTATCAGCTTTTCATAAATAATCAAGAAATAAGTTTCGTCTTAGTAAAAATGAACACAGATCTGCACAACAGGATTTGTTCTCTACCACAGAGTGCGTGTGAACTTTCTGGCTTGCTTCTTTCATTAATCCGTGCTACAAACACACATCTAAAAAATGTAAAAACTTAAATTATTACAGATCATGTAGAGGCATAATGGCACATCAATATAATATCTTATGGAAATGACAAAGATGTGAAGGGGATTTTCTTTAACATGACCATAGAAATACCTTAATGTCAGCTCATAGTGATAAAAGAGTCTTTAGAACATAAGAAAATACCAGGCTAGTTCATCTCTATCGGTGACCCTCTAACTTGCTTTTTACCTTTTAAATTCAGTAGTTAGCTCGGAAAAGTGATTTACAAGACCCCGGTAACTCTAGAGTTATTTATTGGCGTTTCTATTCTTGAAACAACATCATTCTTTTTCCTGTAGTGGAGTTCAGCTTTCCGGAGTGGACTGCTTTACTTGAGTAGGAGGTCCTCTTTTTTAATAGAGGGTCTACTTTCCAGAGTGGGAGGTTGCTTTCTTCACAGAATTTTGAGTATGATTTCTCTTCCACCGAAAGTTGCTTTGTTCGGAGAATAATGTTGAGTTGGTCTCAGTGAGAATCTTCTTCTGTGTCTTCTGCTTATTTCATGAGTTTTTGAGGTAGAAAAGCTGATATAATAAAAACTAGATACAAAATTTAAATGTTGTACAATATCCTCTCTTTTTTTGAAGTATTTTTTACCGTTTTACTAACCCTTTAAACTGCAAGTTTCGCTAACCCTAATATCCTTATAAAATGTCAAAACTAAAGTTTTGGAAAAGGTATTAGACCATAAATTGTAATTTTTTTGTGAGTATATTTGAAAACCAAAACCCATAATTGCATCGGAATTCTCCGAAAATTAAACTGTGATCATCTTTGCGCAGGTTTCCAGCTGGAAAAAAATAATTGCTGACTAACTAAAAAAAAATACAAAAATCTTAACACTCTTATCAAAATCTCAGGAAAGGACAAAACTAATACCCAACTTTAATTGTCCTTGGTGTGAGACCAAACCGTCCAGATATAAGCACATGATATCTACCCTCAAGTTAATAATCCATCTCCCTGAAAAATCTCATATATCAGGGATGATAAAAGAAACATAAGCGTAACTGACACTCTAGAGCAGCAGTGAAAAAGGCATTAGACGTTGGTAGAAATTTGGTTTTTTTATTACTCAAAATTAAACACCATAAACCCAAAAACCCCATAAGATAACAGGTTGTATTTATTGAACCAAAATCCTGAATAAGATATCTAGAGCTAGAAAAGAGAACATTGGTCTATGAAGTCTTGATACTTTGCAAGTATAGTGTTTGGGTACCGATCAACAAATATTCTAATATGCGGTCCTAGAAGAACAAAAACTTGCAGTCTTAAAATGAATTATAGGAAGCTACATTTTCAGTTAATATTCTGAAATTCGAACTTAATTATTTAGATTAGCAACATTTATCCTAAAATTTAAAATATAAAGAGAAAAAAACATAGCATTACATATATTATTATCAAAATTGAATGCAGATGAGAAGGGGCTTGCTTACAACTATAAATCTGACCTGTAGACATTTGGCAAAGACCTCAAGCATGTCGGTCAGCTCCTTCGAAAATAAGGTACAATCGTCTTCATTACATTTGCTGAAAGTCACTGTTTGTCACTCTTGCCTTACTTCAAGACTGCAATATTAAACAGACAGCTATTGCTCAGGCCAAGTTTGCCAATCTTAAATCAGTCACCCACACAGTTGGTAAAAATAAATTTCACAAATAACAAAAAGTAGTTACCAATTTAAAAGTATAATATAAAGGCTAAAACTAAATATTTTCTTATTCCCTCCGTCCATTTCAATTGTTTACATTTTTTAGAGAGTGTCCGACACGCATTTTAAGGTGCATATAAAGTAGAGTTCTGTAATTTTTTTTTACAATTTTGTTTTTCTGAATAAAAATTAAAACATTCAACTTTTACTCAGAAAAAGAAAATTTTAAAAATAAGTTACATAACTATACTTTTTATGCACCTTAAAATACGTGCCGAACACTTACCCAGAAATGTAAACAATTGGAAGGGACTGAGGGAGTATATTATAATGCAATTTCTAAAACTAAAGGGAGCTGTGGGTGTTTTGATAACATCATGGTCACGATGAGAACTATGAGAGTCGACACTCGACAGGAGTTCAAATATACAACTACTGGTAATTGTAACGAAAACTTACACCCCCTACAAATTTCTAATGAAGCAGAACAACAAAAAATGAAACCTTCCAATTTTCACATGAACCTTTGAATTCAAAGACCGGACCTTCCAAATCATGCCTAAACCTATGAGTTTCTTTGTTGATTATAATTCTTAAATTACTAAATAGTGAAATTGTAAAAAAAAAAATCAAAGGAATGCGAATAAGAGATTGTGAAGAATTCAGGTTAAAATTTGCGCACCTCTTTAATGTACTTAAGTTTTGCTGCCCCGTCAAATGCTATCAGCTTTTCATAAATAATCAAGAAATAAGTTTCGTCTTAGTGAAACTGAACACAGATCTGCACAACAGGATTTGTTCTCTACCACAGAGTGCATGTGAACTTTCTGGCTTGCTTCTTTCATTAATCCGTGGTACAAACACACATCTAAAAAATGTAAAAACTTAAATTATTACAGATCATGCAGAGGCATAATGGCACATCAATATAATATCTTCTTGAAATGACAAAGATGTGAAGGGGATTTTCTTTAACATGACCATAGAAATACCTTAATGTCAGCTCATAGTGATAAAAGAGTCTTTAGAACATAAGAAAATACCAGGCTAGTTCATCTCTATCGGTGACCCTCTAACTTGCTTTTTACCTTTTAAATTCAGTAGTTAGCTCGGAAAAGTGATTTACAAGACCCCAGTAACTCTAGAGTTATTTATTGGCGTTTCTATTCTTGAAACAACATCATTCTTTTTCATATAGTGGAGTTCAGCTTTCCGGAGTGGACTGTTTTACTTGAGTAGGAGGTCCTCTTTTTTAATGGAGGGTCTACTTTCCAGAGTGGGAGGCTGCTTTCTTCACAGAATTTTGAGTATGATTTCTCTTCCACCGAAAGTTGCTTTGTTCGGAGAATAATGTTGAGTTGGTCTCAGTGAGAATCTTCTTCTGTGTCTTCTGCTTATTTCACGAGTTTTTAAGGTAGAAAAGCTGATAAAATAAAAACTAGATACAAAATTTAAATATTGTACAATATCCTCTCTTTTTTGAAGTATTTTTTACCGTTTTACCCCTAATAATTTGGAGTAAAAAATCTCTATACAAACTGATTACAATAATGAAAATAAAGGAAAACTAACTAATATGAAATGATGTCAATTTGCATGAAATTTATGGGGGTATTTTGGGTTTTTTTTAAATATTAACCAATCAGTGGAAACTACAGGGGAAAATATCTCGGGACAGTCATCTTCGTTGTCATCTCCTAAATGAACTGGAATGCTTTCATCGTTAGAATCATAAATTGAATTTGCGAGTTGAAGTAAGGATTCTTTGTATTGGCTTCTGGTTTTTGCTTGGGCTAATAATGCTTGGGCATTTGATTTTTGGGTAAAGAAAGTGGTAACTCTTTGTTGGTAATAAAATTTTGACTTAATAACCATTTGTGAATGATCTCTTTGGAAATCTTTTGGTCTTCTTTGAAATACAGGACTGTATTTGGTTGAAATGAATTTTAAACTCCCAAGAACAGACCCATGGAAGAAAGAAATTTAAACATAACATTAAAAGAGGAGGAAAACGTCTTTCGTATTCTGTGGGTTTGAAGTGTGTTCTGAAGAGTTTTAGACATTCAGATGCATTTGGTGAAAGAATTTCTTCAATTGCTCAGAAGAAATCCCACCATTAAAGGAACCAAACAGGGAGTTCCTAGACTTGTATTTTGGTGTTGAAATAAAACAACCAGGAATGACTATTCTTCTGCTTTTGGATAAAGAATGAATTGTGCCACGCTTACTGGTAATCCCAGTAGGAATATGAGGAGCAGTGGTTTAACTGTCTTTTGAAGTTTAAAGGAAAAAAATTTGGATGGTGGAGTTCTTGGGCCCATTGACTTGGATGGATGACCTTTTGTATTTGACATGTTGTGTATGAAGGCGTTAGGGGTGAGTAAAACTGAACCGAAACCGAAAAACCAAACCGAGTAATTCGGTTCGGTTTGGTTTGAGTTTTTCTAAAAATTTCGGTTATTTCGGTTTTTTGGTTTGAACCGAAATAATATCGGTTCAGTTTGGTTTGTTATTGTATAAATTCGGTTAAAACCGAATTAACCGAAATATATATTTATATGTATTTTTAATATATTTTATATAGATATATATACACTTCAATATATATTTCTTTACTAAATGTCTAATTTCAAACTGAATCCGGCAAAAGATCTGAAGTCCGAACTCCAGAGGGCCAAACCTAAACGCCGCTATTTAATTAAACATGATAGGCTGCCATTGGATTCATTTACATCCCAACATAAGTATCAAGATTCTTCTTCAAACACGTATCCTTTCTTAATTTTAGTGGGGATTATATTCTTTTTCTGATCTTCTAACTTAATTGCTGGTAAAATTGTGCTCCCCGGATCGAAATCATAATTACATCTTTGCAGAATTATAGAAAATCAAAAGTTGAGAGTCTCTTTTTGTCGAGAAGTGCTATTCACGAACTTCGGGAATGTACATCTTTTTTTAAAATATTTATTAAACTTTTCATATTTGAGTTTTGAATGACTTGGAGTCTAGAAGATGAATATATAATGATTGGTCTATTTAAGTGATTCCAAAATTTCGGTTTTTTCAAACCGAACCAAACCTAACAAACTATTTCGGTTCGGTTTCGGTTCGGTTTCTAACTATATTTCGGTTCGATTTAAAAAAATTTGGAATATCGGATTTTGGTTTTTCGGTTCGGTTCGGTTCGGTTCGGCCCTGGAAGGCGTTGAGTGTTCTCTATCCTGAGCATTGTAAAAATGTTTGAATGTGACTGATTCTGTAGACAAGAGAATGGCTTGATAATAGTCATTATTTTTTGATAGATCTCAGGATTTAAACATCCATCCTTTAGGGAAAACATTTGAAATTGCTAGGGAGGCATCGTCATTGTTAAATCATCATTCGACTGATACGATTTTTTGATGGTTTCTTTTGATATAGTAATCGGAATTTGATTTTGAAAAGTTTGACTGACTGACTACTACCTCCTGGTTTTGCATTTTTGGGATATCAATTTCTAATTTTGACATAGGTCTCTAAGGAACTAAAAGGGTTGGGTTTTGAAAACTGACTGAAAGTGTAGTTTGAAAGGGAGTATTTGTAGGTTGGGTGGAAAAAGTGTTTTGTTGGGTAACTTTAGTTGATTTTTCTGAAGAGTTTTGGAGGCTGTTGAGGGATTTTGGATGTTGAGGCCATGGGCTTTGATGGTTTGAAGGGCTAGAAATAAGTTATTATCTTCTTCATCTGCATGTACCTTATCGATCCAGGATGTGATCGGTTTTCCTGATGAAGTACTTGCTTTGCTTTGTTTAGTGACCGGGAATTTTCCGGGAAAGGCTGGAGTTTTTCCCCCACCTCTGCCTTTTCGAGGCATGAGACTATATGTTTTGTAGAAACTCGCGGGTCAAGAAATCAGGGACACAGTTCATATCTCCCTTAATGTGTTCAATATCAAAATAAAAAATGTTTAATAATGCTTGCCATCTAGCGAAAATTTGTTTTGATGCAATATTTTGGACATCTTTTTGTAAAACCTCTTTTGCAGATTTGCAATCGACTTTAAGGAGAAATTTTTGTTTTATTAAATCACCCTAAAATTTTTTAATACATAGAATAATTGAAAGTATTTCCTTTTTTATAGTAGAATAATTTTTTTGACAATCATTCCAATGTGCAAATGTAAACTGGACGATTTGTTCTTTACCATTGACTACTTGTTTTAGTATACCACTGTATCATAACTCAGGAGCATCTGTTTTGACTACTTTAGAAGCATTTGGATCGGCAAGGTGTAGACACGGGATTTCTAGAACCTGAGTTTTGATTTGTCGAACAATTTGGTATGTTCAGATGACCAAGGGACGGGGTTAGTTTTAAGACGGTCATGTAAGGGTTTGGCTATCCTATTGATGTTAGGATAGAAGTCTAGGACATAGTTGAGACTTCCTAAAAATCTTTGGAGTTGGGATTTATCTTTGATTTTATCGGGAAATTTTATTGCAAAATCTAGGGCTCTTTCAATTGGTGTAACTGTTCCTTTTGATATGTAGTGGCCAATAAATCTTACACGAGTTTGAAATAGGGAAATCTTGGATTTCGATATGACTAAACCATTTTTCTTGGATACGTGGCAGAAAGTTTTAAGGTGTTTGTAATGTTGTTCAATAGATTCTGAAAAAACTAGAACATCATCAATATATACTATACATAATGTAGAATAGTCATTGAATATGTCATTCATAACTCTTTGGAATTCGCCAGGGGCAGTTTTGATTCCAAATGGAAGGACATTCCATTCATATTGTCCGAATGGGACCGTAAAAGCAGTTTTATATCTATCTTTTGGGTGGATTTGAATCTGCCAGAATCCTGATTTTAAATCAAATTTGGAGAATATTACCAAAGATCTTAATTTTTGTAAAAGGTCTTTTTTATTAGGTATAGGGTATCGTACCCATCTTAGGGCTTTATTTGGAGGCTTATAACTGATAACTAGTCTTGGTGTCCCTATCTCAATTTCAGCATTTTTGTTTACATAGAAAGCTGAAGAGGACCACGGGGATCTGGATTTTGATATGATTGTTAGATATATTTGATAATGTCATGACTAATGTGATTTATGTTTAGTTTTCAGATCTTACTTAAACATGACAAATCAGTACTTAACTGAAATCAGCACTTATACTGAAGTCAGAACTTAAGTCATCAGTACTTAAGGTTCAAGAGATATCTATCAGAAGATAATATCAGGACTTAAAGGAAACATTCAGATAAGGAAAATAACTGATTTACAGGAAGAGAAGATCGAGACAAACATAAGAAGAGATATGCATGGAGAAGGAATTCTATGAAGAATAGAATACTTGGAAGAAAAGATATCTGATTGATATATTTTAGGAAGCATAATTATATTCCATATCAATTAGCGATTATCTTGTAACTGTGTAGTATATAAACACATACATAGGGTTTACACTATAAGTGTTATCGTTATCGAGAAGATTATTCATTGTAACCCTAACAGCTCTTGTGATATTTGTTCATCATTGAGAGAGGACAGTTCCATACTATAACAGAGTTTATTGTTTTGAATAAAGTTTGTTTTATGTTACTTGAGTTATTAAAGTTCGATTTGATTGTGCTATACACTGTATTCACCCCCCTCTACAGTGTGTGTGACCTAACAAGTGGTATCAGAGCTTATCTGTTAACACACAAACAGTTTAAGATCCAAAAACAATCATGTCCGAAGTAGAAACTCCAACTAAGCCCACCAAAACTGAAGAACCTCCAAAGACACAAATTCAAAGCCGATATGAGACTATTAGAGTTCCCATATTGAGACCATCTGAATATCCCATATGGAAGGTGAGGATGACCATGTTTTTGGAAGCTACAGATCCAGAATATCTTGATAGAATCAAGGAAGGGCCTCACAAACCAACCAAGCTCGCTGTTGCAGTTGCAGGTGAAGCAGCAAAGTCAGTACCAAAGGAAAAGAGTGACTACACTGCTGAAGATATCGCATCAATTGCTAAGGATGCTAAGGTACGACACTTACTGCATAGTGCCATTGATAATGTAATGTCAAACAGGGTAATAAACTGCAAGACTGCAAAGGAGATATAAGATGCCTTGGAAACAAGATGTCAGGGAACTGATATGATTAAGAAGAACAAGAAGACAATACTCACTCAAGAGTATGAACACTTTGACTCAAAGGCTAATGAGTCATTGACTGATTTATATGATAGATTTGTCAAACTCTTGAATGATTTGTCACTGGTTGATAAGGAGTATGATCTTGAAGATTCAAACCTTAAATTCCTGTTGGCTCTTCCTGAAAGCTGGGATTTGAAGGCAACAACAATAAGAGACAACTATAATCTTGATGAAACAACTCTTGATAAAATTTATGGGATGCTCAAGACTCATGAACTTGAGATGGAACAAGGAAGCAAGAGGAAAGGAGGAAAGTCAATGACAGTTGCTCTTAAGGCTGAAGAAGAATCCCCCAAGGCAGCTACCTCAAGGAAAGGCAAGGGTAAAGCTCTCTTCATAAAGTTTGATACTGAGTCATCAAGTTCTGAAAGTGATGATGACTCAGAATCTGAAAGCTTACCTGAGACGGATGCTGATGAAGAGATGATGAAGCTGTGTGCTCTTATGGTGAAAGGAATCACAAAGATTGCATACAGGAAGTTAGGAAGGGAAAGAAGTTTTCTAGGAAAGGTGCAAGTTCTGATAAGAAGAATTTCAGAAAATCTGAGGGCAGAGGAGGAAAGTCTGACAGAGGAGATTATACAAATGTCAAATGCTACAATTGTGGTGAGAAAGGCCACATATCTCCTGATTGCAAGAAAGTGAAGAGTGACAAAGGCAAGGCTCTTGTCACAAAGAAGAAAAGTTGGACAGACACCTCAGATTCTGAAAATAAGGAGAATTATGCCTTGATGGCAAATGTTGATATGGCAAGTGTTGAAAGCAGTTCTGAAGCTGCTGAGTTAAAGGTACCTCAAACTACTTATGCCTTTCATACTGATGATATTAATGAGTTGAGAAGATATCTTAAAACCATGTTCATTAGTTATAGAGATCAAACTTTAACATGTGAAAGATTAACTTCTGAAAATCTTGCTTGCAAAAAGAGGAATGATTATTTAGAAAAAGAGTTAGTCATGTTCCATCAAACTCAGAAACATAGAGATGATGCTTTCTATGTTAGGGATGAAGTGCTTAAAATGAATGAATCTCTAAAAGCTGAGTTAGAAAAGGAAAGAGAGATTATCAGGACTTGGACTAACTCTGGCAGAACAACTCAAAATTTGTTAAGTAGTGAAAACTGGAAAGAGGGCTTAGGTTATGGAGATGATAAGAAGGATAAAGGAACTGTAGATATTAAGCCTATAGTTGTTAAATAAAAGCCCAAGTTAAAACCTGTTAAGTTTGTAGCTGTAAAATCTGATACTGAGAAATCATAAGTTAAAAAGGAATTAATTTCTGAAAAACTAAAACAGGAAAAGATAACTAAAGTAAACGTAGGCTTAATGACAAAGAAGCAGCTTAAGCATAAGCTGAAAGGTGTTAAGAATGCAAACAAGGTAAAATCACCTAGGAAAAATAGGAATGGAAAGGAAGGTGTGAATAAAAGCAATGATTATAAGTCTATTCCTGATGCTCCTAGAAAAATATGTCATAATTGTGAAAGTTCTAATCATCTGGCTTCTTTTTGCAGGAAAAATAAGAATATAAACTCCTTACCCTCAAAGTCAGGAGTTAAGAGTCAGTCTGTTAGATATAAGCCACAAAATCCTTGTTTTCATTGTGGTAGTTTATGGCATTCCATTTATACTTGTAAGGAATATCATAGTCTGTACTATGATTAGTATCAAATAAAACCTTCTTTAAAGAAAGTTAGCATTGTTCCTTCTAGTGTAAGTTCTGATTCAAAGTCTGATAGTGTAAATTCTGATAAGAAAAATATTAACATAAACTCTGATGCTAAATCCGCTGCAAATGTTAACAAAATTAATAAGGCCAAAGGATCCAAGCAAGTTTGGGTCCTTAAAACTAATCATTAGTGGTCTTTGTGATTGCAGGGCAACAGGAAAAACATCCTAGTTCTGGACAGTGGATGTTCAGGACATATGACTGGAAATAAAGCCCTGCTATCAGACTTTGTGGAGAAGGCTGACCAAGTGTTTCTTATGGAGATGACAATATTGGAAAAACATTGGGATATGGCAATATCAATCTCGGGAATGTCATCATTAAAGAAGTAGCTCTGATCTCAGGACTTAAACACAATCTGCTGAGTGTTAGTCAAATCTGTGACAGAGGTTATCATGTGGATTTCTTTGAAGAACACTGTGAAGTTGTAAGTAAATCTACAGGCAAAGTTGTTCTGAAAGGATACAGGCGTGGTAACATCAATGAAGCCAAGCTTTCAACAAGCACTGATGGTTCTGCAATCTGTCTGATGAGTAGAGCATCAATTGAAGAAAGTTGGAATTGGCACAAGAAACTCTCTCATTTAAATTTCAACAATATAAATGAACTAGTCAAGAAAGATCTTGTGAGAGGACTGCCAAAGTCAGTATTTGCTCCTGATGGCCTTTGTGATTCTTGTCAGAAGGCTAAACAAAGGAAATCCTCATTCAAGAGCAAGACTGAATCATCAATTCTTGAGCCTTATTACCTACTGCATGTTGATCTATTTGGTCCAGTAAATGTCATATTTATTGCAAAGAAGAAATATGTTATGGTCATAGTGGATGAGTTCACCAGATACATATGGGTGTATTTCTTGCACATAAAAAGTGAAACTGCATCTATCTTGATTGATCATGTCAGGCAACTCGATAAGTTGGTCAAAGATTTTGTGAAGATAATAAGAAGTGATAATGGTACTGAGTTCAAGAATTTGATAATGGAAGAGTTCTGCAAAAATCAGGGAATCAGGCAGGAATTTTATGCTCCTAGAACTCCACAGCAAAATGGAGTTGTTGAAAGAAATAATAGAACTCTCATTGAAATTGCACGTACAGTGCTTAATGAAGCAAAGCTTCCAACCTATTTCTGGGTTGAAGCTGTGCAGACTGCTTGTTTTACTCAGAATGCAACACTAATTAACAAGCATGGAAAGACACCATATGAGATAGTAAAGAAAAAGAAGCCAAATCTGAAGTATTTTCACGTATTTGGATGCAAGTGTTTTATTCTTAAGACTCATCCCGAACAGCTATCCAAATTTGATCTAAAAGTTGATGAAGGAATCTTTGTTGGATATCCACTTTCCACAAAAGCCTTCAGAGTCTATAACTTGAGAACAAGAGTGGTCATGGAATCTATCAATGTCTCTTTTGATGATAAGAAGATTACTGGACATGAAGATTTTATTGATCATGATCAGCTGAGATTTGAAAATGAAGACTTAAATTCTGATATTGAAAATCCTGACAGTCTAAATCCTGATACTGCAAACTCTGATGGATTAAACTCTGATGTTATTGAAACTGTGGTGACTATGCCAAAGGAAGATGCACCTATGCAGGGGGAGCATACTCAAGATACAACCACATCTCAAGAAGCATTAGAACATACATCTGGCTCTTCAAGTTTTGATAAGCCTAGTTCTGATAGTTCTGAAAACTTAAATTCTGAAGGATCCAACTCAGAGAGCATAGTTTCAGGGGGAGCATCAGAAAATGTTGATGAAGATAGCATGGATCATGGGGGAGCATCCAATTCTAAAGAAAACCTTCCATCTGCAAGGAAGTGGACTAAATCACATACACCTGACTTAATTATTGGAAATCCTGATGCAGGTGTCAAAACTAGAACAGCTACTTTAAGTGAATGTCTTTACAATTCTTTTCTTTCTCAGACTGAACCAAAGAAAGTGGAAGAAGCTCTTCAAGATGCTGATTGGGTGCAAGCAATGCAAGAAGAGTTAAATGAATTTGAAAGAAACAAAGTCTGGACCCTAGTTCCAAGACCAAAGAACAGATCTGTTGTTGGTACAAAGTGGGTATTCAGAAACAAAACTGATAGTGATGGCATAATTACAAGAAATAAGGCAAGGTTGGTTGCAAAAAGATATTCTCAACATGAGGGAATTGATTATGATGAAACATTTGCACCAGTTGCTAGATTGGAAGCCATAAGGATATTTTTGGCTTATGCTGCTCACAAAAAGTTTACTGTCTTTCAAATGGATGTGAAAAGTGCTTTTCTCAATGGAGAATTAGAGGAGGAAGTATATGTTGAACAACCTCCAGGCTTTGTAGATCCCAAATATCCTAATCATGTCTACATGATTGATAAAGCACTCTATGGCCTTAAGCAAGCTCCAAGAGCATGGTATGAGATTTTAGCTTAGTTTCTTCTAGAAAGTGGATTTAACAAAGGAACAATAGACAAAACACTGTTCTACCTCAACCATGGAAAGGACTTACTTCTGGTTCAGATATATGTTGATGATATCATCTTTGGTTCTACAAATGACAGACTTTGCAAGAAGTTTGCCAAACTGATGCAGTCAAGATATCAAATGAGTATGATGGGGGAACTTAGCTATTTTCTGGGCCTTCAAGTCAAGCAGAATGCATAAGGCACTTTTATTTGTCAAACCAAGTACACCAGAAATTTGCTGAAGAAATTTGGAATGCAAGATTGTTCAAGTGCATCCACTCCTATGGCCACTGCAACAAAATTGGATAAGGATACTGGTAAATCAGTAGATATTACTGATTACAGAGGTATGATTGGCTCTCTACTCTATCTCACTGCTAGTAGACCTGATATAATGTATGCTACCTGTCTTTGTGCAAGATTTCAAGCAGATCCAAGAGAACCTCACTTAACAGCTGTGAAAAGAATTTTCAAATATCTTAAGGGAACAGCTGATCTGGGATTGTGGTATTCCAGAGAATCAGATTTTAAACTAATAGGTTACTCAGATGCAGATTTTGCAGGTTGCAAAATTGACAGGAAAAGTACAAGTGGAAGCTGCCAATTTCTTGGAGGCAGATTGGTTTCTTGGTTTAGCAAGAAACAAAAGTCAATTTCCACATCAACTGCAGAAGCAGAATACATTGCTGCAGGAAGCTGTTGTGCACAAATTCTTTCGATGAAGAATCAGTTACTGGATTATGGGTTAACATATTTTAAAATCCCTATTTACTGTGATAATCAAAGTGCTATTGCTATGACAGGTAATCCAGTTCAACACTCAATGACAAAGCACATCAGCATTAGGTACCACTTCATAAGGGAACATATGGATGAAGGTACAGTGGAATTGCACTTTGTTCCAACACATCAACAACTAGCAGATATATTCACAAAACCACTGTGTGAAGCTACTTTTACAAGATTGGTAAATGAACTTGGAATGGTTTCAGGTTCTTTCTCTAAATCTGCTTAGTTTTGTTCTGATGCATCAGACTTTATGATCAGTATTTACAGAAATTACTCTCTTTGTGTATTCTATGCTTAATTGAAAATTGTTTAAGTACTGATTGTTGTCTGATGTGAATTTCTAAACTCTGATAGTGATATGACTGTTTATGTGACTATTCAATCCTATGAGGATAACTGTGCTAGATGCTGACCTAGTAGTCTTTAACATACTAGAGATCCCATGTTAGAAGTAATTATGTATGTGGACATCTATTGACACAAGCAAATTCTGATATTGAGCTTAGTCACGTTTACTTTGTCTATCTTATTACTAAGTCAAAAACTAGAATAATGCTTCTCATATGTTAAGTTCTGATGTTAGTAAATCTGATGGATGTACTAAGTGCTGATAAACCCCACTCATCAAAAGAAAAAGTAAAAGAAAAGCGAATAAAAATCAGGCACTCCTTTGAGATCTAGAGTAAAAATGTGGAAGGGACGACCCAAGTGCATTGCTGGTATTAAGTAATATGCATCAAAAAAGCAAATAATTATTTTTCTTGGTGACTTCTCACACTCTATGATTACTGGAGAAATACTCTGATAAAGGCATAAATTCTGATAAGCAGTCGTGACTCACTTGCACTGAGAAGCCACTGTAAAATGGAATTTCAAAAGATGCATAAAATAAGCACAAAACAGTTGAGGTGGACTCGTGCATGAATTTATTCAAAAGTTGATAGGGATAAATAAATTATGATTGTATAATTAAATACTGCATTAATTGTACAAGTTGTGGGCTGCTAGGCCCAATAAAAAGATATATGAAACTCAGACCAGAAAGGTTAAGCCTGATGGACCAGATCAGGCCTGATGGAATAAAAAAGGCCCAAAAGCCCTAATTATTAATTAATTTCATAATTAATTAATAAGGGAAAAATCAGCTATTGAGAAGAGTCCCGATAAGGATATAAATCCTTATAGATTAGCCTCAAGGGGACCTAAAAGGATAAGGAATCAGCTTCCTACTTCCTAGGACTCCTAAGTCTATCCTAATTCAGAGGCTTGTCCACCAAGTCTCCTATACCAAGTCCAATTCAAGGACTCCCACATCTATATAAGGGGTCTCACCCCCACCAATCAGAACTACGTTTTTTGGCTTGATTCTCTAATTCACAGAGATACGTAGGCATCTCGTAAAGGCAGATTGAGTCACGAAACACGAGAGCAACCATTAAAGGCCTTGAGCTCCCGAATCTTAGTATTAAATACAGCAAGTAATACCTTGGTTTTTTATCCATAACATTTGGCGCCGACTGTGGGGAGAACGGAACAACAACCATGGCGAGAACACGGAGAACAACCAGCACTCTGGAGGAGGGAACACCATCAGGGACAACCCAGGTGATTTCATCAACCGTGGAGGTTCCTCCCCATTCAACTTATGCATCTACTCAGGGGGAAGCCCAGACAGGGACAACTCATCCTCAGCCACAAGGGACAACTCCCCCGACTATTCAAGGTACGAATCCTCAAGTTCAACAAATACATATACCTGTGAATTCTCGACCCGTCGGGTATGAATATTCAACTATTGTTACTACTAACCCCCCTTATGGGATGCCCCTTCACCCTGAGGTTGGAGGAAGTGGATATGCTGGGCGAAGCGAAGCACGAGGGCGGTCGCCCCCCTATATACGAGGTTTGGATCCTATCCCTGAGGATCGGGAATTTTCTGGTCCATACACTGAGAGAGACTCCGAATCTTCGGATGATGAAGTGGCCCCGAGAAGGAGGCGTCCTGGAAAAGAGCCAATGGCCGATGGAAGGCAACGCCCCCAAAGCACCCCAGGGGCGAATCCCCAAGAAGTGCAGGAAAAGATCAGGGCTCATGAGGCTGAAATCCAAAGGCTGAGGCGTGACTTGGAGGCTCACCAAGCCACCAGAACCCACATACCACCTAGGGGGAGAAATCCTCCTCCTATCATAGACCTGGATGGTCCGGTAAGAAGAAGGGCTGCTGTCCCAAGAACTGATCCAAGCAATCTCCTTCCCCTTGGAGATCCTGATGATCCAACTCCACCCTTCACAGAAGAGATAATGAATGCCCATATCTCAAGGAAATTCAAGATGCCCACTATCAAAGCCTATGATGGCACGGGAGACCCCGCTAATCATGTTAGGACATTCTCTAATGCACTGCTGCTGCAACCCGTGAATGATGCTATAAAATGTCGGGCCTTTCCTCAAACCCTGTCGGGTATGGCTCAAAGATGGTACAGTCGCCTACCCCCAAATTCTATTGGATCATTCAGAGAACTAAGTCAGGCTTTTATTAAGCAATTCATCAGTGGAAGAGTCCATGAGAAAAGTTCAGCATCTCTTATGAGTCTTGTGCAGGGAGCTAAGGAATCCTTAAGAGATTACCTGAATCGTTTTACAAAGGAGGCTTTAAAAGTCCCAGATCTTGATGATAAGGTAGCCATGATAGCATTGCAACAAGGAACTAGGGATGAGTTTTTTAAGATGTCTTTGGCCAAACGACCCCCTGAGAGCATGTTGCAGCTCCAAGAGAGGGCAGGGAAGTATATCAAGGTTGAAGAAAGTATGAGGAAGACCGTAGTAAGTAATGAGCCCACTGGAGGCAAGAAACGAAAAACTGATTTGGAGTATATCGCTAAGGACAAATATCCTAGAACCGAACAAAACCCTGATTCAACCCCCAAGAAGGGAGGACCTGGGCAAAAGTTCACTGAATACGCTAAGCTGAATGCTCCCAGAAGTCAGATTTTGATGGAGATTGAGAAAGATAGAGATATTCGCTGGCCTAAGCCCTTGAAGGCTGATTCCGCCAAGCTAGATAGGGGCAAGTATTGCAGGTTTCACAAAGATGTTGGCCATGACACCGATGAGTGTAGGCAATTGAAAGATGAAATTGAGTTTTTGATTCGAAAAGGAAGATTGAATAAGTATACTGGAGATGGAGGGGACAGAAATAATAATGGAAGGAAGAACTTTGAAGATCGTAGGAGGGACCAAGATGATCAGGGGCGGAATCCCCAACCTAGAGGACCAGTTATAAACACCATTTATGGAGGGCCGAGACCTCAAGGGCCTGTGATAAACACGATCTTTGGAGGTCCAACTGCTGCTGGATTGTCCAAAAATTCCAGAAAGGCATATACTAGAGAGGTTATGCATATTGTTGGAGAAGCCCCGAAGAGGGCCAGGACAGAAGTAACATTGGCTTTTGATGATTCCGACCTAGAGGGTGTGAAGTTTCCCCATGACGACCCGCTGGTCATAACACCAATAATAGGAAATAGCCCGGTTAAGAGGGTCCTTGTGGATAATGGTGCTTCTGTGGATATCTTGCTCCACGACACCTTTCTAAGGATGGGGTATAACGACTCCCAGTTAACACCAACCGACATGCCGATATATGGATTTGCTGGAGTAGAATGTCCTGTGGAAGGGATAATCAAGTTGCCAACCACCATAGGTACGGAGCCAAGGCAAGCAACGCAGATGCTGGATTTCGTAGTGGTAAAGGCTAGTTCAACTTATAATGCTATCATGGGGAGAACAGGGATACATGCCTTCAAGGCAGTCCCCTCTTCCTACCATTCAGTCATGAAGTTTCCCACCCGAAACGGGATTGGAGAAGAGAGAGGAGATCAAAAAATGGCTAGAAGCTGTTATGTGGCCTCCTTGAGGGCAGATGGAGTCGGGGGGCAGGTTCTTCCTATTGAAGATATGGATGTTCGAGAAAATGATGAGAATAGAGGAAGGCCAGCAGAAGAATTGGTTTCGGTTCCTTTAGATCCCAAGAATCCTGAGAGGATGACTTTCATTGGAGCCACATTAGAGGAGCCCCTTAGAGGGAAGTTAGTGAAATTTTTGCAAGAAAATAGTGATGTGTTTGCATGGTCAGCAGCTGATATGCCAGGCATAGACCCGGAGTTAATTACTCACAAGCTAAACGTGGATCCAAGTCGGAAGACAGTGAAATAAAAGAAAAGAAATTTTGCCCCGGAAAGACAAGAGGCTATAAAGCAGGAAGTGGAAAAGCTCTTAGAGGCTGGTTTCATTGAGGAGATTCAATTTCCGGAGTGGTTAGCAAACCCTGTAATGGTGAAGAAGGCTAATGGAAAGTGGAGGATGTGTATAGACTTCACCGATCTGAATGATGCATGCCCCAAAGACTGTTTTCCGCTGCCTAGAATTGATACTTTGATTGATGCCACCGCTGGACATGAGATGCTGAGTTTCATGGATGGGTTTAGCGGATACAACCAGATCAAAATGCATAAGGATGACATTCCAAAGGTATCATTTATCACTGACTTTGGTGTTTATTGTTATCTTGTTATGGCGTTTGGTCTCAAGAATGCAGGAGCCACCTATCAAAGGTTGGTGAATAGAATTTTTAAGGATCTTATTGGTAAGACTATGGAAGTCTATGTTGATGACATGTTAGTCAAGAGTCTAGTAAAGACTGATCATATAGTCCATTTAAGGGAAGCTTTTGAGGTCCTGAGGTACCACAAGATGATGTTGAATCCGACGAAGTGTGCTTTCGGAGTAGGATCTGGAAAATTCTTGGGATTGATGGTCTCAAAGAGGGGAATTGAGGCTAACCCCGATAAAATAAAGGCAATCTTGGACATGGAACCCCCAACAACTGTCAAGGATGTTCAGAAACTCACAGGAAGGGTTGCTGCGCTAGGACGATTCATCTCCAAGTCAGGAGACAAGTGCTTGTCATTCTTCAAGTCATTAAAGAACATTAAAGACTTTGTATGGAGTGAGGAAAATCAGAAGGCATTTGAAGAGTTAAAGAAGTATATGGGCCAGGCCCCGTTGTTGGCCAAGCCAGTTCTGAGGGAAGTTTTATTCTTGTACTTGGCTGTTTCAGAAAGCGCCTTGAGCGCGGTGTTGGTTAAGGAGGAACTGAAAGTCCAGAAACCCGTGTACTACGTCAGCAAAATTTTGCATGGTGCTGAGTTGAATTATTCAGCCATTGAGAAATTCGCTTTAGCCTTGGTAATGGCTTCAAGAAAGCTGCGTCCTTATTTTCAAGCTCACCAAATTGAAGTGCTAACAAATCAGCCACTGAGAAATATCATTCACAGTCCCAAGGCAAGTGGGAGACTGATTAAGTGGGCAATAGAGTTGGGAGAGTTCGATCTCAAGTATAAGCCACGTATGGCCATAAAAGCCCAGGCACTAGCTGACTTCGTGGTGGAATGTACCATACCCAACCAAGAAGTCGGGGGGCAGGAAGATACCATACCTCAAGACAAGGGAGTCTACAATGGGGACAAGGAGAAAGAATATTGGGTTCTCTATTTTGATGGAGCATCAAAAACAAATTCCAGTGGAGCAGGGTTGGTTTTGCAAAGCCCTGATGGATTCTTAATTGAGTATGCCATGAAGCTAGACTTCCCAACCACAAACAATGAGGCAGAGTATGAAGCCCTGATTGCTGGCCTTGGTCTAGCTGGGACACTTAGAGTCAAAAACTTAAAGGTCCGTGGAGACTCGAAGCTGATCATATCCCAGGTGAAGGGAGAATTTGAGGCAAGAGATGATACGATGGCTAAGTATGTTCGCCTAGTAAGGGCTGTGATGACCCAATTTAATGAATGCCATGTTGAACACATTCCAAGGGAAGAAAATGCTAAGGCAGATGCGCTATCAAAGTTTGCTTCATCTGAGATTGAAGAAAGTTCAGGGAGTGTGTACTTCCGTGTTTTGAAGACACGAAGCATAGATGTTAAGCTTGTGGCTCCCGTAGACTTGGGGACGTCATGGATTGATCCCATCAAGGCTCACATTCAGACCGGTTGGTTGCCAAGCGATGCAATTGAGGCACGGAAGTTAACTGTTCGAGCACTAAGGTACTCTTTGATAGATGGGATTCTATATAAAAGATCTTTCGTGGTTCCTTACTTGAGGTGTCTCAGGCCCGATGAGGCACGCTTAGCTCTTGAGGAAGTGCATGGAGGTATTTGTGGTCAACACTTGGGGGGCAGGGCCTTGGCTCATAAGATAACTCGTTTAGGCTTCTATTGGCCAGAAATGATGGCTGATGCCAAAGAATATGTAAAGAAGTGTGATCGTTGTCAGAAGCATGCACCAGTCGCCAGACAACCCCCCGAGATGCTGACCTCTATCAACTCACCTATTCCCTTTGCTATGTGGGGGATGGATATTCTAGGGCCTTTTCCTATGGCCACAGCACAAAGGAAGTTTCTGATTGTAGCCATTGATTATTTCACCAAGTGGATCGAAGCCAAACCTTTGGCCAAAATCACAACTAAGCAGGTTGCACAATTCCTGTAGGAAAACATTATGTGCCGATATGGAATTCCCCGTATCCTCGTCACTGACAATGGAACACAATTCAACAACGAGGAATTCAAGAAGTATTGCGAAGAAAATGAAATTGAGTTACGGTTCACCTCTGTGGCTCACCCGCAAGCCAATGGGCAAGCGGAGGTAGCAAATCGGATAATCCTGGATGGACTAAAGAAGAGGATCGAGAAGTCAAGAAATAATTGGGTAGATGAGATACTTCCAATATTATGGGCCTACAGGACTACTTGTAGAGTCACGACTGATGCAACTCCTTTCATGTTGGCATATGGGGCGGAAGCAGTAGTTCCCGTGGAGATATCACATTCCTCTCCAAGGATTCAGGCCTTCGATGAGAAAGAAAATGAGGAAGGGCAGAGATTAGCCCTGGATTTAATTGATGAAGTGCGAGATAAAGCACACGCAAAGATAGTAGAATATCAGAAAAAGGCTTCATTCTACTACAACCTAAGGGTTAAAGAGAGGTTTTTCAAACAAGGTGACCTAGTCTTGAGAAAAATAGAGGCTTCTGGTGTCGGACAGAAAGGAAAGCTTGCCCCAAATTGGGAAGGGCCGTATAGAGTCAAGAGCGTTCAGGGTAGAGGAACCTACAAGCTGGAGACTATGGATGGTTTTGAAGTCCCGAGAACCTGGCACGCACAAAACCTGAAGGTTTACTACGTGTAAGATGGTCGAAGTACGATTCTCACTTGTCATTATGACAAGTAGGTTTAAAAGCACCTTGAAGCTTTGTTTGCATAGTATTTTTCTTTTTTAGCTATTATAGATCAGGGTCGAACCCATATTATGTAAGGTTTTGGAAAACCAGACTTGAAATTGAAGAGTTCGAAATTATTTCAACCTATGGATGTTTGAGTTGTGATAATACTTGTATGGCCCATTAAGCCAAGTTTGAATATTAAAGTATCGGAAAAATGAAGGAGAGAATGCAAATAAGGAAAGTAGCATAGCCCCGCAGGGTAATAAGTTTTAATACAAACAAAAGTCCAGACATAAATTAAGGATAAAATTACAAAATAGAAAAACTACTCCTCCATGTGGGAGCCTTCATTCTCTTTCTCCTTATCAGCGCCTTCAGCGTCCTTCGCAGGAGAAGCGGGAGGAGAAGCAGTGTTAGGATCCAAGATGCGATCATCTGGCTGAGGAGAGTCGAAGAGGGCGTCTATGCTGTCCTCTGACTCAGCCTGCTCAGGACTTATAAAGTCCTTAGGGTCGACTAAGCCCTGGTACTTCTCAGAAACAGCCTTCACGGCCGCATCCCATCCCTGAGTGAACTGTAGGGAGTAAAGACCCTCATCATGAATCTCCATGAGATTCTTAAACTTGTCAGAATCCATGTAGTCATCAATGAGCTTATCCTTATCGCTCCTAAGTTTCACCAGCTCGGAATGAGCCTTAGCCAGCTCCTCTTTCTTCGTGTCCAGCTTCTTCTCCAGGACCTTGGCTCTCTCCCCCCACTTCTTCATCTCCTTCTCAAAAACATCAGAGTTACCCTTCCAAGATCTAGCCTGATGTAGGGCCGCCTGGAAATAGGTATTACTCTGCAAAGAAATATGTATGAGTTGGCGCAAATTCATTGGGATACAAGAAAAGTTGAAATTCACAAAAGGAAGGGAAGAAAAAAGAAAATTACCGCAGCTTGGGCTTGAGAACCCAGAAGCTCAATAGTCTCGACATCACTCCCCGTAACAATGTCAGTGAAATCATGGGGAGTGATGGAATGGTACGACCAATCCTTGGCATGTTTGGTGGATCCAACCACCGTATCGCTCCTCCTGAAGCCCCAGTTAGGCCTGAAGGAATCTGCCTTAAGTGGAGGATCCACATCGTCCCCTAGCTCGACCACCGGGACGTGGGGCTTAAGGAAAGTAGGACCGTCAGGTTTGCTCCTGGGGTCCCTGTTTAACTTGGCCCTCTTCTGGCGGCCAGATTCCCCCTCCTTGGGCCTATTGACATTATTAATAGCCTCACAAGCTGAAAGGAAAAGCAGAAGGAATATTAAAATCCAGAAAAAAGAAAAAGTGCGATTAAAGAGAAGGAAAAATAATTACGCAGGTATAAATTTACCCTTATCACTGGCCTGGGAGAGACCAACTTTCTTCAAGGAAAATTCCTCTAAAAGGGTCCAGGTGTCTGTTTTCCCATCATCTGAAATTAAGGCTTGGTAGGCCACCTCCTCCTCATCAGTTAATCTGATGCTACCAGGACTACCATCTGATACTTTGCAAAATGGCCTACGGAAGAGTGTGGCCCAATCACCCCCAGCCCAGGTCAGCCTGACAAACTCATCCCTCCATTTAGGGTTGTTCTCAACTATAGAGTTACTGTCAAAGATATGGGGAATTTTGGGCCGTTGGCGAATTAAAACCCAGCCCGGCTGACTCATGGAACTATTATAGAATTGGAAAACTTTCCTAAAGACTGCTACGGAAAGAGGAAAGCTATTCCTGAGACAAAGGACCATAAAACAGATAATGTTCCTCCAGGCGTTAGGAGGGAGTTGACAAGGGTTGATTCGTACATCGGCTAGTAAACGAGGAATAAATTCGTGAAATGGGAACCTAAGACCTGCGGTCAGGGCTCCTCGATAAATGAACAGGGTGTCCCCCTCCCAATTACAAGTCCTATCCCCAGGGGCGGCTGGAGTGATCCTAAGGTGGGGTGGAAGTCTGTACAGGGTATTCATAGACTCTATCCTACCATCTAACTCATGAAAAGTGTTACCATGATTATACGAATCTAACTCAGACAGAGAAGGATATTCATCACCTCTCGAGTTAATCATATCAATGAGGGAAGTATATGGAGATTGAATTTGGATGTTTGTACCTCTCTTAGAGACATTCATCTTCTGCAAACGAGCTAGGTCACGGTCCGCCATTAATATGCTTCGGTTGAAGGCTTGAAACCCAGAAATACTTGAGAATGGAGGAGCTGCGGTGGCTTTGGTCGCCGGAAATCGCCTTCAAAAGGGAGAACTTTAGAGAAAAATGTGAGATGAAATGAGAAGTGGGAAGTGAAGTGAGGATTCTCACTCCACACTACACTTATATAGGCGAAAAGCTCGGAATACGAGGCGTTTTTAGGCCCATTTAGCCAGGCCCAACCTAAAGGCCCATCTACAAGAAGTATCAGGAACAATCTAGAAGCTCCTGTGGAATTTAAAAAGTCAAAAATCGACCAGAACCTTAATATGGTTCGATCAGAGTCCTGATCGATGCAAAAGAGAGTCCTGATCGATATCTTATTCGAACAGAAGGGAAGAAATCTCCTAAGATCGATCAGAGTCCTGATCGACAGAGAAGAGAGTCCTGATCGATATGCTATTCGAACAGGAGGGAAGAAATCCCCTAAGATCGATCAGAGTCCTGATCGACACAGAAGAGAGTCTTGATCGATATCTTATTCGAACAGGAGGGAAGAAATCCCCTAAGATCGACCAGAGTCCTGATCGACGGAGAACAGCATCCTGATCGATATTCCATTCGATCAGAATGGTCGAGAGCCATTTAATTCGTTCAGAGTCCTGATCGAAACCGATCAGGAATCCTGGTCGATTAAGCCCGTGTAGCAATCGACTAGGGTGTCACTTTGAAGGCCAATTCGGTCAGAATCCTGATCGAAATCGATCAGGAATCCTGTCGACCAGAGTGTAAGATCCTGAGCTAATTCGATCAGGATCCTGATCGATTTTGGCTGCATCCTGATCGATTTTGGCTGCATCCTGATCGATTTCGAATGCATTCTGATCGATTTTAAGCCAGAAAATTAAGGGATAAATCCCAGAAATTAAGGGAAAATTCCAGAAATTAAGGATAAATCCCAGAAATTAAGGGAAAAATCCAGAAATTAAGGAATAAATCCAGAAATTAAGGATAAATCCCAGAAATTAAGGGAAAATTCCAGAAATTAAGGATAAATCCCAGAAATTAAGGGAAAAATCCAGAAATTAAGGAATAAACCCAGAAATTAAGGGAAAAATCCAGAAATTAAGGGAAAAATCCAGAAATTAAGGATAAATCCCAGAAATTAAGGGAAAAATCCAGAAATTAAGGGAAAAATCCAGAAATTAAGGATAAATCCCAGAAATTAAGGGAAAATTCCAGAAATTAAGGATAAATCCCAGAAATTAAGGGAAAAATCCAGAAATTAAGGGAAAAATCCAGAAATTAAGGATAAATCCCAGAAAAATAAGGAAAAATCCCAGAAAAATTAGGGAAAATCCCAGAAAAATTGGGGAAAAATCCAGAAATTAGGGAAAAATCCCGGAAATAAGGGAAAAATTCCTGGAAATCAAAATAATTCCTAAATAAAAGGAAAAAATCGTTGTAAACGTGTAGGTCGCTCCACACTTTACGGAAAAACGAAACCCTGTAAGGGAACAAATAGACTTAACTTCTGCGAAACCTATTCAATGTTTCCCAAAAGTTGGGGGGCAAATGATAGGGATAAATAAATTATGATTGTATAATTAAATACTGCATTAATTGTACAAGTTGTGGGCTGCTAGGCCCAATAAAAAGATATATGAAACTCAGACCAGAAAGGTTAAGCCTGATGGACCAGATCAGGCCTGATGGAATAAAAAAGGCCCAAAAGCCCTAATTATTAATTAATTTCGTAATTAATTAATAAGGGAAAAATCAGCTATTGAGAAGAGTCCCGATAAGGATATAAATCCTTATAGATTAGCCTCAAGGGGACCTAAAAGGATAAGGAATCAGCTTCCTACTTCCTAGGACTCCTAAGTCTATCCTAATTCAGAGGCTTGTCCACCAAGTCTCCTATACCAAGTCCAATTCAAGGACTCCCACATCTATATAAGGGGTCTCACCCCCACCAATCAGAACTACGTTTTTTGGCTTGATTCTCTAATTCACAGAGATACGTAGGCATCTCGTAAAGGCAGATTGAGTCACGAAACACGAGAGCAGCCATTAAAGGCCTTGAGCTCCCGAATCTTAGTATTAAATACAGCAAGTAATACCTTGGTTTTTTATCCATAACAAAAGTAAACTTCAGAATAATGACAGATTTTTAGTAAAGTTCTTAGTTATGCCTTATTTCTAAGATGTACTAAAGTGAATCAGACTTTACTCTTTGTCTGATATTTTCCTTAATGCACACACTTACACTCCATATGAATGATGAAAATTACTGTGGCGTTCAATGTTGTTTTAGACGAATAGTTTATGTGTCATATTGCATAAATTTTGAGGACAAGTTCTGATGGAAGTTCTGATAAATAAGTCATGAATACCCGAAATCAGAATTTGTGTGCAGAATCACAAAGATAGGCATTCATTTTTCGAGTTAAGAAATCATGTTATGATGACTGTTAAGTTCTGATATAAGTCTAAATTCTGATATTAAATTCTGATCCTTTACTTGGCTTATTTGTGGTTAAAATCTGAAACAGTCTCATTTTCAATCAGAATATGTTTGGGTGGAATATTAACAGTCAATCTAATTAGGGTTAGTAGAACACGTACATGCACAGTAATTTTTTTTCTTGTTTGTTGTGCACATTAAACCCTGTTTTACTTTTCCAATGACTATTTTTCTTCTTCCCAGTCTAGGGAGACGAGGTAGAATTATTTCTACCTGTCAGCATTAAATTTCCTTGCGTCTCCTGGCATTCTCTTGCCTATATAAACCAACACCTCAAATCAGCCTACACATCATTTCTTTTCTCACATACTCACTTTTCTTTCCCTCATACCAACACAAAATGGTCAACTACAATATGTTTTTGAACTATGAGACCTTCAACATGGAGCTGAGCTGTGAGGACTGGCAGCAGGAATGGCACGTAACTGTCATTCTTGATGAGATTTGGGATTCGGTTCCCCAGGAGGTTCTCACACACCTCCTGTTCTTTTACATGGACTACCATCGCCATCTGGAGCGATTGGAAGAAGAAAGGCTGGAAGCTCTCCGCCAACAAGAGCGAATCATACGACTCTCTATTCTTTTTATAGAGAGTCGGAAGAAGAAATAATTTATTTTCTTCTTCCTATTTTTCTTCATCGTCAGCTTTGTCCGGTTTCTTAGCCAAGGACAAAAACTGTTGATGTTAGGTTTAGAAGCTTAGGACAATCTTGTAATGCTCTGATATAATTTCAATTTCATGGATGTATTCTCTTAATATATTAATGGAATTTCTTATTTTTGCAAGATTTTATTTCTGAGATGTTTGCAATTTTACTGCACTGTTAAATCCTGATATATTCATATTCTGATGACCATTTTTAATTTTTGATTTAAATTAAGTTCTGATTTTAAAATATCAGTACTTGTTTACTTGATTTATTTTTTTGATCATTCTCACACTTGTTTTTTTTTCAGAATATTGATTTTGCAGTACCAATAATTAAATAAGTGGGAACAATTTAAATTTTGAATTAAAACTGACTTATCTCAATTAATGAGATTACTGGGGAAGTGGAACGATTTTTCCTTGAAAAATTGCATGTGATAAGTAATGATTACTATTTTCCCGTGCCCATTAACTATTCGTTATTGCTACATGTCTGACAGGTGTCCAACGGTTATTTTTTTTAACCAAGTATAAGTAAGAGAGAGAGAAGATTATACAATCTTTTATTTACTTTTACAGTTTATCTCTCTTTCTTTGCTTTTACTCTCTCTCATCTCCTGACGTTGGTTTTTCATACAGACATTTTATCAAACACCTTACAGGCAATCTTAATTTTCAATTTTTCTCATGGCACCTAAGGATTTGTTCATCGATGGAGCCAAGTTTGTTCCCAACAACTATGCTACAATTCTAAATCATGATGAAGCTCCGTCTGAGTTACATTTTGTGCAAGATCTTCTTGCACACAGTGAAATTGGGTATGCATTGACCCAGCCTTCCGTCTTTTCAAGCCAACAAGTTCTGACGTTTTGGCAGACTGGGCATTTTGATAATGGTGGTACTAATGGTTCTCCCAGCATTATTTTTGAAGGCGATGATTCTGAACATGTGGTAACTCCTGGTACAGTTCGCAAGACTTTACATTTACCAGAAGGCTGCATTTTCTCAACACCGGATGAATCAGCTCTACAGCAGCTCATGGCCAGTTTGGGATACGAGAGGAGTTTGGCTAAGCTTGGACAGTTGAAACGCGCACATATCAGAAAGGAATGGAGCTTTTTCTTCGACTGCATCACTAAAGCCTTCGGGAATAAGTGTTCCAACTTTGATGCCATTCCTATAATGAGTCAGCACATCGGGTATGCTATTCTTAACCAAACTCATTTTGATTTTGCAAGTGTTGTGATAGGTTTTATTGGGGATAGGATGACAGAGGATAGGACTGTTGTCTACTTTGCTAGATTTTGTCAGCTTATATATAATTTATGTTGTGCTGATGAACCCCAACCTACCACTGACTTATATCCACCTTTTAAAATTGCTAAACGAGCCTTTAATGACTTGGTAAATGCTGGCCTTAAGAAAACGGTGGTTAGACCTTTACAGATTCCTCAGTCTGTAAAACAGATCCTGGTAAATGCTGATCCTCAAACCTATAGATCTGTTTATCCTGATGTTCAATCTACCACCACATCTCAAACACCACACCAACCATCAGAACAAACCATAGATACATCTATACCTCAACCCTCCCTCAGAACATATCTTAAAACATATCTCACACCTTCACAGACAGCTCAACCTTCATCCTCAGCACCTATTGTGAAGCCTTCATCTTCCAAGCCCAAGAGGACAAAGACTGTTCCTCAGACACCACAGAAGAGAAGGAGAATTGTTCTGAGAGATGAGTCTGATAGCGAGGAACATGTTTCTACATCAGAACCTGTTGTTACAGAAGCTGAGAAGGTTCCTTCTCAGAAGGATTCTGGAATTGGGGGATCTAAGCTTCTCAAAAGGCTTAGAAGAATGACTTCTGCTGAACCTCCCAAGGAATCCCCACCTTCAAAGAGATACAAGAAACAGAGAGTTAAAAGGCCAGCTTCAGATGATGAGGAAGCAGCAGCTAAGGAAGGAGATCAGGAATCTCTGATCTCAAAAGAACCAGAATTTGCTGAAGCTACTGCATCTCCTTCTCCATTGTCCCAAACTCCGGAAGCTGCTACAGACAAGGCAAACACACCATCTGTGTCTCCTGTACATGAAACTGTATCTCCTGTAGACCCAGGCACAAGTACTGAAATTAATATTCAAAACCTGGTTGTGCCTGAGGTTCTCTACTTAGAAGCTCCAACAACAATTAATCCATCAACAACACATGTTACTGATGCTACTCAAACTCCAGAATTGTCTACAACACCTTCTCTGCAACTAGATGTTGATGATCAGAATATAGGTGAGCATCATGATATGGCTGTTTATCAGAACTTGGAAACAGATCAGCACTTAGAGGATGATGATGAAGCCTCGATTGCTTCTCATACTGTTATTTTATCAGCAGATACTGATTCTGTAAGTTCTGATGCTGCAAATGCTGATGATACTGGTGATGCTACTTCAAATGCAGATGATGATGAAGCTGGTCCTTCAGGATAAGCACCTCCACAAACTGTTTCTAAATCTGAACTAGTTAAGAAGTTTGTACGAGGAGAAGCACCAGTACCTTGGAGTGAAACTCCTAGAGGACAGGAGTGGACTAAAGAATGGAACTCAGTTACCTTTGTTCCATCTAAAAAGATTCATGCTGAGCACTTGGACAAAGCTCATTGTTACAGTTGCAGGTGGAATTGTTTGTCTCTCTTCTCTTACCTGCTGATGCCAAAAAGGAGGAGAAAGTAATTAAGTCCAAATGCAAAACTGATCAGACACTGAAGGGGAAGGATGATGAAAAAGATAACCATGGAAACTCTGGAATGGGTGGAGGTCATGGTCAAGGTAGAAGTTTCTCATCAAGAAGAGCTGAAATTACAAGTCACAGGACAAGTTCTGATGCTGGAAAAAGAATTACTTCTACTACTGGTAAAAGGATAAGTTCTGATGAACTTTTGGATCTTGATGAAGAATTATCAAGACAGTTATTTCTAAAGGAGAATCCAGGAATGGACTTGGAAAGTCTGATGGAAGAAGAAGCTAGACTTAAGTCAGAAAAAGTCAAATCCAAATCTGAAGGATCTGTTGGTAAAAAGAAACTTCCAAAAGCCAAAGGCATTGTGATAAAAGAAAGAACAAATCCTGAAGCAACCAAGGCTAAATCACAATTACAGATAAGACCAAGGTCTAAGGGCAAAGAGAAAATTGGTGAACCTATCAAGGTTTATGTGCCTCCTGTGGATGAAGAAATTACTGTTGAAGATGCTGATCTTGCTCTGACTTCAAGAAGAATTTCTAAGACAACCTCTGGCATGGCTCAAGTTGTTCAGAGTAAAGATAGAGTTAGTTCTGATATCTCAAAGAAGCAAGTAACATCTGACATAGCTCAAGTTAACTTGATATCAGAAGATGAATCAAAGGAAACCTCTGACATTGCTCATGTTAAACCTTCAAAGATACTCCTACCAGGATTCACCAAAGTTAAACAGACTCAACCTTTGAAGACTGCTGCAAGTGGTTTTGAAGAAAGAGTGGTTATTGGAAAGGAAGCTAGAGATAAAACTGGATTGGGAAGTGCTGATGAAAGAAGAATACATAACACAACCAATGATCCAACTTCCTTAAGTGAACCAGGTATTGGAGCAACTCCTGAAAGATTGAATCAACTAGAATATGTACAGATGGTTTACCATACCTACTTGAAAGAACACATTTTGTTGTACTTCATGACAGATGGTAGGGTTTATCATATAAGGGAAAATGCCATTCCACTGAAGTATTTTGAAGAATTGGAACATGTATTATTCTTACTTCAGGTGAATGACAAATTAACAGAAAGTACTGCAAACTATTTGAAGAGTCAAATTCAGAGACAGAAAAGGCTTTATTCTGTTAAATCTGACAGCACATATCTTCCAAAGTACAAAGATCACAAGGGTGATATTGTTGAGATGAAGCCTAACTCTGCCAAGATTATAACTACCTTTCTGGGTTACAAGGCTGTGGAATTCAATCTTGAGTCTGACAAGGCGTATTTGATCAGACTGGATCAGGACATAAAGAAAGCTAAAATTAATGATCTCAGTGCTGCAATCTTTCAAACTGGTGAAGATTCTGCAGAGCTTAAAGATGCTAAAAGGAGGATGATTGATGAACTTAGATATGATGAGAGATGTTTGTTAAAGAACTATCTCAGAACAACTCCTGACATCAGAGAGATCAGAAGATGAAGCCAAGTCAAGATCTACAACTGCTCAAATTCTGATATGAATACAGAATTAAGTTGTTATCAGAAGTTAAAGTTGGTAAAGCTTTAAGGACTGTAAGTTATAGTTATCTATTCAAATTCTCATGCATTTGTACTTAATGTTTTTGACATCATCAGTTAACTTGTATATTATGCTAATTTACAAGTTGGGGGAGATTGTTGGATATATTTGATAATGTCATGACTAATGTGATTTATGTTTAGTTTTCAGATCTTACTTAAAAAGGACAAATCAATACTTAACTGAAATCATCACTTATACTGAAGTCAGAACTTAAGTCATCAGTACTTAAGATTCAGGAGATATCTATCAGAAGATAATATCAGGATTAAAGGAAACGTTCAGATAAGAAAAGCAGTTGATTTACAGGAAGAGAAGATCGAGACAAACATAAGAAGAGATATGCATGGAGAATGAACTCTATGAAGAATAGAATACGTGGAAGAAAATATATTTGATTGATATATTTTAGGAAGCAGAATTATATTCCATATCAATTAGCGATTATCTTGTAACTGTGTAGTATATAAACACAGACATAGGGTTTACACTATAAGTGTTATCGTTATCGAGAAGATTATTAATTGTAACCCTAACAGCTCTCGTGATATTTGTTCATCACTGAGAGAGGACAGTTCCATACTATAACAAAGTTTATTATTTTGAATTAAGTTTGTTTTCTGTTACTTGAGTTATTAAAGTTCGATTTGATTGTACTATACACTGTATTCACCCCCCTCTACAGTGTGTGTGTGACCTAACAATGATTCATTTGGATTCAAGATCGGCGATCTCTTTTCTGCAATGTTGTACTAGGTCGGAGTTCATTTGGATATGTCTCGCTTTTGTTGGTATTTCTTTCTCATCAAAATCTTTTTCATAAGGTAAATCAATCATATGTTGTTTTTTATGCCAAAATGCATTTAGTAGGTCATAACAGAGTTCCACTTCTACTTGTTTTAGTAATTTTAAGATTTTTTCTTTGATAAAGCGGTCTTGTAACTGCTTCTCAATCTCGTGAGAGGAAAGGTCTTGTTTTAGATGTGATAATTGTGTCTGTTTTCCTTGAATAAGGCATTTATCTCATTATATTATATATTGAATATGCCTTTATTATATTGAGGTTCCTTGTTTTGGGTTTTTCAAGAAATGGGAAGGTAAGTCTGGTGTCATGGGTTTTGAAAGTAATACTTTCGTAGGTGACAGTATAGGGGTTATTAAATTAAAAAAAAGGTGTACCTAATATGAAAAGATGATGTATTCCTTTAACTATGAGAACAAATGTCTTAATTTGGAAAGTTTTATTATTGATAGAGGCATCAACCTTACTAACTACATTGATGTCTTGATTATGAATACCACTTAGCAGTCTTTCTGAGAATAATACTTAGTTTTCCTTTAGGGATCTCCAACGTCTAGTACAATTGATTTGGTTCACAGATGGCTAGTTCCGTTATCAGACTTTCGTATTATAAGTTTATAAATATACAATCCACTGCTAAGTCTTCTGTAATATTCATTCAGTTTCACTTAGAATCCTTTGGATCTTCACATCAACCCTAATAAATGTTTCGAATAATTTCAACCTTATTCCTCCGATACCTGCATGTATTAATGAAATTCATACGGACTTCTATTGATGTCTTCTTTACTGTATCTACAAAGATCATTATATATACACCAAATCAACATTATGAACTGATTCTGGTGGAAATATAATTATTTGCAAGTCCTCGTTTTATATTGAGTTATCCATAATAAAATATTATGGTTCATACTTACTCAACAATTAATAATTTATCTTTTCAGATAAATAGGAACTTATTTGGAATACATTACACAAATTTCCAAGTATCTTTTCACGTAGACTACATAATTGACTACAATCATCGAGCTACTTTTGTTAATTTCCCGTAGAAAAACAGAAAGAAAAATGGGTGCTGAACATGAGCTCTTGAGTGTTGTCATGTATGAATTTTGAAATATGAGTATTCGAGGGATAGCTTAGTGAAAAGGTCTATTTCTAATTACTTCCGCGCGGAAAGGCTATACTGTAGTTTCAAAATTTCGTGAGACATAATCCCCTCGTAAATCTTATTGGCCGTTAAAAGAAATAGAATTAGAAATATATCAATTTTAAAGAAATATGATTATCTGGTTGATTTTGTGTAATATATAATAGATGATGTCAAAGATTACTGGAGCTAACAATGTCATTAGCATCTCTGATCATAGTATGGAGCAAATCAGATGGACATATTTTGACATCATCAATCAGAACTTGTGCATAATTTCTTAATGAACAAGTTGGGGGAGATTGTAATATATAATAGATGATGTCAAAGATTACTGGAGCTAACAATGTCATTAGCATCTCTGATCATAGTATGGAGCAAATCAGATGGACATATGATCTGAGTAGAAGATTAATGAACAATTATCTTCAGTAATCAGTTTAACTTGGGGTTAGTCTTGTTAACATGCATGAATTTGTGATAAGCAATCTTCTCACAAATTGGGGGAGATTGTTGTGCAAGACATGCATGTATCATAACAAGACTAAGTCATGTTGACAACCCTAAGATTAGTTGTATTATAACCTTGATCTGTAATTTATACTTGCAACACTTAATGTCTGTAAAATGTAAATGGAGCATACTGGAGTATTTTTCCCTAAACAGTGTCAAGCCTAAGAATTCTATCTGGAAGAAAATCAAGAATGTCATGCCTCAGAAGAATTATGAAGAAGCTTGGAGTTGAATAATTCTATTTGGTGAAAAATATTCTAAGTCAAGATCTCTACAAATCACAGAATTAGTGTTATAGAGAAGTCATTCGAGAACTCAGAAAGACCTATCGAGAACTCAGGAACTGTCTATCGAGAACTCAGGAATTGTCTATCGAGAACTCAGGAAATGCTATTGGAGATATCGATAAGTCAGATATCCATTCGAGAACTCAGAGATATCGACAAGTATACATTCATTAGAGAACTCTGAGTTATTGATAAGCCAAAGTCCATTAGAGAACTCTGAGTTATCGATAAACCAAAATTCACTAGAAAACTCAGAGTTGTCGATAAGTCAAGTCAACAATGAAGTTTCAGAGATATCGACAAGCCAACATGCCTATTGAGATGTCGAGTTCTCTACAGCTTAATTGGTGATCTCGAAGTGAAGAAATTTCTCTAAGTACAGAATTGCAAAACAGTTAAATATCCAAGGTTGCAAATCAACAAACAATTCACAGAGCTGAATTGACAAGTCTACAAAAAGCAGCTTGAGAGATGTGCAAGATTAATGGTAAAGATTAACTGACATAGGAAGATTAAAGTAAACACAGGATGCTAAAGATATGCTAAGCTAGAAATGGAAGATTTGTTGTTCTATAAATAGAAATGACAAGTGAAAGTTTAGAAAAGCTAATAGCATGTTTATTATCCACTGTGTAAAATAGCAGTTAACTGAGTTATAAAGTTAACACTGGTTCTCTAGTTAGTAGTAACAATTGAGATCAAATTTCTTGTATTCTCTCTCAAGAAATAAGCTAAGTTCTAAACCAAGAACTTAGAGATTTTGTAGCAAAACACTGCTTGATTTTTAATAATAGTTGTGCAAGACAAGCCTGTATCATAACAAGACTAAGTCATGTTGACAACCTTAAGATTAGTTGTATTGTAACCTTAATATGTAATTTATACTTGTAACACTTAATGTCTGTAAAATGTAAATGGAGCAGACTGGTGCATTTTTCCCTAAACAGTGACAAGCCTAAGAATTCTATCTGGAAGAAGATCAAGAAGGTCATGCCTCAGAAGAATTATGAAGAAGCTTGGAGTTGAATAATTCTGTTTGGTGAAAAACATTCTAAGTCAAGATCTCTACAAGTCACAAAATTAGTGTTATAGAGAAGTCATTCGAGAGCTCAGAAAGACCTATCGAGAACTCAGAAACTGTCTATCGAGAACTCAGGAATTGTCTATCGAGAACTCAGGAAATGCTATTGGAGATATCGATAAGTCCGATACCCATTCGAGAACTCGGAGATATCGACAAGTATACATTCATTAGAGAACTCTGAGTTATCGATAAGCCAAAGTCCATTAGAGAACTCTGATTTATCGATAAACCAAAATTCACTAGAGAACTCAGAGTTGTCGATAAGTCAAGTCAACAATGAAGTTTCAGAGATATCGACAAGCCAACATGCCAATCGAGATGTCGAGTTCTCTACAACTTAATTGGAGATCTCGAAGTGAAGAAATTTCTCTAAGTACAGAATTGCAGAACAGTTAAATATCCAAGGTTGTAAATCAACAAACAATTCACACGGCTGAATTGACAAGTCTACAAAAAGCAGCTTGAGAGATGTGCAAGATTAATGGTAAAGATTAACTGACAGAGGAATATTAAAGTAAACACGGGATGCTAAAGATATGCTAAGCCAGAAATGGAAGATTTGTTTTTCAATAAATAGAAATGACAAGTGACAGTTTAGAAAAGCTAATAGCATGTTTATTATCCACTGTGTAAACCAACAGTTAACTGAGTTATCAAGTTAACACTGGTTCTCTAGTTAGTAGTAACAATTGAGATCAAATTTCTTGTATTCTCTTTCAAGAAAGAAGCTAAGTTCTAAACCAAGAACTTAGAGATTTTGTAGCAAAACACTGCTTGATTTTTAATATAAAATTAAGTGAGTTTTGAAGATCTTTGTTTTACATATTTGCATTGTTATTTATGTTTAACATCTATTCTACAAAATCATTGATAACAACCAACTGCTAAACCCAAAGTCGACAAAAAAAAGTAAACATTTAAGCCAAAACACATTCACCCCCTGTGTTGTATTCATATCTAACAAGTGGTATCAGAGCAAAATCTGAAAGTAAACAGATTAGACCTTGGAAAAATGAATACACAGAAAATCGGTAGTATCAAGATTCCTCCCTTTGATAAGGCCAACTACACCTTATGGAAAAAGAAAATGTTGTTGTTTATAAGAATGGCCAATCACCTATACATTTAGATCCTCGAGAATGGGCCCTTCACTCCTATGGTTAGAGTTGAGGAAACCACAGATGGAGACATGGTTATTCCAGCTCATTTTGCTCCCAAAGATGCCTCTGAGTATACTGATATAGAAAGAGAGAAAGTTTCCCTAGGCAGTGCTTTGCAACTGATACTAATTGAGTCACTTGACAATGTAATGTATAATAACATTGTCAACTGTGACACTGCTAAACAGATCTGGGAAAAGATTGAAATACTCTGTGAAGGAACTGAGGAGGTTAGGTCAAATCAAAGAAGGATATTGATTTCTCAGTATGAGGGTTTTATGGCTAAACCAAAGGAAGGTATTACTGATATGTTTGAAAGATTTAATAAGTTAATAAATGACTTGCAGCTTCATGATAAATTTTATGATGTTGAAGAAGTGAATTTGAAGTTCTTGCTTACTTTCCCTGATCATTTGGAACAAAAGATCTCTGCAATCAGAGAAGGAAAGGATTTGAGTAGAATCATACTGGAAGTGCTCTACGGGGTTCTGAAAACTTATGAACTTGAAATGATTCAAAAGAAATCATTAAGGGCTGGTCAAGGATATGTAATGGATGGCTCAAGTGCACTGATTGTGAATGATGGCCAGACCTCTAATGATGAGCAAAGATCCCAAACTCCAGAAATTTCTACAAGTGAGAAAAGAGTCAATGACACTAAAGAGCAAGTCATACTGGAATTGGATGAAGAAGATGAGTTCTACACTCTTGATGAGCTTGATGAGCTAGACAAATCAATGGCTTACTTGGCTAGAAAATTCTCTAACATTAGAGTGAAGAAACCACGATTTTTTAAGAGCAAAGGACAGTCCTTCAACAAAGACAGCAGCTGGAAAGAAAAAGGGAAGTACACTCCTGATAGCAAAACTGGCTACAAAACTGGATCTGTTGACATATCAAACATAAGGTGCTTTAACTGTGATGAGTTGGGCCATTTTGCTACAGAATGTAGGAAACCCAAGAAGGCAAAGAAAGACAAAGCCTATCTTGAATTGGAAGCAAAGTATGATGCTCTTCTAAAGAAGCAACAAGGGAAAACCTATATTGCTGAGGGCAAAAGCTGGGATGATTTAGATAATGATGAAGATTAAGAAGTTGGAAACTGTGCACTCATGGCCTTGGAGCAAGGAGATTCTTCATCATCTAAATCACAAGTACCAACTCTTACCACAATTGATTTAAATGTGAGTCAATATAAGGAAACTATTGAAAAGATGAGCACATAAATGTTCCACATTCATACAAGCATGGTTGCTGCAAATGAGGAAGTTAGCAGATTGAAAAAGATCAATGAAAAACTTGAGAGTGAAAAACAAGAGACTGAATTGTTGCTGGTTGAGCTTGATGCTGCTAAGCAAGAAAATGCATACTTAAAGAACAAATTAAAGTTTGCAAGTGAAATTGAAGCAGTATTGAGAGAAAGGCTGGAGAAGAATGAAGTGAAGCTGAAATCCTTCAAAAATGCTTCTAAGTTGATTGACCAATATCATGAAAAGAACAAGCCATGTGCAAACATTGCCATTGGTCTTGATTATGAGGGTTTGAACAGCAAAAAGAAGTCTTTCAGTGACAAAGGAAAATCAACTGAAACTGAGAATGTTCCAATTATTTTGAAGAAAGTTGAATCATCTTTGTTCAAGGCATGTGAGGTGAACTTCAGTGAAGAAGAGTTGATCATCAAACAAGAGATGGCTGATGAGGACACGGAAAAGAAAAATGATGAGACAACTCAATCTTCCATCTCTGTTGAAACACTAAAAGCCAATCAAGAAACTAAGGAGCCTGTGAAGGAGATTAAAGCTGAAAAGGTCAAAAAGAAAAAGAAGAATAGAAATGGAAAGATTGGGATAAACAAAAGCAATAATTTTGCTTATGTTGCAGATGCTCCTCGAAAGAGGTGTGAGAATTGTGGATCAATGAATCACCTAACTCACCTTTGTAAAAAGATTGTTAGCAATCCACCTAAAGGAGTCTGCAAGTACAATGAAGCTAAGGCTAATGATCCCTATTCATTCTGTGACAAGTTTGATTGCATTCCCTGCAACATGAAAGTGATGAAGAGTTGCCATAAATTGAGAATTGATCTCATAGAATCAAAAGTTGGTTCTATATCTGAAAGGAAAAATGCTCAACAGTCTATGAATTCCATTTTATCTGAAATTTCTCATTCTACTTCTGCAAAATCAGTTAACAAGAAGGAAGTGCCCAACACGGCTTGGGTAGCTAAACATACTTAATCCTCATTGTGTGCAGGTCCAAGGAAAGAAGGTCATATGGATCATTGATAGTGGATGTTCCAGGCATATGACAGGTGATAAGGCCCTGCTATCACAATTTGAGGAGATGGTTGGCCCTTTGGTGACCTTTGGAGACAACAGCAAAAGATTCACAATGGGATATGGCAAGATTGTTTCTAAAAATGTTGTCATTGAAAATGTAGCACTAGTTGCTGGATTAGAAGTAAATATTCTAATTGTTAGTCAATTTACAGACAGAGGTTTTCAAATTGTTTTCAACAAAGAAGTTTTGCTTTTATTAGCAAAAAGACTGGTGAAATTGCTCTTAAAGGAGTAAGAAAGGGAAACATGTTTGTTGCAGACTTAGACTCAACAAATAAGGATGGAGTATGTTGTTTCTACACCAAGGCATCAGAAGAGCAAAGCAAATTGTGGCATAAGAAGCTATCTCACTTGAATTTCAAAGCAATCAACACCTTAGTCAAGAAGGAGCTTGTGAGAGACATGCCTAGTCTAGAATTTGTTCAACTGGAAGTTGTTGAGGCTTGTCAGAAAGGAAAAATGAAAAGATCAAGTCACAAGTCAAAATCTGTGAATTCTATAAGTGCACCTCTGCAACTTATTTACATGGACTTGTTTGGGTCAGTAAATGTCTTGTCCATTTCAAGGAACAAATATGCCCTTGTCATGGTTGATGATTTTTCAAGATACACTCGGGTTGAGTTCATGTACTCTAAAGATGAAAATCCAAACATTATAATTGAGCACATCAAGAAAATTGAGAAGCAAGCTGAAGGAAAAGTTAGTGTGAAAAGATTGAGGAGTGATAATGGAACAGAATTCAGAAACTTAACATTAAGTGAATTCTGCAAAGGCAAAGGCATTGTTCAAAAATTTTCAGCAGCTAGAACACCTAACAGAATGGAGTAGTTGAGAGGAAAAATAGAACATTGGTTGAAGCTGCTAGAACCTTGCTACAAGATGCTCAGTTGCCAACTAGTTTTTGGGAAGAGGCTGTTAATACTGCATGCTACACTCAAAACAGATATCTCATCAACAAAGCTCATGGCAAATCACCTTACTCAATCATGTCTAACAGGAAGCCTACAGTGAAGCATCTACATGTGTTTGGAAGCAAGTGTTATATTCTAAAAGACAACTCTGAATATGTGGAAAAATTTGACTCTGAAGTTTTTGAAGCAATTTTTCTGGGATATTCATTGGAAAGAACAGCCTACAAAGTTTATGTGATTGATCAAAAGAAAATTATGGAAAGCACAGATGTGACTTTTGATGATGACAAGTGTCCAGGCTTGGAATGCCTTGATGTAAATGATGTCGAAGCCCTTGCATTTGAGAATCTAACCATTGATAGTGATTCTGATGAGGAAGGTCAAGTTATGGCACAACAAATGACAAATGAAGAGACCTCTGAACAAAATCATGGGAATGAAAGCTCTATTCAGACACCTGAATTTGATGGCACAAACTCAGGGGGAGAAGGAGAGAATGGAAATGACAGTCATGGTAATACTGAAGAAAATGATGAAGGCACTAGTCAACAGACACACACTAGAAAGTGGGATAGGAGTCATACAGTAGAAGCTATTATTGGTGATCCTTCGGCTAGTGTGAGAACTAGAATTGCAACTGCTAATGAATGCTTACATGTATGTTTTCTATCTCAATTAGAGCCCAAGAAAACTGAAGAAGCCCTATTGGATCCTGATTGGATATGTACTATGTAGGAGGAGCTGAATCAGTTTGAGAGGAACAAAGTTTGAAATTAGTCTCTGCACCAAAGAACAGAAGCATAATTGGAACTAAGTGGGTGTACAGGAACAAGATGGATAAAAATGGAATTGTTACTAGAAACAAAGCAAGGCTGATTGCTAAAGGCTACTCACAAGAAGAGGGAATTGACTATGATGAGACTTTTGCTCCTGTTGCAAGACTAGAAGCAATAAGAATTTTTCTGGCATTTGCTGCACACTCAAATTTCAAGGTGTATCAAATGGATGTCAAGAGTGTTTTTCTTAATGGTGAACTCGAAGAAGAAGTTTATGTGCAACAGCCACCTGGCTTTGAAGATCCAGAATTCCCTAACTTTATTTACAAATTACTCAAGGCTCTATATGGATTGAAACAGGCACCCAGAGCCTGGTATGACACACTGTCAGAATTTCTACTCAAACATGGTTTTACCAGAGGTACTATTGATAAGACTCTCTTCTACAAGAAACATAATGAAGATATGATCCTAGTTCAAATCTATGTGGATGATATCATCTTTGGAGCTATAAATGAAAAGCTTTGTCAAAGATTCTCTAGCTTAATGCAGAGTGAGTATGAAATGAGCATGATGGGAGAATTGAGTTACTTCCCTGGCCTTCAAGTTAGTCAAAGAAGTGATGGTATTTTCATCAGCCAAACCAAATATGTGAATGACTTATTAAAGAAATTTGGTATGGTGGATAGCTCACCTGCATCTACACCAATGTCTACTGCAACCAAGTTGGATGAAAACAAGAAAGGCAAGAGTGTGGATATTTTAAGCTACAGAGGGATGATTGGATCATTGCTTTATTTGACTGTTAGTAGACTAGACATCATGTTTGCTACTTGTCTATGTGCTAGATTTCAAGTCAATCCAAAGGAATCAGATTTGATGGCTGTGAAAAGGATACACATTTTCAGATACTTAAAGGGAACTCCAAACTTGGGATTATGGTATCCTAAGGGAACTGGTTTTGAAGTTGTTGGATACACAGATGCAGATTTTGCTGGATGCAGGGTTGATAGGAAAAGTACTAGTGGAAGCTGTCAATTTCTTGGTCAAAGACTTGTATCCTGGTATAGTAAGAAATAATAATTTGTCAACTTTCACAGCTGAAGCTGAATATATAGCTGTTGGAAGTTGTTGTGCTCAAGTGCTTTGGATTAGAAATCAGCTAATGGACTATGGTCTAGTGTTACACAAAATTCCTATTATGTGTGACAATACTAGTGCCATATCTATGGTAGCTAATCCAGTTAATCATTCTAGAACAAAGCACATTGATGTTAGGTACCATTTTATCAGGGAACATGCTGCAAATGGTACCATTGAGCTCATTTTTGTTCCAACAGATAAACAATTAGCTGACATTTTTACTAAACCTTTGGATGAAGCAACCTTCGCTAGACTTGTGAGTGAAATTGGAATGCTCAATTCTTCATCCTAAGGCAAGAACTCAGCTAATGTGTTGCAGCAGATTAATTTCTAATAAATCAACCTAGTTTGATTTAATTGGAAATTAACTGAAATATGAATTATAAATATTTCAAAATCTCTGTATATATTCTTTTTTTAAAAAAACTCAAAAATTAACTTAGAATATTTCAAAATTTAAGTAAACTGCTTAGTTGTTAATTTACATCTTAAATGTGTAAAATTAACACAAGGCAGAATAACAGTACTCAGAGGTATAGAGAACTGAGTTCTCGATAAGTCAAAATGACTTATCGACAAGTCATTTTAGAGTTCTCGAGTGAGTCCTCGATAAGTCTATTTACAGACTTCTCGAATGACTTCTCGATAAGATCTAATATGACTTATCGATAAGGCCATGTAGAGTTCTCTAATAGTGTTAATTCAAAGAGTTCTCGACAAGGATATTTTGAGACTTATCAATAACTGAGAACTAAAATAATTTAATTCAATGAATTATTTTAGACAAATACTTTTGGAAAATTTATTCTGATTTCAATTTGATTCAATTCAAATAAATTAGAATCATTTTTAGTCTATTTTCGGACAAACTGGGCATTTATCAGAGTTCTCGATAAATCATTTCTTAGTTCTCGAAAGGAATTAATAAAATGACTTATCAAATGTACCTTCCTCAAATTCCAAATTACTTCTCGATAAGTTTAATATCAACCATTTATTTGACTTCTCGATAAGTATTCTACTTTCTCTATAAATACCCAGACTTCTCGATTAAATTGAACTTGGAATTTTTCAAAATTCTAAGTAAACTGAATATTTATTACTTCATATCTTCGGTATATGAACTTAATAAATAACAGATCAAAAGAAGCAAAAAAAGTATGAAAAACTGAACAAATTTAATTCATAAATTTTGTTCATAAAAGTACTTTTGACATACTTTGTCTCTAATTTCTCTGATTTATTGACACATTTACATGCTTATATGATTTCTTGTTTACGTGAAAATAGGTTAGTCCAATGTTGTAGACTAGTACATTATTTGTGTTGTTTTGATTATGCTGATAGTGGTTAATTTATTTGACAAAATGCTGATAGGATGAGTTACTTTTTGTGTAGGGAGTACGTGCTTATTTGCATGGGGAATAGTCACTCTTTAAAGCAAACTAATATTCTTGAGTACTTGCATGGGGAATAGTAACTAGTCATTTCTAACTATCAAGTATGCTTATGTGATTATTACTCTTATTATCCGGGCAACTCAAGAGTCTCTTGGTTTCTATCTTTACTCCCTCTATAAATTAAAACACTTCACTCTTTATCATTTATCGCTACTCTTATTCTCAACAAATATCCACTTTCAAACTCACCTCTTGTTCATCTCTCTCTTTCTCAAATGGATGCCCCGGTCTTTTACAGACTTTTAAATGGAGTTTACCAACCGGTCTATCATTTGGATGATGACCTAGTTTATTTTGATCCTATCAGACTTCGTGTCCGTCTCAAGGGGGTTGTTTGCAGCCCCTTTGATATTCCACTTGAGGTCTTTGACGAACTCTCATGGAATGATCAAATCAGCATTCTTTTCTTTGAAGGGGAAGTCTCTCTGGAGATGGAGAGAAGTGCAAGGGTGGCTGAGCAGCAACGCCTTGCTGCTTTGGAGTTGCAGGAGAGAATCATCTCTCTTGCACACTCCATGTCCAGAGCTTACCAGCGCAGGGCAAGGAGGTTAGAGGCCGAGAAGAAGAAGTCTAAATTAGAGTAGTTAGTATTAGGATTTACTTGATTTAATCTGCATCTTAATGTACTATATGTTTAATATTAATGAAATTATCTTCTTCTTTATCAATTTGTTTTTGTTGCTTGATTGTTTATGTCATGATTGCCTTGTGTTTACAAATTAATTGATTATTAGTTTTCCTGTCATAATGCTTGCAACTATATGTCTCAATGGTTATGCCTAATCAATACAGATAAATATGTGCAATGCATTACAGGTTCAACACAATCCACTCAGATAATAACAGGAGATTCAACTTTCAATCAACAGGTATTTGTGTTAAACTGCAGCTAAAATATTTCAAAACCAAACTGCGGTTTACCCAGGCACAGCAACACAAACACAAACTCAAACACAATCCCACTCAGGTAACTCTCAAAAGGAACCTGTTTTATAAAAGGACAAAATCCCCAAAATGTTCTTCAGTTCTTCTGATTGTTTGAGAAAAAGGAACTGGTATCACAAATATGGAAATTTATCAGCTTTTCATGAATATCACTAATGCACCTTCATGTGCAGAACAGTCTTAACAGACTGATAGGTTTAAGGGTAGTACTCCTGAGGGGGAGTTATCTAAATCCTCTCCAATTCAATTGGAGGTTCCTCAAGAAGGAACAACTCCCCTCATAACTCTAGCAGAAGCTGTCTTAGTAGTCAAAGCTAGAAGAACAATTGCCTATGACAATGTCATAAGAAGGGCAATCTTAGCACATTCAAGTGCTAGTGTGTTGCAAGACACGCAAGGGTTTGAGGCTGGTGCACATGGCAGTAACTCAGTCAAATCCCCTCCAATTCAATTGGAGGTTCCCACTACAAGAAGAAGACAACACACTGTCACAACCACAGAGCAATCTGTGAGTCAAACTGTGACCCCAGTCATAGATGCTTATGCACTCATTTTTCTGGTGAAATGAGTATGATTAGCCCTATATGGTCTTCCTCTAATCATATGATCACAAATTAACTCTTCTCAACCACCTCTTATTTCTGTAATTCAAACAATATTTGGGCCTTTCATGTGAGAATAAAAGAAAAGATTGAGATAAAAACAGAGAATAAGAGAGGCAGGATCCTTTCTGGCAAAATGAGAGGTAGATGAGTGTATGAATTTAGTAATCCTTGTGAGGGAACTCTGACTCTCAAAAGTCATGAGACTAGTGCAGTGAGAAGTAGTGAGACTACTTATTCAAAAGAACAGAGAACTTGGGACTTTTATCACTGACAAACTTTTTCTGCAGATCTAAGTGAAATTTCTATTCTATTTGATAAACTCATCACCATAAATCTCACTAAAGCTTGAAGCTGCAGACAGTGTTCCAAATGGACACTGACAGCAGCTTGAACAATGTGCATCTAGCTGGACCCTTCTTCCTGGAGATAAAGTCAAAAAAGGGGAGAAGATATATCTAAATGCCAAAACAGCTAATGGATGTTGAATAAATCTAAATGCAACTCAATAAAAGAAGACCAGATGGGAAGATTGGTTTCTGCATTTAGTTAAAGTTTTGACATCATCAATCAGAACTTGTGCATAATTTCTTAATGAACGAGTTGGGGGAGATTGTAATATATAATAGATGATGTCAAAGATTACTGGAGCTAAAAATATCATTAGCATCTCTGATCATAGTATGGAGCAAATGGACATATTTTGACATCATCAATCAAAACTTGCGCATAATTTCTTAATGAACAAGTTGGGGGAGATTGTAATATATAATAGATGATGTCAAAGATTACTGGAGCTAAATATGTCATTAACATCTCTGATCATAGTATGGAGCAAATCAGATGGATATATGATCTGGGTAGAAGATTTATGAACAATTATCTTCAGTAATCAGTTTAACTTGGGGTTAGTCTTGTTAACATGCATAAATTTGTGATAAGCAATCTTCTCACAAATTGGGGGAGATTGTTGTGGAAGACATGCATGTATCATAACAAGACTAAGTCATGTTGACAACCCTAAGATTAGTTGTATTGTAACCTTAATCTGTAATTTATACTTGTAACACTTAATATTTGTAAAATGTAAATGGAGCAGACTAGAGCATTTTTCCCTAAACAGTGTCAAGCCTAAGAATTCTATTTGGAAGAAGATCAAGAAGGTCATGCCTCAGAAGAATTATGAAGAAGCTTGGAGTTGAATAATTCTGTTTGGTGAAAAACATTCTAAGTCAAGATCTCTACAAGTCACATAATTAGTGTTATAGAGAAGTCATTCGAGAACTCAGAAAGTCCTATCGAGAACTCATGAACTGTCTATCGAGAACTCCAGAATTGTCTATCGAGAACTCGGGAAATGCTATTGGAGATATTGATAAGTCAGATACCCATTTGAGAACTCAGAGATATCGACAAGTATACATTCATTAGAGAACTCTGAGTTATCGATAAGCCAAAGTCCATTAGAGAACTCTGAGTTATCGATAAACCAAAATTCACTAGAGAACTCAGAGTTGTCGATAAGTCAAGTCAACAATGAAGTTTCAGAGATATCGACAAGCCAACATGCCTATCGAGATGTCGAGTTCACCACAGCTTAATTGGAGATCTCGAAGTGAATAAATTTCTCTAAGTACAGAATTGCAGAACAGTTAAATATCCAAGATTGCAAATCAACAAACAATTCACACAGCTGAATTGACAAGTCTACAAAAAGCAGCTTAAGAGATATGCAAGATTAATGGTAAAGATTAACTGACAGAGGAATATTAAAGTAAACACAGGATGCTAAAGATATGCTAAGCTAAAAATGAAAGATTTGCTTTTCTATAAATAGAAATGAAAAGTGACAGTTTAGAAAAGCTAATAGAATGTTTATTATCCACTGTGTAAACCGGCAGTTAACTGAGTTATAAAATTAACACTGGTTCTCTAGTTAGTAGTAACAATTGAGATCAATTTTTTTGTCCGGTGATCATAAGGAGTGATTTTCAATCTCACCCTTTCTTATCGATGTAATTCTTCATAATATGAAATAATTAATTTCCTTGTTATAAAAAAGTCCCATTTTCTTAGTAATATAAAAAAATAATCATATTTTTTATTTCATTCCCACTAATTTTGAATCATAGCATAACAACAATTAATAATAAATAAAGAAGGGCCTATCCATAAATTTTATTTTGTGCCAAAAAAAAATTCTGCCAGGCCATTTTTGTAAAGTTCTTTTTCGATAAAAATGACGTATAGCCGTACAAATTAATTTGTGTTTTAAAAAATTATCGAGATGAGCGAAGATGAACGTACCTGGATTAAAAAGAATTAACAAGCTTAATTTTTTTGGTAGTTTTGAAACGCATGATAAATCTTTGATGTCCACCTTAGAGCATCTCCAACCATCACCTCCTGTTAGCTAAAAATCCTCTGTGGCACTCAGATATTAGGTAAAAAAAACATCACTTCAACCACATCACCTGCTTGGAAAAATTTTTAGATATCCTTCATCTTGTATTCTATATTTGTTGAATCTGTAGGTATTAGCTATATCTTCCACGTCAGATTTATTTCATGTTTAAACCTAAATCTACACATTACTACGTACACATGCACATTAATACATGCATATATTTATATAATATTTAATACATAAATATTAAAATTATTATTTTATATATAATATTTTTGATTTATATAATATTAAGTGTGAAAATATTATTCTCTTATTAAAAAAATTTATTAATTATTTTTAACAAACAATTATATATTTTATTTATGTATTGAATTAAGTATTAATTAAATTTATTTTATTATATAAAGTTTATATATATACATACAAATCTGAAAAATAGGAATAAAACAATATTTTCAAATATAGCTAATGATTATAGCTATTACCACTGGATTGCATGTTCTTACGGATTAAATAAAATTTTACATATTTCTGATTTGACTAACCATTTTAGATATTATGGTTGGAGATGTTCTTAACACATCAAGAGATTAAAGAAGCATGAATGGTGTTGTCCAATAAAATGGCGGGACATTTGGCGCCAATATACACGCACAAATCTCTGTTTGGCGGGAAATATGAGTCCTATATAACAAACTCCTCTTCACGCACATTCCCACTTTGTTTCCCAACGAAATCAAAACCCATTTCTCCATTTGCCCTAAATTCAATCAAAATGTCTTCTCCAGAAATCAAAGAGCCCACCCCCAAAATCCCGAAGATCGATGATCAAAATGGGCTCCACTCGACTCGACCCGCACACTATTTCCGGGTCAAGAAGCTTTCCGAGAAGGCCATCTTGCCTTCCAGAGGCTCCCCTCTTTCTGCTGGTTATGATCTCTCTAGGTTCTCTCTCTCTCTCTCTCAGCTCTCTCTCTCTCTCTCTCCCAGCTCTCTCTCTCTCTCTCCCAGCTCTCTCTCTCTCCCTCCCTTTCTTATAGAGCCCCATCTGTGTATGTGTGTGTATTAGTGTGTCTAATTGTAATACTTTTTTTGTTGTTTATAAAATGTAGTGCATCGGAGATTAAAGTCCCGGCCAGAGGCAAAGCATTGGTTCCTACTGATCTTAGCATCGCAGTGCCCGAAGGAACTTATGCTCGTATTGGTATGTTTTTTTTTATATATGATTTATGTTTGTTTGGTTGTAATGTTGTTTTCCTAATGTCTGTTAACTGTTTGATTAAAGTTCCCTGCGAAATTTGTTAGGTTATAACCGCTTATCGGCTTATGGTTACTTTGTCATTATTAATTGTGAGTAACTGGTGATTTATAAAAAAAAATAAAGATGGTTAGCTAGCTGTGTAGTGATATAGTAAAATATATTAATTTCTCAACTGGTGAATGCAATCAAATTTTGCTTGCTATTAAGGGTATGAATGTACACGAAGCTCGTAAATTATAGTCTATAGAGGTTGTTTGCCCTGCCTCTATCGATGGATTGATTCGTGTTATCAGTTTGTTTGGAGGGGTAGACAAAAATTGTATATGATCTGTCATGATTTATACAAGCAAGATCTGTTTACTTAAGATGTTTATTTGAAAAAATATTAGAATATACTTGAAAAAATTAACACAATGATGCTATTATGTACCTATCTTACTAATTATCCAAAACTTTTTCTGCATAACAATATTAAGCTACCATATAATGTATAGGTTTTAATCGTCTAAAGGTCTTTCTGCAATATGTTACCAAGTGACCCTCTAGTACTTGATTTCACAAACAAGTACTCCCTTTGTCCCATTAGATTTTATACATTATTTTTTGCACGCTTTTCAATACTCGTTTAAAGTATAGTTCCATAATATTTTTTAAATTTTTTTGTGAATTAAAGTTTTATGTTTAAATTTTTATTCAAAAAAAATTGAAAAAAACATTATGAAGCTATATTTTATAGAAGCCTCGAAATACGTGCAAATAGTGCACGTATATATCCTAATGGGACTGATGTAGTATCTTTTAAGCTCTATTAATAATGTGCTCTTAATTGTTGTGTGTAAATAATTTTGATATGTAGCGCCGCGATCTGGTTTGGCATGGAAACATTCAATTGATGTTGGTGCCGGTGTGATTGATGCTGACTACAGAGGTCCTGTTGGAGTCATCTTGTTTAACTATTCTGATGTTGATTTTGAAGTTAAAGCCGGTGACAGGATTGCTCAGCTGATTATTGAGCAGATTGTGACACCTGAAGTTACTGAAGTTGATGATCTTGATTTGACTGTGAGAGGTGCTGGTGGCTTTGGTTCTACTGGTGTTTAGCGACTGGTTAGAATGTTTCGTATGCTTATTATGGTGTGTTTAGGCCTTTTTTGAACCCTTTTCTGTGTTGCAAATACTTATGGAAGGGTTGTTTTCATATCTAATATATGCAGCTGCGCGGTTAATGTGTTCATTACAATGTTTTGTGGTATTTCCTAAAAATTGCTTCAAGGCTAAAAAAAATGTTAGTGATTGTTAAGTATAGTCCCAGTTTAGACACCGAGCTTCTAAGTTTTATGCATTATCCTTAGGTAACTTGCATGGTATTACAAAATTCAACTGGCTATGTTCTTAATCTGAACAATTGCATACATGTAATGCTATAATTTATGGAGGACTAGAAGTAGATGGGGAAATATAGCTGGGATCATGTTGTGTCCTGAACCACCAAACTGGGCAGAGAGATTCTCGAAATCCCAGCATTTGGGGCATTTATCGATTCAAGACATATTTTAACAACAATATAGATGCATACATCAGAGACTTCATTCTCAGAATATACATATGTTTAGCCTGTTTTACGAGGAGGAATATAACATAATTACAATTTATACTTTTACAGTATTATGCACTTGAGTACATAGTCATGTTCATATTTGCTCTGTGTACGCATACTAGAGTATAAACTTTATCTAACGCAAAATCTTTAGATAATCATTATTTAAAGGACCTATATCCAATTTGAAAAAATTATAATCCGCAAAATGCAAAAAAAAAAATGAATCTTGACCCTTTAAATATAGATCAAACGCTCTAAAACAGTGTATTATTTAAACGATTCATAATACACGATCGTGAGAGATCATGACTTTCCGTTAAATTACTGTATAAATTAGTAGATAGGCCACTTAGTATATAGAATTAAATGCATAATTAGAGTTTAAATATAACACTAAAACATGGATAATGAATGCTGTTTGAGTTCATTTTTTATAATATTTTTAAGGAACGGGACTTTATTGGATTTGCTCTTAACACTTGTAAAAAAGGAATATGTTAGATTTCTAAACGACGGAGGAAGAATCTTATAAAAATAAGGACGATAATTTTGTTGTAGCACATCTTTTAATCTCTTTCCTTAAATTACACTTTGGATAACAAGGATGGAATCTCTTGGAGTTTTAATATTAGTAATAAACTGGAGTCGTACTATATATTTGAATAATAAATTTTTTAGTCTCATTTCTAATAGTTTTGATCAAAAAATCTAAATTTAAATTATCAACCAATCTAAACTCTGATCCAAATTTCTGACGAATTGCAACGGCGTGATCCAAATTTTGATGCAAATCACTTTTGACAATACAAAAATATCATATTATACTTTTTCATTTTAAAATTAATGTTTAAACATCATTAACTATTTATATTATATCTAATAAATTAATTATATTGAAGATAATTTTTTTAATCCACGCAAAAAATATAACAGTTATATACTTAATCAACTAAAAATATATTTATTTTATTAATTAACATATAAAATACGATTAATTTTCATTAATTAGTCACAAATCAATTTAAAATCTAATAAACTAGTATTATACAAATAATAAATTTATTATTTTATACTATAGTAAATTTCGAATCATTACTGTTTAGTGATCCATGTTTAAATCACTGTTAAAGATGAAATTGGGGTAATCTATTCCAAATTTAAAATTTTAAATTATCATCGGATATGTACTAACAGATAAGTGGTGTATATTAAAATTTTGCCTAAATATATTTTAGTTTAATTAAATTAAATGACACTAAAGTAGATGACTCATTTCGAATCGAACAAAGTTCTTTAAGTACATGAATTTAAAACGGACCGATATAATGCGATTGTCATGTATACTTATTCCCTCAACTTTGATGATGTACAACGGAGTAATCTTGTAAAATACGTACTGTTAAAGCCTGCCAACCTGAAAACAAGGAATGTGGACTTTTCGTCTTACTAATCTGCAAAAAGTTGAAAAGTTGAAATTAGCTGGAGCCAGCAATCGGGGTCGTTTACTTTCGTGTAGTGTAATTTCGTATTTAATATATCTAAACATAAAACTTATATCTGACCCGAAATAATTTTGTGTAACTAAATATCAAACCCATATCCAATTCAAATCGTTTCGTGTACTTTCCGTTACTTTTCATGTATATTAAATAAAAAATTAATATAATATATATATACATATAATATATATATATAAATCAATTTTAATGTATAATTTAATAAAATATGAAGAGTGTATATATAAATAAATATATTTTTACATAGTATTCTATAAAAACTGGTAATATTTATTATATATTTATATTATATACATAAATATGTACATTTGTTATATATATATATTAATTTATAAATATATTTATCTCGTATAATTTCGTATACCTAAATGGAAACACATATCGGACACTAAATCTATCTTGTAATTTCGTGTTCGTATAAATTCGTGTACCAAAAATTAAAACCCATATCCTTATTTTACGTGTCGTGTACCAAATTATCCGCTCTAAAATTAGCCCACAATAAGAAATAGAACATTAAAATAGAACTTGTACAGAAGAACCTATGTTCATAAAAAATTATTTGTTAAAAAAGAAACCGTTTAAAATGACCAAGTCACAGCAAATTTATGGTCCCGCTCAATAATGAAGACGACACATTGGTTTTACAAACATTGAAACATCTACATTTCACAATTTACAATCACTTTAGGAACCCAGGTGGACTCGAACCACCAACCTCTCAAATACTTAAATTTGAGCGCTCTTTCCGATTTGAGCTTATGCGTTCATCATAATCTTTAACCTACATTCTGGATTTGTAAAATGTCTATTTCCCCACCAATTGAATTAATTTTAGTAACCAACAAATTTTAACCATTAATTAAAAAAAAAAATAAGATTTTTTTTGCCTAATTAAATAAGATTCTCTCAACAAATTTAAATACAATAATTCAGTTCAATTATTCACTACTTTTGCTTAAACTATACCCAATATGCTAATTAAATTAATAGTTTCAGCGTAGCAGTGATTTGTGGACCAACCCTAAGAATCCTGTCCAAAATTCAACCTAGATTTCCAGAATCCCGTCAACTACTGAATACCTGATTACTCATCTCCAGCTAAATAAAAGATCATTTCCCACTTATCAAATTAATTTTCTAATCCTGCTAAATATCATACATGTATTCTAAGACTTTTTACCTGTACAATTCGATGACCTTGAAATTTATTTTTCTTTTTCAATTTGAATGCAATTTTTGTCCAATTAGAAGAATAGGTTAAATTAGAAAAATAGGTCTATTAACACTATTTATTAAAAGCATTTTTTGTTCAATTAGAAAAATAGGTTTTGTACCAACAGAAAATAACAGAATTTGTAGATTTTGTCGAAACAATATTCAAAAAGTTAGTTAAAACTTAACCAAAAATCCATTTCCTTGAACAAAACATTACCAAAGTCATTTTTCATGAATTGAAGGTGTAAGAAACCAAGCAGTCATTAAGGTTGCAGAAAAAATAAAATTCAAAAAACACTAAAGAAACACTACGCAAAAAGATTCAAATATAGACACAAGGTCAGATGACATAAGTTACCAATCAGGAGAAGATACAGATATAGATTGACAAGGTTGTAGAATAAGTTACCAATCAGGAGATGACAATGAACCAATCAACTTCCAAAATTCAGCATCAGTTACTCTGTAGTGATCTTGAGTCGAGTCCAGAAGATCAAGTTTTCAGCATCCACTACATTTTCTCATCCTTCATAATTACACAACATGAATTCTACATATAATCTAAAAAAGTAAATACTTGTTTTCACAGTTAACTAAAGTAGAACGTAGACATTTAAAATTCAAATCAATGAAGTTAATAACAAATCAAACAGTCCAGGCACCAACACTTTGCAATAGCATAATTCATGATCAATGCATAGCTCCATAGTGATAATTCTGTCGGATGTAAGAAATAAGAAACTCTGTCATCCTAAAAACAAAAATGGAGAACCTCTTGGGCAAACATATATGAATAGAACTCGGCCTTGTCCACAAAAGAATTGATCTTTGCTTCAATGAGTTCCAATTTTTTCTATCCTGGCGAATGATGCAGATTCAGCATAAATATAAATTCCATCTTGAGAACAAAGAATCTGATCTGGCTGATGACAAGCAAGGCCCATTCATAGAAACTTCTATGCTCGAAACTGTGATAAAAAAACTGAGCAGCCTCTGAACTACAAATGGTTTCTTCGAAACAAGACCAGTCTGAAATTACAATACTACACACACATATGGCTATTACATGATACCAGAATTATATATAATCTTCACAACAATAATACAATTGGATTTCTACTAGAGTTTTGTAATTGCCTCCATTGTACAAGAAATGTAACACGTTTCAATAATCTAAAGTAATAATTGAGAAATAAAAAAGAAATGTAACAAATGATAACATGGGTGTGTAGTGGACTTGCAAGATGTGGTTTCAAAATTGTATTTGGATGGAAATTTTCAATGTTGCTTGGGGTTGTTATACTATAAACATACTTCAAAACTGAGTTGAGACATTAACAGGTTGAAACAGATTTTAATAAAAATTAAACAAACATGATAAGAGGTTACTCATTACATGACTATTATGTTTGATATATTGCAAGTAAAATGATTTTGTCACTTCAATGCGAAAACAAAGATTACATTGCTCACACTGCCAACGGAGATACGTGCATAATTATATACTTGTAAGCTAATAAAGTGGTGAAAATTGAAGTTGGCTTAACTAAAATTGAATGAAATTGAATGAATAGTAAATTGCTTGTACCTTAGCCATACTGCAGAGTTGAGTTTGGTGCAAGATTCAGTTGATCAATCCTTGAAATTGGTAGCTCAGTCATGTTAGTGCAACACCGGTTCGATCTCATTACCTAGCTAACATCGTGTTTTACTGGTGCGCTAATATAAATATTGAGAATTCGACGCAGCTGTGCAGGAAGCAAAATGAAAAAACAAGAAAAAAGACGAGACGGCAACACAAGGGGGTGGAAGGGAGAGCCGAGCCAAAACCTCGTGCCATCTCCCTTCCGAGACACAAAAGACACTCATTTTTATTAGAGATTAGCTTTGACCTGCCAAGCAAGCGCACCTGACATGGCAAAGGCCAGACTCAACACACACAGCAATATCTAAAATCACTCTCGCCTCTCTCTATTCCTCTCTCGTGTCTCTCTCTATTTATCTCTCTAACAGTACATATACATAAGCTTATGTTGTAAAACAGTCATGACAATTAACAATACCAATTTCAATCATCTTCCTCTCCCGATGAATTTTCATCAGACGCTGAATGATTGACTACAAGCAAACTACGCCTCAATATCAAGGACGAACTAGTATAGCTTGAAAATCACCGAGTCAACGGTCTCGTGTATCCTTCAATCATCAAATCTGAAACAAAAATAATAATAAATTAAAATTAGAACAATTAATAAAGCAATTAATAACAATCAACAAACAGAAATCTTTTCGTGTATGCACCTCAACAGATCCGTACATCCTCCATCTATCTCCAGCGAAAAGGCTTTCCAGCGAGAGATTTGACCGGAAAAACATATTTTCCGGCGTGAAACAACATGAATCTATAGGCAAAACGTAGATCGGACGGCGATCTACGAGGATGTGTGTGTAATTTGTGTGTGTAATTTGTGTGTATCAACAACGGCGTCGAGTAGATCTAAAAAATAAAGAGAGAAAGAAATGAAGGTGAAAATATGAAAAGTTGGATGCAGGAATAAAATTAGACGGTTAGGGTATTTTATGGAGGGTGGAAAGTGATCTAACGGCTGGGAATGAAGATGGGGCTGGCGAGATAAACGGTGAGGATGAGAAATGAGCGTTGGGGTTTTAAACGAAGGTGAGTGGGTAACATCGCTTCATTTTGACGCAGAGGCTTTATTATTTTCTTTTCTAGCTTCTCTCTTTATATAAAGGGGCGGATTCTTTTTTTCTTATTCTTACGTGTGTCATTGATGTCCCCGCGACCGCATTTGATAGCGTGCAATTCAATTTTTAGCGTGACCCCAATATAAATGGAGACGAGCCGAGTTTTATCAGAAACAAGTCGAGTTTAATTTTTTTTAAGTAAGATGATCGAGTTCTACAGGAATAGAAATTGATGATCAAGATTGGCTCATAAATAAATGAGCTAGATACGAGTTTGCTCACGAACAATCGAGCCGAACTCCAGCCAGTTTAAACAAAGTCAAATATATAAACTAAACTATAATGACCGAAATGGAGTATGATTTGTAATTTGGTTAGTCCCTCATTTTTTGTTAGCGTTTTCAATGTCGATCGTCAGATCCTATTAATCATGTGATCAGAATCGTTAGATCAAAATACTAAAAAAATAGACTACTCAAGTTCCAAGTTCAAATTAAGGGGGTAAACGGTTTGGGCCGGGCGGGTTAATGGGATTTACCAATACAATTCAATTAAATCGGATTTTTAAAATTTCAACTCAACCCGAACCGCATAAATTTGAAACCAAGACCAATTTGTAGTACTTTAGTTTGGATCCGTTTGGATCTATAACAGCCCGACCTTCCGGACTATTAAATCTAAAATCAAAATCAAAATATAATTCACTAATTCACGATTCAATTACACAGGTGACTATACAAAAGTGCAGCTAACGGAAGTTCAAAAGTCAATATACTCCAAAACTAAGGTCGTCGAAACTCTAATGTTATCCAACTCGAATTCTTGAACAAAACCTGAAATATTAAAATAATGTGTTGTGAAGCCCAACAAGCAACTACCGTTTGACGGCTCAAAATGATATTTATATCTTTTTCAAAAACAAGTTTTTGTTATATAATATATACAAGAGAGATTGGGAGAAAGAGCTAAATAATGAGGAAAATATCATCTTATTATTCTATATCATAAACAAAGTACAAGCAAGCCTTATATAGGCTAATAGAATGGATGTTATATGGAAAATGGAGAACCAAAGGTTGCTAGTAATTAGGTTAACCATATGAAAGGCTAAAAGTCATCAATTAATACATAACACTCCCCCTCGGATGACTTATAAGAACACCATGTCTCATTAAAACCTTACTAGCAAAAACCCTGTGAGAAAAAACCCTAGTGAAGGAAAACGATTACATGTGTTGCACGTGTAATAATGAGTATATTATATCTCCCCCTCATTTTGATATGACTATGAATATTAACATATATCTCAAAGTTTGCGCATTCCAATTTTGTGCACCAATTTCTCGAACTAGGTAGGAAGTGATTTTGTAAACAAATCTGCTGGATTTTCACATGAACGAATCTGACAAATCTGCTGAATGATACAAGCTTCATTGTCTTCATACAAAGTGGTAGAAATTCTTTTGTTGACTGAAAGACCACTCAAATCTCGAATATGGTGAACAAGAGACCTCAGTCATACACATTCTCGACTTGCTTCATGAAGGGCAAATAATTCAACATGATTTGAAGAATTTGCTGCAAAAGTCCTTTTTGTAGAGCGCCAAGATATTGCAGTATCACCATACGTGAATATATAACCTGTTTGTGACCTTCCTTTATGAGGATCAGACCGGCATCCTGCATCTGCAACCAACTAATTCCACTTGTGAGTCTTTAGCATAAAACAAACCCATATCCATTGTTCCTCGAAGATATCTGTTGTGGAATAAAAATTGGAGTATGTTAGTATTGAATGCTAGGGTTTGTGAGCTTCGAGCTTTAATGGCTGCTCTTGCGTTCAGGACTATCTTCGCGGCGTCCTCCACTCAGGCTATCAAGATGAGAGGCGACTATGCTGCGCTACAGACTTCCATGAACAAAATGGCTATCTCCTCGGGGGATTGGGAGTCCAAAGCTCATGAAGCAGATGGTAAGTTTGCTGCCATGGAGAGGAAATATGCCAGTTCGGAGGAGAAGAGGAGGAGGGAATGAAAAGACCTCGTGGAAGCGTACCACAGATCCCCATTGTTCACCAAAATAACGGACGAGCATGATGATGAGACGCACCCTGTTAACCTGGCCATAGGTTGGAAGAGGGGAATCAATGATGCTCAAGGCGTATGGACGGATGTGGTCGACCCGAGTCTTCTATCTTGCCCCTGGCAGCTACCCGTCATGGACCCATCCGGGAAAGCTTCCGGATCTGTGCCCGAGACTCCTTGCATGAGGTCTCAATCACGCTCTGGCCACGGGTAAGGCCCCCTCGGGTAGCCCTATCTCCAGAGCAGCCCTTCGTGGAAAAATCAGGGAGCCGATTCCAGGGAGTAGCAGTTCTTCTTCTGAGGAGGGCTCAGATGGTGAATGGGAGGATTCTTTTGACGAGTGATCTGTGTGGCCTTGCATGGCTTTAGGTGGCTCTTGTGGTCATATTTTCAGAACTTATTTATTCGAACTTTAATGATTGTAAACTATTGGTCCTTCGGGACTTTAACTTATGATCCTTCGGGGTCCCTATTTATGCAACTCATTTAGTTTCATTTCATACTTGTCTTTTATTTTCGGAATTTGGTCCTCCGAGACTTGCATTCTTTAGATGCTCGTACTTAAATAAATTGGTAGACAAGATGATAGAAATAAACTTGCATAATTAGATAATATCTCTAAGAAATGAGTTCAACCCTTACATAAGATGGTTTCGTCGACCTTGTTTATAAACTCAATACTAAGTAATAGGAACATATCTCAAATTTCCTAAACATAATAAACCTTCAAGTTAGAAGCGTGCCAAGTGCGGGGAACTTTGTCACCGTTCAGGGTCTCCAACTTATAAGATCATCGTCACAATATCTTTCTGACCTTATAAGGTCCTTCTTAGTAAGTGGCTAGCTTTCCTCTCTCCCTTACTCCTGCAGCCTCAATCTTCCTCAGAACCAAATCTCCCTGCTGAAAGAACATTTCTTTAACCCTTCTACTATAATAGAGAGAGGCTCTTCGTTGATGCTCTGCATTGCGGGCTTTGGCCTCTGTTAGGAATATGTGTATTAGTTTGATGATAAGTTCAGCAAAACACTTAAGTAGAAATCTAGTGTTTGTAGCCTCAACGGATAAGACCATCTTGGCTATCCGTTGAAGGAGTAGCCTTACTTAGCAATAAGTTTGGTATTGTAGCACATCTCACTCTCTGGTTTCAAGCTGTAATTCTTAGATGTTGTTAGGAGATAATCAGTCATGTTGACTACTAATGGATGTACAAGTAGGAGGACTAATTGTAAATATTTCATGCCTTGTAATTTTGTATAAGTGAAGAAGTGTCAACTGATATTGAAGACCTTCAACGGATAAGCGCTTCAACGGATAAAGCTTCAACTGCTAGAGCATCAACGGATAAAGCCATCAACGGATGAAAGCTTCAACGGATGCACTGCTAGAGCATCAACGGATAAAGCCATCAACGGATGAAAGCTTCAATGGATGCTCAGTCTCATAGCAGTTGATAGTGACAGTTAACAAAGCTGACAGAGGCACATGGATTGACAGAGATGTGGTAGCCTATTTCAGGAACAGCAGAAAAAGCAGTCATTTTTAGTCTGGTTTAAAATGGAAAGTCAACAGATAATTCCATATTACACTGGATAAAAGTGGAACAGAAATAAGTGGAGAACTATTGTCTTATTGTACTTTATCTTTGTCTTCACTTGTAAACTTGGTGTTATATAAACCAAGTAGTAGCTAGTAATTAGACATGAATTTTCCCTGAGCTGTTTAGAAATATCAAGAGAGAAAATCATCTAGTTTGTACTAGGAAGCAGCTGTGATTTAATTTTGAATCACAGATTTTCTGAAATAACACATCTCTGGTGGAACAACAAATCCACCAGAAAAGTTTTTAAGTTCTTTGTGTTCATTTCATTTGTGTTTAAATATATATATGTCTGCATCAGCTCCAAGCAATTCACACACATTTGATCACTCAAACACTTAGTCTTACAAATTGCTCAAAACTTGAAAAAGTTTTGAGATTTACATTCAACCCCCCCTTCTGTAAATCTCATTGTTAGTCCACTGGGAATAACAATTGGTATCAGAGCAAGCTCTTAACATACAAAGAGTTTAAAGATCTATTCTGCTAACATCATGAGTAAGAAGGATATTGGTATAAAGATTTCAATCATGGAAAGAGATAACTATCATCACTAGAAGGTGAAGATGCATTTACATCTTCTCTCTCAAGATGAAAGCTACATCAACTGCATTGAGAATGGTCCTCACATCCCACACAAGGTGGCCACAGCTGCTACTGCTACAGTTGCTGTTGGACAGTCTATTCCCAAGCCAAAGGCAGAATGGACTGTTGAAGATATTGAAGAGGTCCACAAGGACAAGAAAGCCATGAACATTTTGTTTAATGGCCTGGATCAAGATATGTTTGACAATGTCATCAATAGCCAAACTGCTAAGGAAATTTGGGATACTGTGCAGCTTATCTGTGAAGGCACGGAGCAAGTTAGAGAAAACAAAATGCAGCTTCTCATTCAACAATATGAATATTTCCACTTTGAAGAAGGAGAATCATTGAATGATACATTCAACAGATTCCAGAAACTATTGAATGGATTAAAGCTGTATGGGAGAGTGTACCAAGTCAAGGACTCCAATCTAAAATTTCTAAGGTCTCTACCAAAGGAATGGAAGCCTATGACTGTTTCTCTAAGAAATTCTCAAGATTATAAGGACTTCACACTTGAAAGATTATATGGAATTTTGAAGACTTATGAACTTGAGATGGAGCAAGATGAGCTGTTGGAAAAGGGAAAGAGAAAAGGAGGATCAGTTGCACTTGTAGCTGACAGTGAAAAAGTTGAAGCCAGAAATGAGGAAAAGACAATGCCAAGTCTCAAAATTGGCACAAGCAAATCAGAATCAAGCAAGGGTAAAGAGCAAGTTACTGAGGATGAAGACAATTCCAGTCAGGATGAATCTGATGATATTGATGAACATCTGGCCTTTCTGTCCAGGAGGTTTGCAAAGATGAAGTTCAGGAAAAACACAAAGTTCACTAAGCCAAACAAAAACATGGTGGACAAATCAAAGTTCAAATGTTACAACTGTGGCATTAGTGGACACTTTGCAAGTGAGTGTAGGAAGCCAAATTCTGAGAAAAAGAAATTTGAGCAAGTTGATTACAAAAGGAAGTATTTTGATTTGCTCAAACAAAAGGAAAGAGCTTTTCTCACTCAAGATGATTGGGCAGCATATGGGGTAAATGAAGATGATGATGTGGAATATGTCAACCTAGCCCTGATGGCTAATTCTGATGAAAATGAAACTAGTTCATCAAGCAACCAGGTAATTACTATTGATCTCTCTCAGCTTTCTAAACATGAATGTAATGAAGCCATAAATGATATGTCCAATGAATTATATCATTTGTGTGTTTCTCTTAAATCACTAGCTAAAGAAAACACTAGGATCAAAGAAAATAATGTGTTTTTAAGTGATAGGAATGCTGTGTTAGAGAGTCAGGTAATTGAGCTTGAAAAGATTAAACTTAAACGCTTGACTGTCGAGAGTGAACTAGAAGAAGCTGTTAAGAAAGTAGAAATTCTTTCTAAACAGTTAGAAAGTGAGCAAGAGGTAATCAAGGCCTGGAAAATCTAGGGATGTTGGTGTTCAAATTGCCAAGGTTCAGGGAATTGAATCATTCTGTGAGGATGCCTGGAAGAAAAACAAAAAGAAGTTAGAATTAATTGATGGATTGTCAACGGATGTGGAATCAACAGATGATGAAAGTTATCCGTTGAAGGAAGAAAAAGAGCATCCGTTGAAGGCTCATCAATTAAAACAGGCAAGTTCTTTTAAAAATAAAAAGAATGATTCAACTCTCAAGAACTTTGTCAGAGAAGGAGCTAGCACATCCAGAGATGTCAATAAGGTGAATATAGGACACATGACTTTAGATCAGTTGAAAGATAGACTTAAGTTGGTTGAGGATAAGAAGGAAACTAAAAGAAAATCTAAAAGAAATTGGAAGGTAGGGATTAATAAACATAACAATTACACACCTGATAGGTATGCTCCTAGAAAAAGCTGTGTACATTGTAAAAGTGTTAATCACCTATCTGATAATTGCAAATCTGTTAAAAATGCTCCCATGCCTTCAAATCCCTCCATGCCTAACATGTCTATGTCACCTCTGCATGCTATGCCTGTTATGTCTCACCAGAATCCCCATGCACATTTTGCAAACATGCCATACATTAACAATCCTTACTTTACTGCATTTAGTATGCCTCAAATGCCATATAATATGCCTATGTGGAATAACATGTTTGCACAACCTATGCCTTATCAAATTCAATCAAATGTGTTAAATGATTCCGTGACTAACCCTACACTTCAACCAACCACATCTGAGACCAAGGTTGACCCAAAGCTACCTAAGTCAAAAGATGCAGGAGGAATGAAGTCTAGGAAAAAGACTAACAAGGCTGGACCCAAGGAAACTTGGGTACCAAAATCAACTTGATTGATTTTGTTGTGTGCAGGGACAAAGAAGGAATCTATAGTACTTGGACAGTGGTTGTTCAAGACACATGACAGGAGATTTCACCCTGCTCACAGAATTTAAGGAGAGAGCTGGCCCTAGCATAACCTTTGGAGATGACAACAAAGGATTCACTATGGGATATGGCTTGATTTCAAAAGAAAATGTCATCATTGATGAAGTTGCATTGGTTGATGGTCTCAAACACAATTTATTGAGCATCAGTCAACTATGTGACAGAGGGAATACTGTTTCCTTCAATTCTGAAGCCTGTATTGTCACAAGTAAAAAGGACAATAAAGTGGTTCTAACTGGAGTTAGAAAAGGAAATGTGTACTTAGCTGATTTCAACTCTACAGATGCAGAATCCATTACTTGTCTTCTCAGCAAAGCAAGTCCAGTTGAAAGTTGGCTATGGCATAAAAAGCTGTCCCATTTGAATTTTAAGACAATGAATGATCTGGTCAAAAAGGACTTAGTTAGAGGAATGCCTCTAGTGGAATTCACAAGGGATGGACTGTGTGATGCTTGTCAGAAAGGAAAGCAAAAGAAAGTATCATTCAGTAAGAAGCTTGAATCTGCAATTGATGAACCACTGCAACTTCTACACATGGATCTTTTTGGACCAGTCAATGTATTGTCAATTTCAAGGAAAAGATACTGCCTAGTGATTGTAGATGATTTCTCAAAGTTTTCATGGGTTTATTTTCTTGGATCAAAGGATGAAGCTAGTGAAATCATCATCAATCATATCAAGCAAGTCAACAATCATCCTGATTTCAAAGTAAAGAATATTAGGAGTGACAATGGAACTGAGTTCAAGAATTCAACCATGAAGATGTTCTGTGGAGTAAATGGGATCATGCATGAGTTCTCAGCTCCAAGAACTCCACAACAAAATGGTGTGGTGAAAAGGAAGAACAGATCACTAATTGAAGCTGCAAGGACAATGCTTGAGGAGTCAAAACTCCCAACTTATTTTTGGGCTGAGGCTGTTAACTGTGCATGTTACACTCAGAATATTTCTCTAATCAATCAAGCAAAATGCATGACTCCCTATCAATTATTCAAGAGAAGAAAACCAACTTTAAACTTTCTACATGTCTTTGGTTGCAAATGTTACATCTTAAGGAATCAATCTGATCACAAAGGAAAGTTTGATGCAAAGGTTGATGAAGGAATATTTGTTGGTTATTCTGCTGGAAAATCATATAGGGTCTACAATCTAAGAACCAACATTGTCATGGAATCTGTACATGTTGTGTTTGATGATAAAAAGATTGATGGACTAACGGATGAGGGACATCATGAAGGACTCAAATTTGACAATATTGAGATATATTGTGATGATAGTAAAGATGAGAATGATGAAGAAGACATCTCAAGAAGAAACCAGAGTCTACCCTTGGATAATGCACAAAATGCTGCATCCGTTGAAAGTCAAAATTCAGCTTCCGTTGAAAGAAGCAATGCAGCATCCGTTGAAAGACAAAGTGCATCATCCGTTGAAGTTCATAACGAAGCATCCGTTGATCACAGTCTGTCAACGGATAATCACTTCACCTCATTAGTTGATAGAACTCCCATTTCCTTTCAAAGGATCAGCAACTCAGGGGGAGTTTCAACAAATCAACATTCTATCTCACATCATGACAATATTGAGGCAACCTCATTAAGGGCTAATCTACCACCTCAAAGGAAATGGACCAAGAATCACCCTTTTGAACTGATCATTGGTGATGCTACATCTAAAGTACAAACTAGAAGGGCTACTCAAGATGAATGTTTGTATAGTAGCTTTCTATCACAGGAGGAAACTAAGCGAGTGGAAGAAGCTCTTTTGGATCCAGATTGGATTTTAGCTATGCACGATTAGCTAAACCAATTTGAGAGGAACAAAGTGTGGAAGCTGGTACCCAAGCCAAAGAACAAGAGTTCTATTGACACAAAATGGGTATTCAGAAACAAGATAGATGAAAATGGCATTGTCATAAGGAATAAAGCCAGATTGGTTGCCAAAGGCTATTCTCAACAAGAGAGAATAGATTTTGATGAAACATTTGCTCCAGTTGCAAGACTTGAAGCCATCAGAATCTTTCTAGCCTATGCAGCTAATGCCAATTTCAAAGTCTATCAGATGGATGTCAAGAGTGCATTTCTAAATGGGGAATTGGAGGAAGAAGTTTATGTAACCCAACCTCCTGGTTTTGAAGATCCAAATTTTCCAGATAATGTGTATTATTTGTTGAAAGCACTCTATGGACTAAAGCAAGCACCTAGAGCCTGGTATGAGACTTTATCAAAGTTCCTTCTAGATAATCACTTCACAAGAGGTACTGTTGACAAAACTCTCTTCTTTAGAAATGTTAATGGCTCTAAGATACTTGTACAAATTTATGTAGATGATATTATATTTGGATCTACAGATGATAAACTTTGTAAAAAGTTTGCTAAATTAATGCAAAGTAAATATGAAATGAGCATGATGGGAGAGCTAACTTACTTTCTTGGTTTACAAGTTAAACAAGTTAGTGGTGGAATTTTCATTATTCAAACTAAATATATTTATGATCTTTTAAAGAAGTTTGACTTAATGGATTGTTCACCTGCAAAAACTCCCATGGCCACTGCCACCAAGCTTGAATTAAACAAGGCTGAAAAGTCTGTGGATATTACAAGTTATAGAGGCATGGTTGGCTCACTTTTATATTTAACTGCCAGTAGACCTGATATTATGTTTTCTACATGTCTCTGTGCTAGATTTCAAGCTGACCCTAAAGAATCTCACTTAGTGGCTATTAAAAGAATTTTCAGATATCTCAAAGGGACTCTAAATCTAGGAATTTGGTACCCTAGAGAGTCTGGTTTTGATCTAATTGGCTACTCACATGCAGATTATGCAGGTTGCAAATTAGACAGGAAAAGCACAACAGGCACTTGTCAATTTCTAGGAAACAAGCTTGTATCATGGTTCAGCAAGAAGCAGAATTCTGTTTCCACATCAACAGCTGAAGCTGAATACATTGCAGCTGGTAGTTGCTGTGCACAAATACTGTTGATGAGGAATCAGTTATTTGACTATGGTATAACTGTTGACAAAATTCCAATATTTTGTGACAACACAAGTGCCATTGCCATTACTGAAAATCCAGTGCAGCACTCAAGAACCAAGCACATTGATATCAAGTACCACTTCATTAGGGAACATGTGATGAAAGGTATAGTGGAACTTCATTTTGTTCCAAGTGAAAAGCAGATTGCAGACATATTTACCAAGCCACTTGATGAATCAATATTCACAAGATTAGTAAGTGAGTTAGGTATGCTTAACTATTCATAATCTATGTCATCTATGTAATTTGTCTTGTAGCCAGAAATGAATTTGCTGCAAGAACAAAGTTGGATTTAATCAAAACTTATCCTATCAACGGATATTCCCTATCCATTGAAAGCCAAAAATGTTCTATCAGCAGATATTCATTATCCATTGAAAGACAAATACATTTCTGGTAATTTTATCCTTCAACGGATAAAATAGTGTTGTTCATCAACGGATAACTATTTACCTTATCCGTTGATGTGTCACGTTAGTGAGTCACATCCGTTGATTCTTTTACTCAACCGTTGATACAGATATACAGTGTTGTATGTATTTGTATTTACGGTAGTTTTCAAAATTTCTACAGTTTCATTTATTCCTGAACGGCTTTCACTTACTTAAAAGTATCATTTAATTATTTTAATTTGTGTTTTAATTCAAGAAAGTATAAAAGCCTAATTGAATTCTTATTTTCACTTTACGCTTTCTTGCAATTATCATTCTCTTTCTCTCTCAATTCTCAAGTTCTTCTCTGCAACCTCTACTCACAACAATGGCTTCAGTAGTCAAAATTATGTCTCGAACAGGATTTGTTTATGAAAAGAATAATTTCATAGTCTTGGTTGAAAAGAAGGAAGCCCATTCTGATTATCACAAGATGATGGACTTCATCAAGAACTGCAAACTGAGCTATGCAATGCTGGAAGCCCCAACCATCCACTGTGAAGTGATTGAGGAGATTTGGACAACTGCAGAGTTCAACTCTACTGATATGACTATTGCCTTCTCTCTCAAAGGTAAGGACTATTGCATTAATTGTGATGATTTACAATCTTTCTTTAAGTTGCCTGAGAATAATGCCATGACACCACACACTGATAAAGATGTCTCTGCTATGCTAGATTCCATAGGCTATGTTTTTGATTCTACTAGTTTAGGTAGTATTAGAAGGAAAGGCCTTAGGAAAGAATGGAGTTTTCTTGGAGATGCCTTTATTAAGGTTTTCTCTGGGAAGATTAGCAATTTTGATGCTATCACTTCATCTCTTGTTAATATGCTCTATATGCTAGTTTCTGATAGGTACTTTAATTTTAGCAACTGTGTTATGCTAGAATTAGGTTCCAGATTAGGTAACAAAGCTAATAGACCACATACCATCTACTTTGCTAGATTCTTTATGTTATTGGCTAACCATGTTGCTGAAGGTTTGGTTATATCCAATGAGAATAATAAACTCAAATGCTGGGCACAAGAGAAAAGGGTCCTTGCAGACCTTTTGAGAATGAATCTCAACAGCCAGGTGCCATTGGTATACTTGCCAATCATGAATGCACCACAGGTAAGTGAGGTAAATGTTTCTATAACTCCTACTATTTCCAACCCCAATGTTTCTTTGCCTTCTAGTGTGGCTATGGAACCTGTGTCATTGTCCAAACAGGCTCCTACCAAAGCCACCAAATCTAAAATCTCCAAAGTTAAGTCAAAGAAACCTACCTCTGTTGTTTCTCAAAAGACAACAGTTGTAACAACTACCATAAACCCTGAAGGGAGTGAATAGGGTGTGAGTGGTGAGGGGAGGGGTGAACATCAAAAAGCCCCCCAGGATAAGGTGGGAAAGGTGAGTGATACCCATTCCAGCCAAGCCACAGTCTCTCAAAAGACTGTAGTGGTTCAAAAGGAGTCCAGCACATCCCTAGTTACATCCTCCCAAAAGGATATAACTATTGAAAATAGTCCCCACCCAGGGACACAGAACAAAAGAGGGAGGGACACTGAAGCTAAACATTCACCAATTCAAGCCTTTTCAAGGAAGAAGAAGGCCAAAACCCTAGTTTCCACACAAGGGACACACACAGCACAGATACACCCACCAGTATCTGTGCCTTCTCAAATTCAGCTTGATGTGATTCCAGCAAATGTGGAATCACAGCCCCATTCTCTCAATATAGACACACACCATTCCTCAAACTCTCCTACACCCTCTCTGGATGTGGATATGATATTCACATCAAATCATGATTCTCCCTCATTAAAACTCAGGGAGGAGCCCCACTCAAAACCTGGTGATCATCATCTTTTAGATGATTTGTTGGATCATCAGCCAATTCTTTCAGATGTAGTTGTAGAATCTGTGTCACCTCACTTAAAATCAATCCATACAGATTCAACAATTATATCACTTTCTATCTCTACGTTATTTCCTTCTTCAACGGATATCTCTCATCCGTTGACAAGTGGTTGTTCTTCAACGGATAAGCTTAACAGCAGTTATCCGTTGATACCATCAGTTTCCACTTCAACGGATACTCCCTATCCGTTGATGGCCTCTACACACTTAACAGAAACAACTCCAACTGTAGAGGACATGGAAACTGTACAATCACTTTTAGGCTTGAGGGAAGGGAGTGATTTTTTGAGTGAGAGGCTGGGTTGCTCCCAGGCAAAAGGAGAGGATGAGAGTCACCAAATGCATGCTATTTCTTCCAGCATGGCAAAAGTAAGTGAGAGGAGTGCCACCTTAGAAGGTGAAGGTGAGGGTGTGAGGGTGTGTGTGAGCCAGGGGGAGCCCCTGATGCAAGAAAAGAGAGAAATTAAGAGAAAGGCAGGTACAGAAGCTATAAGGGTGGATCCAGCCATTGCTAGTGAGTTCATGAAAGTGGATGATGCAGATAAGGGAAGACAATTTCAGCAACACTACAAAGCTGTCATTGATAACATTTCCTTGGATGCTGACACTTTTACTCACCCTGTTTCAGCCTATCAATTATTGGCTGCACAGGGCAATGTGGAGGCAGAACAGACACTACACATTGTACACACTTCAGAATCTCTTCTCAGAGACAAAGCTGCTGTCAACAGGCTGCCTTCTCAAGCTGGTGAGCCATCTGAAGAATTTGGAGTAAATTCTAATGATGATGACTCTAATTCTTTGAATGAGAGCATGAACTTAGGGGGAGTAGCATGCCCAAGTTCTGTTCTTCATCTTCCTGCATGGGCATGGGCAAAACCATCAACACCAGGAGAGTTTGGTGTCACTTTGGTCAAACAAGTCATGACAATTCAGCAGGCCATTCAGGAGACTCAGGATGCTGGCACCAAGGCAATTCTTCAAGCTCATCTGGAATCTCTGCATCTCTTGCAGTTGCAGCATTACCAGCACAATCTAAGTGTGGATGAGCTCAAGCTGGACATTGCTGATCTGAAATCCTACAATGCTGAGAAATTGGATTCAGTTATACCCTATGGTACTATGCAAGATTTGTTGGGGAGACTAAGGAAGACTTCTGATGCTGACAAGAGGTTGGCCAGATTGGAAGATAGGGTTCAAATAATTGAAGACTCTATTGTCACCATTCTTCAGAATCAACAAACTCAAACAAATCTCCTCATGCAGCTGGCACAAGCACAAGGCTTGACCCCTACCCTTGATGATAACAAAAAGGGGGAGAATAAAGGGGAAGGGGAAGGAGAGCCATCTACAACAGTTCAGATTTCTCAAGTGCTAGTTCCCGTCATCACAACTTCTCCACCAATTCAAGTCAAAGGAAAGCTAGATGGAATTGATCTAATCCAGATAGCAGCAGCTGAATTGCAAGTCAAAGAGCAAAGGAAGAAGATTGATGAAAAGATGCAACTAATATTTGGTTCTACAACTTCTCAATCACAATCTGTGAAGCATAGCACAAAAGTGGAATCAATTATTATGGAACTCAAGCCAGTAGGGAGGCATAAGGATGGAGAAACTTCTTCCAAAGATCTGCAACCTATGGTTCTCAAGCCCAACAACAGATCCAATAAGGACTCTACAAAGAATCCTCTAAAAGAGGTGGATTTTCCTCTTCCAAAAGCAGATGAGGACAAGCTTTTAGGAAGAAGTATTGCATATCTCAAAGAGACCATGGATGAGGCTGTAAGGAGAAACATGGCTATTATTTTCAGAGAGAGAAAGAGCATATGTGTGATGCAAGGACATCCCAAATTCTCAATAGCCAAGAAGGAAGAAACCAAAAGGTTGAAGAAAGAAGCCAAACAGCTAAAGGCTGATAAAAGAGCACAAACAAAGCTTGAAAAACAGCTAGAGTCAAGTCAGGCTGAAGATCAGAAAGTAATTAAAGACAAAGGTGAAGATGAAGCTATGGGGGACATGGTTGGTACTGAGATGGAGGAAAGAAGTAAGGAAGAATGGCAGAAAGGGAAAAGAAAGAAGGTCAATGCAAAGAGAAAGAAGGTAGATAAGACTGAAGAAACCCAATCAATATCCAAACCACTACCCTCTATTCCTGAACCCATTGTACCTGACCCCTTCATGAACATTCATGGTGAAACAATCATTCCCAAGGAGGAACCAATTGATTGGGACACCATCAAATTGCCCACCTTCCTAACCTCTTCTCCATCATCAAAGAAGCAGAAAAGAAGAATCAAATCAACACCCTCTAAAGCCTCAATCAAATTCACACAGAAGCCTAAGTCCAAACCTCAAAACTCTAAAGATGATTATGTTCACATCTGTGACATAAAAGAATTTTCAGACATTGAACTCTATCTGGATGAGCTGGAGGATGTAAGGGGAATAGCTGCCTACAGACAGCTACTAGAAAGACTAGTGTTCAAATACAAAGGAGCTGGGGAAAGAACATGGCCTCTTCACAGAATTCTGAATGAAGGCTACACTACCTTGATTAGAGTCTACTCAGCCATACATAAGGATTCTGGCTTTACCAGAACTGCCAGGACTGAGATTCTCAACAAGATTGCCAACATAAGGAAAACTAGGAGGGAGCCCAATGCTTTGCCTAGAACTTTACTCATTCCAGAGAGAGGTATTACAATTCACAAATCACCTCATTGGTTGATGGAGTTCAGAGACAACAAAGGAGTCAGAAGATTTTTTAGAATTGAAGTTCAGCTAAAGATTGTCAGTAATGAAACTCTCAAGGATATGCAATCTAAGTTAGATATCAATGAAGAAGATAAAGCTGAATTCTACAGACAACTTCAACTTCAAATGGAGGAGAATGACAGGAGGCTAGGAAAGAAAACCAGGGATCAAAGGAAAAGAAAGTAATTTGCTCAAGCTAAAGGAGCACCCTTGGAAACAATGTATTTCTTCAATTTCATCTCAGCATATACACTTTTGCAGCACTTTTGAATTTCTGCTTAGTTACAGTTTATATATTTGTTAAGTGTTTTGTTATCATCAAGCTAAACCCAAATTTATGCCTACAGTTCTAGTAGACATAAATAGGGGGAGATTGTTAGGAATATGTGTATTAGTTTGATGATAAGTTCAGCAAAACACTTAAGTAGAAATCTAGTGTTTGTAGCCTCAACGGATAAGACCATCTTGGCTATCCGTTGAAGGAGTAGCCTTACTTAGCAATAAGTTTGGTATTGTAGCACATCTCACTCTCTGGTTTCAAGCTGTAATTCTTAGATGTTGTTAGGAGATAATCAGTCATGTTGACTACTAATGGATATACAAGTAGGGGGCTAATTGTAAATATTTCATGGCTTGTAATTTTGTATAAGTGAAGAAGTGTCAACTGATATTGAAGACCTTCAACGGATAAGCGCTTCAACGGATAAAACTTCAACTGCTAGAGCATCAACGGATAAAGCCATCAACGGATGAAAGCTTCAACGGATGCACTGCTAGAGCATCAACGGATAAAGCCATCAACGGATGAAAGCTTCAACGGATGCTCAGTCTCATAGCAGTTGATAGTGACAGTTAACAAAGCTGACAGAGACACATGGATTGACAGAGATGTGGTAGCCTATTTCAGGAACAGCAGAAAAAGCAGCCGTTTTTAGTCTGGTTCAAAATGGAAAGTCAACAGATAATTCCATATTACACTGGATAAAAATGGATCAGAAATAAGTGGAGAACTATTGTCTTATTGTACTTTATCTTTGTCTTCACTTGTAAACTTGGTGTTATATAAACCAAGTAGTAGCTAGTAATTAGACATGAATTTTCCCTGAGCTGTTTAGAAATATCAAGAGAGAAAATCATCTAGTTTGTACTAGGAAGCAGCTGTGATTTAATTTTGAATCACAGATTTTCTGAAATAACACATCTCTGGTGGAACAACAAATCCACCAGAAAAGTTTTTAAGTTCTTTGTGTTCATTTCATTTGTGTTTAAATATATATATGTCTGCATCAGCTCCAAGCAATTCACACACATTTGATCACTCAAACACTTAGTCTTACAAATTGCTCAAAACTTGAAAAAGTTTTGAGATTTACATTCAACCCCCCCTTCTGTAAATCTCATTGTTAGTCCACTGGGAATAACAACCTCATCTCTGTCCTCGTCAATGAGATCGAGATCGAGCCTCATGCCTTCTTCGTTGGTCTCTGGCTCGTAATCTTCGATCCTAGGGGATCCGTGAGTGATCTCGAGGGGCACCACGGTCTCGGCTCCGTAAACCATCATAAACGGGGTAACTTTGGTAGTCACTTTGCAGGTGGTGCGGTACGCCCATAGTATATGCATCAACTCATTTACCTAAGTGTTTCTTGAGCATTCAACCCTTTTCTTTAGGCCATCCAGGATGATTCTGTTAGCAACTTCCGCCTGCCTGTTTTCTTGTGGGTGAGCAACGGAGGTGAAGCGAAGCTCTATATTGTTATCATTGTAGTACTCTCTGAATTATGCGTTATCGAATTGTTTCCCATTATCCGTGACAAGGATGGGTGGGATTCCAAATCTTCATATCACATTCTCCCAGAAGACTTGGGCAAGTTGTTTAGTGGTTATCTTGGCTAGTGCTTTAGCCTCAATCCACCTCGTAAAGTAGTCTATGGCTACCACAATGAACTTCATATGTCCCGACGCTACAGGAAATGGTCTAAGTATGTCCATTCACCACATTGTAAAAGGGATGGGTGTGATGATAGATGTAAGCCTCTCTAGGGGTTGTCATACTATTGGAGCGTGCCTCTGGCACCTGTCACATTTCTTCACATAAGCCTTAGCATCGGCTAGCATAGTTGGCCAGTTAAATCCCAACCGAGTTATCTTGTGAGCGAGGGCCCTACCCCCAAGTGTTGTCCACAAATCCCTTCACGGGCTTCTTTCAGTGCCTCATCTGCTTCAAGAGATCTTAAGCACTTCAGGTACAGAATAACAAAGGACCTTTTGTAGAGAAGACCTTCAATCAATGAGTATCTCAATGCTCTAATCGACAGCTTGCGTGCCTCCTGGGCATCGTCAGGGAGCCACCCAGTCTCTAAGTGGGTCTTGATTAGGTCTATCCAACAGCTTTTCACACCAACCGGTGCTATCAGATTTATGACATGAATGGTAGGGGTCTTCAAGACCCGGAAGTAGATACTTCTCAGATAGTTCTCGATTTCAGACGAGGCGAACTGAGACAAGGCATCCGCTGTAGTGTTTTCCTCTCTCGGAACATGTTATGCGTACCATTCATCAAACTGAGTCAGTATTCCCTTTACGACTCTCAGGTACTTGGCCATAGTATCATCCTTGGCCTCAAACTCTCCATTAACTTGAGTAACTACAAGTCTTGAGTCTCCACAGACTTTCATATTTTTGGCCCTCGCGGCTCTAGCCAAGCCTAAGCCGGTTATCAATGTTTTGTATTCTGCTTTGTTGTTCGTAGTTGGAAAGTCCAACTTCAAAGCATACTCAATCATAAACCCATCAGGGCTTTGCAAGACTAGGCCTGTTTCACTAGATTTTGTTTTGGATGCTCCGTCAAAATGGAGAACCCAATACTCTTTTAGGGTTGTTCCTTTATCCTTCTATTTATCTCCTCCTTCTGGGGTTACTATCTTTTGCCCCCCGACTTCTTGGTCGTTAATGGTGCATTTGACCACGAAGTTTGTTAAGGCCTGAGCCTTGATGGTCGTTCGAGACTTGTACTTGATACCAAATTCTCCTAACTCGGTTGCCTATTTGATGAGCCTTCCACTGGCCTTCGGGCTATGAAGAATGTTCCTCAAAGGTTGGTCCGTCAGGACTTCGATCTTATGAGCCTGGAAGTATGGTCTCAGCTTTCTCGAGGTTGTGATGAGAGCAAGTGCGAACTTCTCCGTGGTGGAGTAATTCAACTCTGCTCCATGGAGCACCTTGCTTACATAGTATACAGGCTTCTAGAGCTTCTGTTCTTCCTTCACGAGGACCGCACTCACTGCTTGTTTAGACATCGCGAGGTACAAATAAAGGGTGTCCTCCGGACTTGGTTTAGCCAACAATGGGGCTTTAGTCATGTACTTCTTTAGCTGTTCAAAGGCCTCTTGGCTCTCAGCTGTCCATTCAAAATTCTTCAATTTCTTAAGGGTTTGAAAAAGGGCAGACATTTGTCTCCGGACTTGGAGATGAACCTCCCTAGAGCTGCGATTCTTCCTGTCAGCTTCTGAATGTCCTTGATGGAGCGCGGTGGCTCCATGTCTAAGATGCCTTTGATCTTGTCGGGGTTAGCCTTTATTCCCCTTTTAGAGACCATGTGACCCAAAAATTTTCCAGACCCAACGCCAAAAGCACAATTGGTTGGGTTTAACATCATCTTGTGGTGCCTCAGCACTTCAAATGCCTCTCTGGGGTGACTAATATGATAGACCTTGCTTAGGCTTTTGACTAACATGTCATCAACATAGACCTCCATGGTCTTCCCAATTAGATTGGCAAATATCTTGTTTACCAATCTTTGGTAAGTAGCTCCTGCATTCTTAAGTCCAAAAGCCATAACAAGATAACAAAATACACCAAAGTCAGTTATGAAAGATACCTTGGGGGTGTCATCCTTATGTATTCTAATCTGATTGTAACCACTGAAACCATCCATGAAGCTTAATATCTCATGTTCAGCAGTGGCATCGATCAGGGTATCAATCCTTGGTATGGGGTAGCAATCCTTGGGACAAGCATCATTCAAGTCACTAAAGTTGATGCACATCTTCCACTTCCCATTGGCCTTCTTAACCATTACGGGGTTGGCCAACCATTCAGGAAATTGCACTTCCTCAATGAATCCAGCTTCTAAAAACTTCTCGACCTCCTGCTTAATGGCTTCCAGCCTATCAGGGGCATAAGTTCTCTTCTTCTGCTTCACAATCTTTCGAGTCGGGTCAACGATCAACCTATGAGTTATAAGGTTCGGGTCAATCCCGGGCATATCAGTTGTTGTCCAAGAGAACACATCACTATTCTCTTGTAGGAAAGTTATCATTTGGCCCTTCAAGGGCTTGTACAGAGATGCCCCAATATACGTGACCTTCTCCGGGTCTAAGGGGTCTAAGGGAATTGGGACCAGGTCCTCAGTTGGCTTCCCTCACAGTTCATCATTCAATCGAACATCCATGTCTTATATGGAGAGGACCTTCCCCTCGGTTCCATCGGGCCTAAGTGCTGCAACATAGCAACTGCGGGTCATTTTCTGATCTCCTTTCGCTTCTTCAACACCATTCCTAGTTGGGAACTTCAATACCATGTGGTTAAATCCGTAGATGGGTACATCAGATAGAGTTATTTGAGAATCATTATAGCCCATCCTTATGAATGTGTCATGGACCAGAATTTCCATGGAAGCTCCATTGTCCAATAGGACCCTCATAACAGGACATTTTCAATTATCGGAGTGATAACCAGAGGATCATCCTGAGGAAATTTCAAACTTTCAAGGTCTGGGTCACCAAACTCAAGCGTCATCTCTGACTTAGAACGCTTAGATGGCTCTCCAACTATGCTCATCACTTCTCTTATATAAGCTTTTCAGGAGTTCCTTATAGTACCAGCTGTTGTAGGACCTCCCGATATCATATTAATTACCGGCCATCAGGGCTGTGGGTTGCGATCTCTGTCGTCATCTCTTCGATCATCGTCTCTTCGATCATTATCTCTCTTTTGGCCTCCAACCTTTTCACCCTTGGTGAAACGTCCGAACTTTTCCCTTCGGATCATATACTCAATCTCATCCTTGAGTTGCCTACAATCGTCAGTATCGTGACCAACATCTTTGTGAAACCTGCAATATCGACTCTTGTCTCTTTTCTCGGGATCTCCCCTTAGTGGCTTCGGCCATTTGAAATCTTTGTCTCTCTCAATTTCCATAAGAATTTGGCTCCTTGGAGCGTTCAACCTCACATATTCAGTGAACCTTGGTTGTTGATTCTTCTTAAAAGAGGAGGAGTCAGAGCTTTTGCCAATCAGTGGATACGTGTCCTTGGCATCGTACTCCTGATCCTTCTTCCGCTTCTTGTTTCCAGTAGGTTCATTATTCACAGTCGTTTTCTTCATACTCTCCTCCACCTTGATATACTTTTCGGTTCTATCCTGGAGCTGCAACATGCTTTCGGGAGGGCGCTTAGCCAGAGACATCTTAAAGAACTCGTCTCTGGTCCCTTGCCGTAGGGCTATCACAACTACCTTATCATCAAGATCAGGGACCTTCAAAGCCTCCTTCATAAATTGATTCAGATACTCTCTTAGGGACTCCTTTTCTCCTTGGACTATGCCCATGAGAGAGGCTGAACTCTTCTCATATACTCTGCCACTTATGAACTGCTTGATAAAAGCTTGGCTCAAGTCCTTAAAGGATCCAATAGAGTTTGGGGGCAGCCAGCTGTACCACCTTTGAGCCATACCCGATAGGGTTTGAGGAAAGGCCCGACACTTAATAGCGTCGTTCACGGGCTGTAGCAACAGGGCGTTTGGAGAACGTTCTGACATGATTAGCAGGGTCGCCAGTACCATCGTATGCTTTGATGATGGGCATCTTAAACTTCCTTGAGATGCGGGCATTCATTATCTCATCAATGAATGGTGGGTTTGGATCATCATGATCTCTTAGGGGCATAAGATCACTTGATCAACCCTTGAGGCAACAACCCTTCTTGGTATTAAACCATCCAGGTATATGATTGGAGGATGATATCTCCTCCTTAGAGCAAGTGGGGGTCTTGGGGTCAAGTGTGTCTCCAGGTCGCGCTTTAGCCTTTGGATCTCCGCTTCATGAGCCCTGATCCTCTCTTGAACATCTTGGGGATTCGTCCCTTGAGTGCTCCTGGGGCGCTGGTCAGTACTAGTCATTGGCTCCTTGCCAGCACGCCTCCTTCTTGGAGCAGCATCATCGTCCGATGATTCAGAGTCTCTATCAGTATATGGTCCAGAGAATTCTTGATCCTCCGAAATAGGAGCCGAGCCACGTATGTATTGGGGCGTCCTCCCTTGTACTTCACTCCTATTAGAGTGTCCACTTCCTCCAGCTTCGGGGTATAGAGACATCCCATAAGGGGGGTTAGTAGTCACAATTGTCGAGTACTCATACCCAACGGGTTGAGAGTTCACAGGTGCATGTAACTGCTGAAATTGGGGATTTGTCCCTTGAGGAACCGGGGGATTCATCCCTTGTGGCTAAGCCTCAGTCGCCCTTACCAGGGTTCCTCCTTGGGTGGAGGCATAGGTTGAGTGCGGTGGTACTTCCACCACTGATGCGATTATTCGCGATGGGACAAAAGTGTTTGTTCCACTATTATTTCTGCTCCGTGTGTTCACCATGGTTGTTGTAGTCTTCCCACAAAAGGCGCCAAATGTTGTGGAATAAAAACTGGAGTACGTTAGTATTTAATGCTAGGGTTTGTGAACTTCGAGCTTTAATGGTTGCTCTTACGTTCGGGACTATCGGTCCTTGCAATATGCTTACGTATCTCTGTGTGGTAGAGAATCAAGCCAGTACGTAGTTCTAGGTTGAGGGGTAAATCCCTTTATATAGAGGTGAGTCTAGGGTTAGACTTGTGTTAGGATGCTTGGTGGACAAGTCTCCAACTTATATGGTAATTAGGAGTTCTATAAGGGAAGGAACTCCAGAACCTTTTGTGTAGGGCTTTAAGTCCATTTAGGACACATGTGTCTGCTCTTCCAGCCGTATTGGGCCTAGACCACGAATAACTTATGTTCGTGGACCTTGACGACCTCTATTGGTGGGTCTTGCCTACACAGACCGTCTTGAGTCTAGTATGAGCTCGAACCAAACAGGTTTGTACTGGACTTCTGACAAGAAGCCCAAGTGTAATGAATGCGACATTTAATGTGTCTTTAGGATGTATTTTCTATCCATATCATTTCCCCCCCCCGACTTCCGGGAATACTGCTCGAGTTTTCGTGGAAGTTATAATGGTCTTTTCGCGACTAGGGGTACTTTTGGCCCTTCTCGGGTATCGGCCCTTCATGGGTATCGCCATTTTATCGTAAAGTGTGGAGTGACCAACATATTTACAACGACTTATTAGTGTGAGTATACACACTTAAGGCCTGTGTACAGGTTATTTGGATAGTGTTTAACACTAAACGGTCCTAATCGGGACTAAAAAGCGAGCAATTATCACCCCTTAACCTTCGTCAAGGTTAATTATAGGGTGAAAGCTACTAATTATCCCTAATTGGGGTTAATTTCCATGTACAAGTTGCTAATTAGGCTCAAAAGAGCCTATTTTTAAGCTCGAATGCACTAATTGGCCTTAATCGAGGCTAATCTGCCCTAAACGGGGATAATTGGGACTAATCAACATGCATAAGACATAATTATCCCTAATTCACACTAATTATAAGAGTGAATAGGTTAAACGACCCTAACTTGGGCTAAGTTAATCATACGAATCACTAACCCCCCTAATTCGGGTTAATTACGCTTAATATACACTAATCGACCCTAATACGGGCTTAATTTCACTAATCGGACCAGACAAGTCTGTACTGGACTTCTGACAAGAAGCCCAAGTGTAATTAATACGACATTTAATGTGTCTTTAGGATGTATTTTCTATCCATATCAATATCTAAATATTTGTTTCACACCAGTCCAATATATTCGAGTTGGAGCAGAACTATGTCTTGCTAATAGATTAACAGAAAATGCAATGTCAGGGCGTATGCAATTGGCAAGATACATTAGTGCACCGGTGGCACTGAGATATGGTACTTCTGAACCAAGAAGTTCTTCTCCCTTTTTTCTTGGACGGAATAGATCCTTGTTCTTTTCCAAGTGAACGTACAACCATAAGTGTACTCACAGGATATGCTTTATCCACTATAAATCGCTAAGGATTTTTTCAATATAAGCTGACTGGTGGACAAAGATTCCTTTAGATAAATGTTCAACCTGAAAATCAAGACAAAGTTTCGTTTTACCCAAGTTTTTCATTTCAAATTCTCTTTTCAAATATTCAATCGTCTCATGAAGTTCATATGGGGTCCCAATGATGTTTAGATCATCAACATAGACATCAATGATAGTAAATGTGACGCCCTCCAAACCTGGGTCAGAAGTTTGGGGTTCACAACACACAGACACACAATATAAACATGTTTATGGAATAATATATGCAATGACCCTACTGTACACAACCACGGATTTTAACAGGTTAAAGTATGAACACAAGCCACAACCTTATTTACATCACAACATAACAGATTCCAACTAGTTTAACTTACATCTGATTAACAAACATTATTACAAACTTTCAAACTCAAAACTAAAATAAAAGTCTCCAGCTAGCTTATTCCATCTCGACCTGGAATCCTAGCTCGCACACTGGTCTGGGGATCCTCGCTGCCAACAACTTCCTTATTGACTAAAAAAGAACATAAACAGATTCGCAAGAGTGAACTAACTAGCTCAGCAAGTCACAATCACAATACTGAGATTAAACAATTATCAAATGAAATGATTTAAAGAAATCAAGTTTCTTGATAAGTAATGATTAGAATTGGATATTCACTTTTAATTTTAAAAATCAAGGTTAGGCTGCTGATCAATCACGCACTAACCCAGAGCAAGGCACACAGCTCTGGTCTATATACTGGATCCAAGGCACACATTGGCCTAATATGACCACGAATCTGGTCCACATTTAGAAAACCATCAAATTCTATAATAACAACATAGTAAACAATGTAGTTTAATAAATAGAATCATAAACGATATTCGTCTCAAAGCATATGGTGATTCTTAAACACCATAAAGGTATAAGAAGGTATGTATAAATATTGGCTTCCAGCCAGTAAGAGAATCAAATAATAGAAGAACAATGGTTTAACGGTTACACAAGGATTAGTTCTCTAATGTAGAAGGTATGAATGTTTGTATGTTAAGCAAATCCATTTCAGTAATCAGTGTATGGTATGTATGTATTTGTGGAGTAGTATCGTATATATGTAATTCGTATTTGGGAATTCAACAATCAATGGTTTACAAAGAATAAGGCTTACGGCTCAAAGATCAATTGAGGTGATCAAGGTTCAAGGTTAAGTAATTCAAAACACTTGCAACATAAAACATAATTATCCCGAATACATATCACAAGAAAGTTCAGAGATACCTGACTTATCTCGATTGACTTCCACTTCACTTGCACACATCTATCAATTCTTATTCGGTGACCACTTGTTTCCCCTTTCTACGCCTCTCTTCCTATGCTAGACATTACAAATATCTATCAACACTCATTCTCAACTCAATATGGTCGTCACGTAGACGTTACAAGCTTCTATCTTCCCTTTGTTTCACCCAAATCCGACGTACGGATTGAAAGTTATGTCGAAAACCGACAAACAATGAACACATAGGCATATCACACAATAATCACATAGCACATAACACATAACACATAGCACATAAGGTATTCAATGAAAATAATGTTTCAAAGAAGGTTCAGGGTTAAAATGATTTTTCGGGTATTTAATACAAATTTTCGAACATTTTTTAGGATTAAAACGGGTGACAGAATCATAGTGTTTCTCCTTCCTCTTTCTCCTTGAACGGCTAGCTAGGGTTTTATCAACCATATATCCTTATATATAAATCAACCCTAAAAGAGTTTATATAGAGAGAAGAATGAGTTTTCTAATTATAATCTAATTATAATTAATACTAATATGAAATCCCAATTTATTATTTTAATTAAGTCACACTTAATTAATTAATAACTTATTTCAGAATTAGTTTAAGTAATTTCTCTATTTTATTTATTTAATTAATTAAGTCATACTTAATTAATATCATAAATAAAATAAATTACTTATTTAATTTAAAGTATTTCTCCTTCAAGTGTTTTTTGTGTGTGACCTTGTAGGTTATTTTTTTAACCCCAGTTTAATAAACGATTATAGAATATATTATTATTGGATATTAAAATCGATCTTAATTAATCCCTCGTTACTGCTCAACGAATAGGTAGGGATGACAGGATTTGAACCTGTGACATTTTGTACCCAAAACAAACGCGCTACCAAGCTGCGCTACATCCCTCCAATTGGTCTACAGTGTCATTGTATAGAATTCCTGTTTTGTTTTCCACATCGTTATTTCCTCCATTGATATATACAATTTATATGGGCATTTCGTCTTTTTGGTCCCATTTAACATATAATAATAGTAAAAGAAAAGTCTTATATACGTATGAAATACGGAACGGAACCTGTCGTAAAAATAAATGAGTAGTTTTCGGGAATGCTTGGGAAGAGAGGAACGTTTTTTTATGTTTTAAGAAAAAATTTTATTTACTGGATAGTTGTACATTTCAATTTAAATTAGGGATTCCGTGTACAAGGTTCTTAACTGCATATGCATCTGATCATATATGTATTACCATATTTTAGATTACAATAAAAAAAGGAAGGAGATTTTTCAATGCGAGATCTAAAAACATATCTTTCCGTGGCACCGGTATTAAGTACTCTATGGCACCGGTATTAAATCAGTGATTCGATTAAACCTTTCGTGATAATGTACAATGTAATATAATCCCTTTAACCAAATATTATAGATTAAACTAGAGGCATGTAATGTGTCATCCTCGTCATAGTTTAATCCAAGTTTCCTTGATTAAGGAGTAGACTATCATATTGAATCAATATTTGAGCGTGACCACACATTTCATAGTCTAGCTCACACAAGAGGCCAATAATATCACTCATAAAATAGGAGGGTTAAATCCCTTCTAGATCATTCATATTTCTCATACCATTCATAATATACCGAAATACACTTTTATCATTACCCAGTCAAGGATAACTTTTAATGGAATCAAAGTATTTTAATTCTCGTATAGAAATATAATGACTTCAGGTCTAAGGATCATTACATCATTATCACTGTGAGAATAACCTATGACACTATAAACATGTAGTATCTCACAACGGGTCAATCCAGCACCATGTATCTAATACATGTGCCTGTGTTTTGACTTTAGTATCACCATACCTATGATCAATGAGATGTGATGACCAGTCAACAAACACAGTGGTCTTAATGCATTGTTATTTTCCCCTATAATAATACTCAACTAGGGACTTTTAGGAATATTGATACTATTCTCATAATCTCATTTCTAAGTCACGTACTTAGATATGTATAATTGCATATCATATTCCAAAGTCATTTATTAGTCTAACATTTATATCACAGTAAATTAAGAATTAATAAATTATAAAATGAATAATCAATAGAACATAAATATTAATAATCCAAATATCTTAAACTAAAACATCATAGTGTTGTCTCTAGGGTACAAACATTAACAGGTTCTTCCTACTGAGCATACACCAAGGTTTCTTCCTATTATTTTAGCTTCGAGTTTGACAATAATTAGGCATTGTCTTAAAATGAAGCATCTACAACCAAGGCAATAATTACGATTATAATTTTTATTTTTTGTTAATATTTTTCAGATTTGAGACAATCAATCATCAATATACTTATATAAAAGAGAAGACATGGGTGTTTAGGTGGCGCCTTTCAAATCGCCTCATTCTATTTTTCTATTTTTCTCAAAATTTTAAGTTAATAAATATAAAAAACTACAATTATATTATATTATCCTAAATATATTATCATCGTTCATAATATTATCCTAAAGTTTCTATAACATTTTTCATTGAGATTTTTGAAATCAACTTAACATCAAAATATTCATCTAAAACTTATACTTTCTCTTTAAATAAACTTAACGTCTTGATATTCTCCAAAATTTATTTTAATAACATTTCTTCTCCTTCAACTAAAATTAACTTATTATATTATATTTTCCTAAAACTTTTCTTTTAATTTTTAGCCTATGAAATATTATAAATAATACATTCATTATTGACTAATAAACAATACTATAATTTCATGGTATTAGATTTGTGAATAATGAGAGAGCGACTCATTGGAGTAAACATGTTTGACGAGAGAACGTCTTTCTAAACTTCTTGATTTATTATATTTATTTATTATTCATAATTTCAGAATGACCAAGATCAGATAAAAATATAAAATTTGCTACAGAGGTGTGAAATAGTGCTGGTCTTAAAAATTTAGTTATAGTTTGGCCAGATGATACAATATTAATAGTGATGAAACGAGTATTCCAGACATGGCGAGATGAATAGATTTTGATGGTAAGCTTGTTGTGTTGGAACCTTTGGTAAGGAGAAATAATTGGGCCTGAAACCATGTTAACATGTCGACGTTTGGGGTGCGATCCGAATTTTATAATATGTTGACAAACCGACAGCGAGTTAAGGATGAACCGAATGCAAGAATAGTACAACAACATACTGGGACTCGTAAGTGGTGTAAATCATCTGCAGGGTGGGCCAAATTAAATATTGATGCAACTTGTATGCCGGGGACTGACCATGTGGGAATGGGTTTTGTGATTCGAGACGAATGGGGTAACTTTCTATGAGCAAGGAACGCTGTAGGGTAAGGGATACTTAGGCTTTGTTTGGGGTTGCTCTTAAAAATTATTGTGTTGTTAGAAAAAGTGATGATTAGAAAAGCGTTGTTGGAAAAATTGGATGACTATTTGATAATATTTTTAATATGTATATGTTTTGATGTAAAAAAGTTATAAAAATAATGATTTTGATTAGTTTTGATGGTGAAATCAACATCTGCTTATTGTAAAAGATGAAAAAAACTTTTTTCGAAAAGCATGGGGGGGGACTTACTTTCTCTAACAGCAGCTTTTACGCCAAAATCACTTTTCAGATTAGTAGCTTTTGAATTTTACCAAACAATTTTTAACTGTTTTTCAGCAAAAACCTGTTGTTGTTGTCTGCAATAACAATGCCAAACACACCCTTAGCCGCGAGAAACATAAGTTATGGGCCTTGGCGAAACTTTAACTTGGACCAAATAATGGAGGAGAGGCAAATGTATATTTGGATGTGATGCAAAAAATTTTGTTGATGCAGTTAGTGGAGGATGTGGAAGTACTTATTTCATGTAATTGTCGAAGATTGTATTGATATATTTAAACACTTTGATGAAGTGTTAGTCTTGTTTGCTCATAGGTCTGTGAATATCGTGGCTCATAACTTGCTCGAGTTACATATTCTATGTCAGTTATGATGGAGTGTTAATATACCACTTCAGATTATATATATATATATGTATATATATCCCGTGCGATGCACGATTTTTTCAACACTATATATTGTAATGCATTATATATATAGAGAGTCTTACTCTACTACAAAACAATTTAAAGTACAAAGTAAAAACCTTAGCCCAACCCAAACAAATAAACAGTCCGGCCCAACTTAAAAACAACGGCCTTTGTTTTAATTTGAAATTCAGTTTCACATATACATACAATATATACAGAACCGTTAGAAACATTTATTGTTCAGTTATTATCCAAAATACAAGCATCATATACAGTCTAAAAATCACAAAAACAGTCTCAAATTCATTCTTTTATGAAGAACACTAGAAAGATTGGAGATCGGCATTGTACCAAACTATTCAAACTGAAGATTATCGTTGATATTATAGATCTGAAGGTATGTTTCATTATAAATCAGTAAATATATATTGTTTGAAGTTATAGATCTGAAGGTTATCAATTACTAGTTTATATCGTAGATTAGTAGTTGTAATATCTTTTTTTGCCAAGTAAAAACTTATTTCATTGATGCATGTTAGTATTTTTGTGATTTTAGGTTTTATAACTATTTTTGTTGATAAAAGTACAAATACTCTTATGCTGTTTTTGAAGTAGAAATATATAAATATTAAATCACTAATTATACAATAATATGTATTGATTAGAGTAGGTACACATAATTATATTTTTATGTTTTTAATTTTAATGTTCTTAATGTTTTTATATAATTTTACTGATTCGCTTGATGTTGATATATGTATTCAATCCTTCCCTGAAGTTATAATCACAAAATATGTTAAATGATTAGGTTTGTTTTGATGATATATGTTAAATAATTTTACTGAATACCATAACTTATTAAATAGCGAATGAGTGTGAGGTTGAAGTAGAGAGTGGGAGAGAGACTGAGAGAAAGTGTGAAATATAAATAGTTTGTTTGTGTGTGTGAGAGAGAGAGAGAGAGAGACTAAGAGTGAAATACAGGGATTGAAGAAGAGACAGAGAGAAGGGATTGATGATATATGCTTAAATAATTTAACTGATTATAATAACTTGTTGTACAACAGTGAGTGTGAGATTGAAATAGAGAGTGAGAGAGAGAGACAAAGAGACAAAGAGAAAGAGTTAAATAGAAAGAGTGAGAAAGAGACAGAGAGACAGGGAGAAAGAGAGAGATACTGATAGTGAAATATAGTGAGAGAAAGAGAGAGAGAAAAAGAGTTTGTCTATATTTATTTCTGCTAGGTAATGTTCTAAATCAATAATATACAAGTTATTAGCGGATTTACATAGTTCTTTATGTTTATTTGTTGATATTTTATCTCTTTAATAGTATGTTGTATTGTATGCTACATATCCTTGCATTGCTACATTTTAATTGTACACTATATTATTCAAATTTAATATATGCAAGGAACAGAATGGAACCACGGAGAAGTCCACGATTTCTGAAAAAAATACCTACTGAATTGGTTGCCTATACAGACTCTGAAATGTCTGAAGAAGAAATAATGAATATTCAACAATTATCCGAAGGTATATATATTTTTAAATTAGTAACTAGAATTTAGTCTTTTGTAATTACTGATTTAGGACTGAATTGTTAATTTAATATTTGTAGAGGATCAACATAACAATGCAGTGAGAGACAAGGATGATTCTATGAAAGAAAATGTTACCAGGACCCCTGTTAAATGGAAGAAAAGTAGAGCTAAAAGACCTGAACTAAAGTCCTAATCATGAGATATTTATCTGCACGTTTTAACAAAAACAAATTGTCATAAAAATAAATTATGTTTCTATTTGTTTAATTTTAACAGGAAACTCAAGACAAATGTGTTGATGGTAGTAGAGATAAAGAAATTACTGAAAGAACAATAGTTGATGAGGAAGGAGCTGATGATAGTAGAGATAAAGAAATTACTGAAACAACAATAGTTGATGAGGAAGGAGCTCTGGAGAAAATAAAAAAAAAACAAGTTATGTCGAAAGGTATAATAATCAACAATTACTAATTACTAATTACGAAATTCCTTCAAGTACTCGTTGAGTCGTTGCTCTTTGACTGGTTACACCCGTGTACATTGTTGCTTCTATATTATTATCTAAGTTTTAATTTTCTGATCACTGACAAAAAGGCATGACATGAATTTTTTTCACTGTTTATCTGTTATCGTTACTTCATTAGCTTATATAATTAATTTATGTCAAGAAAGGTTGATGTATTTGGGAAATTTTTAGTGATCGTATTTTTGGTTTCTATGAATTGTTTCCAATAGGCCTCTTCCTATCACACTACACACTAATGATCTAAGCATTTCATCATTTCATGAATTATTAATCCTACTGGATCAGTTGTAGTCAAGTAGCTACTATTACTTGTCATGGCCGTACAAAAGTGTGAATTTGAAGAAAAAGAATTTTTGGCTAGACTAATGTTTGCCTTCCAGACATTTGTTTTGAATTACATTTATGTTGTTCTATTTTGTGTCAGTATTATCGATTTTATCTCAACTTCGAAATATACTTTCGAGGTGATTCTTGATGATCGAATGTCATAACTATTTATCTACCATAATTTTTCACGAACGTGTTTCAAACTAAAACTTTTTGTTAATGCAAACAGAAATGTGTTATCTATCTGTGTATTATCTGTGATTAATACATATCAACAATAATTTATAACCTATGGTTGTTGGTAATTACTGATTGTGTTGGAACATTTTCTTGTTTTTGAATGCCAAATATTTAGTAGTTGTTTAAGTACTTCATTTACTATAAACATATGCATTTTCTTTTTCTTATATGGCTAGTTAGATCAACCTGTTAGTACTGTTAATATTATTGTAGTAATCGGTAAATGACTATTATTTATATATTTTCTTGTTTTCCAGAGATTCATAACAAAAAAAGATGAAGAACCAAAAAAAGAGAAAAATGTACAAAAGAAAAGCAAATATGGATGATCAGGTATTCAATTGTTTTCCATTATTTTATTTGTCGCAAATCATTAACTAATAAAAAATATCAATAAAAAGGACATTGTATGATAATCAAATTCATGGGACTAGAAATCACTTTTTAGCTGACAATAATTTTTTTTTTGAATTCTTATAGCAAGATGACAATCAAAAGAAAGCAGTAATTAGAAATTCTCCCAGACTTTTCAGCGAGGTAGTGTATCATCTATCTGATGATCAGAAAAAATGGGTGGAAAAGGCTGGATTCGGTGCTTTACTAAATTTTAAATTGGAAATGATACCGTCGAAACTGGGATAAAAAATTGTAAAAGCATTTGATCATACAAGTGTGTCGATAGGAATTGAGAAGGGAATAATCGACATAACTTAAGAGGATGTGTTTTATGTGCCTGGATTACCAAATTGAGGTAAATCAGTCGAACTAGTGACAAATGAAGAAACTCTCAGAAGAATGGAAGAATGGCAACGTCAGTTTCCAAATGAAAAAATTACAACAGCTAGAGTTGTTGAGAAAATTCTAGAAGAAAAAAGGGTGACAGAGATTTTCAAAATTAATTTTTTAGTTATTCTATCAAACGTCCTCATAGGAACACATACTCATTCTTACGTTGATAGACAATTAGTAAAGTTTGATGTGTTTCATACAACTGGGCTGCTTTCCTGATTTAGTATCTGGTAACTGGAAAAGAAAGTTGGAATAACACGACATCAACATTCTTCAGAGAATCACAAATTTTTCTTACTGTAAGATCACTAATTTTTATCATATTCAATAATTACTTGTTTCGAACATTTAATTCATTAGTAATAGTTTTAATTGTGATTTTGTAGTTGTTTTATGTTGACCGGGTGGTGCATAAGGCTGTAGAGCTTGTTGAAAGGAAATTCCCCTCTTTTAAGGGATGGACAGAGGAAAAACTTAAAGAAAGCAAAGCAATGGAGGTTTACACTGGAGAGTTTGGAAAGGGCAAAATTCTACCTACACTAAAGGATTACTTCTCTCAAGATTCGCAATAACAAAAAAGTCCTTCTCTGGATAAGGTAAAAAATAATATATTCTGGATATTTTTAATTGTTTATTTCAATTTATATAGTGTTTCTTGGTATTTACACTTGGTATTGTTTTTATCTATCAAACAGAATCTGAAAAAGAATGAATTGTGCGCTTTTGATGGAGGTTGGGCACAACTTGAAGAACAAAATCATAATGATGGCTCATGGGGTGCATGGCCTAATGTAAAGAAGAACAATGTCGAAACTGAAATAGCAAAGGAAGTAAGATAGTTCACGCTTAATCGTTATTCAGTTTAATAACTTGCACAGATATAACATTTTTAAACTAATGGTCTAATGATTGTCATTATATTTTTCGCAAAGCAATTGGGATAAGTATAATGGGGATGATAATCATCAGTTGCCTAGGGAAGAAATGATTGAAAATGATTGTTATGACTGGATGCAGAATAAGGTATAAAAATTATGTTAATTTTCTATAAGTAATATTCAATTACTGCTCTTAAGTTAGAATGACTGTTTAGGAAAATAATTGTTATTGCCTAGTAATCAATATTCATTTACTTGGTTTCTTAAGACTACTCTCACAGACTCATTCAAATTTCTTTAATGATTATTTTTAATTCTCAAAGTCTTGGTCTCTGTCTTCTACTACTCTAAGCACGCATAATTTCCCATGCATATGCTTTTAATAAGGCTTCTAATAAAATGGTTATCAATTTAACCGACATCAGTGCAAGCTATTACTTACTCTAAAATATTGATTTTCAATAGAATGTCGACACTGATGAGATGCATCAAGATGATGACAATGATGATGGATGGGGTGCATGGACAAATGCAGAAAATGATACTTTGGAAGATGATAAATTTGAGGAGGATATTACTAAAATAGAAGAAAAGGTAATATTACACCTAAATATTACTGATTTATAATGCGCATATTAAGAATTATTATCTAGTCTTTAATACTATGTTTATTGTTAGGATTGTGTTGAGTTTTTGCGTGACAGGGCATAAAATATTATTGATTTGAAAACTCAATTTGAAAGAGATCTTAGCAGAGCTATTGAAAGATATTATGCTAATGAAAAAATTATGATTATCAAAGAGGTATTCACTGAAATTTTCAATCCGAAAAACACTGATTGTGCTGAAAAAAAGTCAACTAAAAATTTTACTGAGGTAAACCAAGAGCTCTGCAATCCAAATGCTGAAATTGATTTGGACAGAGCTTCAAAAGATTTTACTGAAGAAGAAATAAAAAATGCAGGAGTGACGCCTGATAAACAAGAGGTCTGCAATCCAAATGCTGAAGTTGATTTGGATCGAGCTTCTATACATAAACTAGACATCATCGATTTCTTGTGTTTGGAACAGGGAATTAAGCCACCAAATGTTACTTTATCTGATAAGGAGAAGAGAGATCTTGCTTTCATTCCATCCTTTTCACTTGGGGTGGAGACAGATATTGTACAACAGGTATGTCAGGAGATTAACAAAGATCATGAGCAAATTCTGGAAAATGAAGACTATGGCATTCCAAAGCAAAATATTAGAGAGAAAAGCACAAGAATTATAAAGTTGGGTCCATATGCCAAGTCTCCACATATCAATAGAATTATTGATATCCATGAAAAATTTACAAGTAAAGATATTTCAATGTGGAAATACATGGCAATGCCAGACAGAGATGGATTGTAAGTAATCTATTCATTTTATTTTTGTTATGATACACATATTTAATTGCAAAAAGATTAATATTATATTGTGTCACAGGGAATAACTCTTTGTTTGGAATGGGTTAAAATGTATAAGGGAACATTTGTGCACCTTGAAGAATAACGAAACAGTGTTCTATTTAGTAATTGACACATGGTCTGCAATACTGAATGATAGTGAAAACTACGAGTCAGATGAATCACCAGTTCGTCTGTTCTGTTCAATTGGTGGTTTGGTAATTTACTAACTTTTGCATTAATTAAATAAATATTTTAAACATTTTTTGTTTACAATTATTGACACTATTTGTATTGCAGAATTGGAGCTTCGATGTAAGCAAAAAAATTGCTGCCACATATCAAATCTTCCTGAGTAATATGGATAGTATTCTTGAAAAATACCCAACAAGAAAGATTCAGGATATTGACATGGTAAATAAACTAAATGTATCTTGTAATTAGTTACATTATTTTTACTGATTTATACATGGTAAATTTATAGATTTTTGAAATTTAAATCTTTACAGGTGTTTTTTCCAATATCTGCCTATGAATATTACTACTTGATATGCTATAATTTGAAGAACCCGACTTATTGTCTCATTGACAACATAAAAAGGGATGAAGATGTTAAGATATATTATGAGAAAATACCTATCATCCTGGTAATATAATTCTTACACTATCTGTTAATTCTTAAACTATTCTATATAAATTAATTTTTTAGTAAAAATGATTGTCACTGGTCAATCATTATAATTTGACAGCGGGGTTGAATTATTTAATCATTAAAAGCTTATTGATTTGTTGATGTTAATTTGAATTTATATTTCAATTGCAAAAACTGTTATGTTTATGCTTTTTCGGTTGTGGACGTTGTCTCATATTTTTTTGTATTTTTGATTGTTTACGTGGTCCAGACCATTTAGGTAGTTGCAACTTTAACTCGTTTGAGCTTTTAGGTAGTTCTAATTTTGACTTGTTTTGCCTTTTAATTCTTATTTTTAGGCGTTGGGGTTAATTGTTTGTCATTTTAACTTGTTGGACTTCGTATCTTAAGTTTATGTTTGTATTAGTGTTTGACTTAAAGACAAACAAACATATTAACTATTATAATATGACTTGTAACAAATAATGATTTATGTTTGTATTAGTGTATTGGATTTGGTGGATGATTATAGCCAGTCACATAGTTGGAATTCGAGTTTGCTGCAAAATAAAAGAACTAATAAGTACATATAATTTATTGATTACATTATTTTTTCATCACTGATAATCATTAACTAAAACTATGTAAATATTATTGATATATTAACGAGTTGCTCTACATTGCAGCACTCTCATTTTGCAAAGTATTTGCAAGGAAAAGGTCTTAACGCTCGGGCTCAAACTGTTCGCAAGCTAAAGCTATCTTACATGAGGATGCCCTGGCAAACAGAATCAAACTCAAATGATTGCGCAGTTTTTCTTATGAGACATATGGAAACATACAAAGGAAATAACCACAATTGGGAAACAAGTTTGAAGCCTGAAGGGGTAATTAAAATAAAGCTCTATATATGTCACTGATTTATAGAATTTTTAAGAGTAAAATTATAATTAATATATTGCTTTTATTTCAGTTTGCTCAGTACACACAGATGATAAAGCTTCGAACCAAATACAACACTGCTATAATGACATCCCATATTAATGAAAAAAGGGTTGCAATAGTAGAAGAGGCAGAGAGATTGTTCAAAGTTGATGCTGAACAGACAATCAAGAAGGTCGCTAATAGTAAAGTTGCCAAAGCTAGTACAAACAAAAAGACAGTTACATTTGCATCAAATCTCACACACAAATTTGATGAGGCAAATTGACATTTCAGTTTGATGACTAGTAATTGTTAGATATATTTGAAAACTTATGCAATTTCTGTCATATTGCAAAATATGTTACTACCTGATTCACTTTTTAGTTTGGATTGAAATTGCAACTGTAATATATATTTAATTTGATGCAAATGAATGTGCAGATCCATTCTATATATGAAAATGAATTAATGTTTTGTTTTTCATTTTAATAGCTACTAATTAATGTAGACATTGTGTACTTCCTTGTAGAATCATTTTTAAAGTAATGGTAATTTACCACTATACAACTTTATCACATAATCTCAATTGGAAAAATAAAAACAGTGTATTAATTATAATGACTGGACACTAAACTAGTAACAAAGATAAAATATGAGAAGAACAAATATATTCATATTTTATATACATAGTATTGTGTTTGTTATAAAGAAATTAATATTATATGAGGGATAAATCAGAAATTATAGCCAAATATACATAGTATTGTGCTTCTTTTAAAGAAATTCATATTATATGATGGATAAATCAAAAATTGTAGCCAAGTAATCACTAATATGTGTTACAAAAACAGTAAAACATCAAAAAGAAATCAATAATCAGTAGAGTATGATTTGAACATCTCACATAGTTTTTCATGTGCGCGCGCTGGTTGTCAATTCTATAACAGCTAAAGTACACCGAGATATGTCAATAATCGTTTATCCGGGATTCAGTAATCATAAATCAAGTAACATTCCAAAATGTACTATACATGTAAAAAATATAAAAGTTGAAAGCCTTAAATTTTTTTTCCATAAAAAGGACAAATTCATTCCAAAACATTTGAATCAATTTATTCTGCAACTCTGTTCTTCCTCTTAGGACATCTCCTTGCATCATGAGTATTTGCCTTACATAAAGTACATTTCCGACTTCGTTTTTTTGGCTTTCATCACAATTTTCTCTTTTGAGCTAATTAGTCTCTTAAAATAGTTGCCTTTGTTCTTGCAGACATTTGGTATGAGAACACTAATTTCTTCCGTAGATTGTTCTCCAACCATAGCAACCATGTGATCTCTCTTAGTAAATTCAACATCGCAACCGCCTTGATCATCCAACTAACTATTCAACTGCTTTATAGTCTGGTGCACATAATCGAGCTTTTCAAAAACCATTCCAGCCTTATCAACAGCTTGACGAAAATCATACCAAATATGAGTCAATTTCAAAGACGCCTGTTCCATCTTGGTATAATCATTTTCTACTAAAACAGAATTAGACAGAGTCCCAGAAATATCAACTTTCATCCAACAATTAAGAGCAAGCCTCAAGGGATATTTTGTGACTCCAATTTGCTTCAAACCACAAAATACATGTCTACAAACTATTCCACACATTACAAATTTTTTGCAAGAACACACAACATGATCTCTACTAACAGACACCTGCACTAAAATACATATAAAAATAAATTAACTAAGATACTAGAATATTTGAAAACTGCAATAAAAAAATTAATTAAAGGAATCAGTAATAAAACTTCTAAGGAGCTGTAATATGCTTGTACGCTTATACTAGAATAATGAAATAATTATTACAAGTAAATTAGTTATCCTTGGTTTCCTGATCCAAATATTAAGAACTAATTTTAATTTCCCAATTAAAAAATACTATAAATTTATAAAAGCAATCGCATACATTAACTTAAATAATCAATAATATGCATTAAAAATATCACCTTGAATAGTTTATCTTTAACTTTGACATCCCTGATTTCCATATGCGTAACCCCTTCAATTTCCTCACTCATTCGCTTTATTTGCATGTCCAAACAAGAACAAATTATTTCTTCTTGAACTTTATAAAATATTGCACGAGTGAATAAAGTTGTCGCATCATCTTCAATAAACCATCTAGATAAAGTCTCCGGAATACTTGTTTTTGACTCATGATCGAGCCTTGCAGTTTCGTTCCTTTGCCTTTCCATTGCACTTTGAAAACGCAACCTAAATTCACACAATGTATCTCCTTGCCTATGGAACTGCCCAAAAAAAAAATCACTCTCTGATCTTGAAGTTGTTCTCATTAGACCAAACACAGGCTCGACTCTAAAAAACGTTGGAATCCAAGAAGATCTGATGCAATACATCTCCGAAAGCCACTTATTATCTTCCAATTTAAACTCCTTTATGACTTCTTTCCACCCAATCTCAAACTCATCAATCTCTAAAACTGAAGACCATATATAAGCCTTCATTTTCTCCATAAAATCGGTCTCTTTGCACAAACGATTACCTAGCTGTAAAATTTAGACAAAAAACTGAATATAAGATTATAACTATTATTATTTAGCACGAGTTCAAATAGAGTATGACAAACAAATTTTATTTTCAAAAGGAATGCAGAGACATATTTTAACAAATATAATAATATTTTTAACAAACATCAACATATTTAAGCTACTGCCTAATTATAAATAATTTCATTTGTCCATATACATGTAAAATTAAGCCTTTGGTAGTACTTGTAATCTTAACTATATAAACAAGAACAATGTACTTATACCTATGCTTCTGAATCATAGTTCAAGTCAACAAACGAAATTAATATATTATAGTACTATCCTGTACTTGAAAGTAAATCATAGTTCATTGTAGATGAGATCTTCTGCAATAATGTCTGAAATTAAATATATTGTAATACTATCTTTATTTAGAATTTTGTTAACAGGACAGTCACATGTAAAATATTTGTAAATTGTGATATAAGAAGAGTATAATCAACCATTGATTATTATAATCGGCAACTAGAAAAAACTAAATTTTCATATACTATACCTTAATAGGAAATTTTTGCATAATGTGCCACATGCAAAGGCGATGCTTAATAGCAAACAAACCATTTTCGGCAGAAAATGCATTACGAATAGCGACCTTCATAGCAGGACACTGATCAGTCACAATGACAACTGCATTTCTTCCCATAACTTTTTTAAGATTACTAAAAGCCCAAGTGTAATCACCAATACTTTCATGTGATAGAAGGCAAGCGACAAAAGTAACACACTTGTCGTGTTTATCCACACCAGTGAAAGGGGCAAAGATCATATTGTACCTGAGAAATAAAAATTAGTAAATGTTACAAACATAATCATTAAACATTACTAATAGAAATCACTAAATATATATGAGTTGTTTAATTTTCTTTTGAAACTAAATTAAAAGTACAATTTTCATACTTGTTTGTATCAAAAGTCGCATCAAACAATATTGCATCACCATATAGTTCGAAATTCCGTCGACCGATTGCATCGACCCAGAAAAGCTTTGTCAAATGCCAACCAGAATCAACGTCGTAATCAAAATAAAAAGATTATGATGTTTCTTGAATGACCTTAAACTTATCAATAATTATTTTTCCATCCCTTTCACCAACAAATGATTTCAAATCGTGATTAAAATTTCTAAAATCACGTAGGGAAGCACCTACATTGGCATAACCACCTGCTTGTTCCTTCGCGAAGCCAAAACTTTTGCTAGGACCAATATTCACTTTCGCAACATCAAAAACAATATTTCTCAAACTAATATTCATCTCTCTATTAGACCTAAAAAATTGTCGACCAGATTCAGTAGCCAAAGGATGGTTATGCACTTCAACAAAAGTTTGAATAAAATATTTATTCACCCATAAACTTCAGGACAATTTTGACTTTGCAACCACACCTTTGAGAAACAGTCTGTCGTCTCTTAACAGATTTTCTCTCGTCATAAAAATTATTAAATCATTCACAACTACAAACATAATATTTAAGAAGAATAGTCTTAACATCATCTTTATCTTTCTGTTCTGTTCCCTTGCGAACACCGAAACCACCAAGATAAACATATTCTTTGTAAAATATGTATCCTTTATCTAAACTAACAAAAACTTGATTTTCGAATGGAACGTTGATATCACCAACACAACTTGGTTTATAATACTTCCTACCACCAGGAGACACTATGTAGTCTGTAATTGAACATTCACTATCTACTGATCCTCCTACACTACTAACAACACTCTACAATTAATCCGAGAACCATCACCACAACTTGAACCTAAAAATTAAAATATTATCATGATTAGTACAAACCTATCATGACTAATAAAATTACTTTTTAAAACTGAATTGACATATACATTTAGATCAAAATATGAGTAATTAGTTTTTGTTCAACAGATTAATCTCATGAATTAATATAACAATAGCAAAAATCAGTTAACGAGCATAATCAATAAAATTAACATATACACCTAGCTCAACTTAGATTTTATAAATTCAACACCTTATTAGGATTTACAGTATAATTACAATATAATTACAAATTATAAACTAAAAAGCAAAAAATCAATGTATGCGCAGTTGATTAGCTAACATCAATTACTAATATAACTATAAAAATTACAAAGAACTTCGTTAATCGATATGTAATGAAAAAATAATGGAAAAAATCTAAAAAACAACATGATTAGATCACAAATTTAACAATTCAATAAAGAGACTAACATAAAACGATAATACCTTGATTATCACTGATTTTGGTCAAATCTGATATAATCATCTTCAAAAACACATACTTAGCTACAGAAGCTTACAAACGAGAGAGAGAGGTATCGAGAGTTACAGAAATCGATAGATACAGAGTATAAACTGAGAGAAAATTGCAGAAGAGAGAGAAGAAAAATACGGTTATGTCAGAGTTAATGCTGAGATCAATGTCTTTTTTATTATTTTTATTTTGATTGAAATAAACGGCTGTGGTTAAAGAGGGCTCTTAACAGATCAATGGTGCATATTAGGTTTGCAGTTTTTATTTTAATTTTAGTTTGTATTTGAGCATTTGTCTATATGTTTGATTCTCATTCCACCTTTGATTACATATATATATATATATATATATATATAGAGAGAGAGAGAGAGAGAGAGAGAGAAAAGAGAGAGAAACTAAGAGTATGAGTTCGTCAAATTCATAATCATATAGGTCATATCTATAATGATGTATTCAAGCAGGAGTTAAATGCGAATGTAGGGTTTGGGTATATTAACCCTACAGTTTATCTGACCGATTCTTCTTTGTTCGTTTCTTGTTTGGTTGCAAATTGTTTGGGATAGTATCGTCGTTTGATGGATGGATTCGTTGAATGGATGAAGTTGTTTAATGAATAGAGATGAAGTGTTTGAGTATTCATTGAAAAAGATTGTGAAATAGCTATTTTGGCCACTAAAGAGGAGCTCAACTTGCAAGTAGGTACTTATTCTATCTGTTATGGCAACTAATCCGTTAAGTTTATTGGATTCCGTTAAAAGTCAAAGCAACTTAAGGACTGTGAAAGTTATTTTATATTTCAAGTACTCAATTAATATTAAAAAGAGGTTTAGTTACCCAAATGCAAGTTTTTTGAGTTTAAGTACCTACTTGAAAGTTGCCCTTCACTTTAGTAAATATCCATTTAACCCTTTTTAATATGTTACTGTTAGGATTCGAACCTATACCAGACGATGCTCATCAATTTGATCTGATAGCTCTGAATTGAGTGATCAGAGGACCAACAATCAAATTTTTAATATTTCGTATTTAAAATAATAATAGATAGATGATAACAAACAAATTTTCAATGTTTCATCTTTAATATAATAGTATAAATATATAATATATATATATATACAAAATATTATTTTAGAAAGTTGTTGCGAAACGTAAATCAATAAATGATAAAATATAACTGTTCAACTCATTTATTTATTTAAATGGGTAATTTATACGTTTATAAAATTCGCATATTCCTAAATTAAAGTCAATTCACCTCACATCAGAACCTTTTTAAAGAAGTAGTTGGGTCAGTCATATACAATCTGTGTTCGGCCCGTGGTTTTAAAGCCCCACCTTTCCACCGCCACCTCGCCAACTTTCGTCAAAACACCTATCCGCAAACGACATCGTTTCACACCTTTCAATTTTTAATTACCCGTATTAGTCGATGCTTTAATATTCTAATTATTTTGTCTACCTCTTCTCGCATCACTTCACCATCACAGTTTCTCAATCCAGAGCCACCGTCCCTCTCTCTCCCTCTCTCTCCCTCTCTCTCTCTCTCTCTCTCTCTCTCTGTTCGATTTGTAAAACAATTGCAAATGGCCTCGTCAACTTTAATATGCGAAACACAGCCTTGGAAAGATTTAAAGGTAAAATCACTAAACTATACATGTATTGTATGTATATAATGATTTTATTTGATTGAATATTAAATCTGAAACGTGTTTATTTTTGATTCACAGGCTCATCTGGATGATATTAAAAATACACATTTACGTAATTTGATGTCCGATACTGAACGCTGCAAGTCAATGATGCTGTATGTTTTTTTTTATTAATTTAATTTTTGTACGATTTGATGATGTTAATTGAATAATGTCGAAATTGTAGCGAATTCGATAATCTGTTTGTGGATTACTCGAGGCAGTGTGCCACTGCTGACACTATAGACAAACTCCTCAAGTTGGCAGAGGTGTGTGTTTATGTAAATTTTGTTTCGGAGCAATTAGGATGTTGCGATTGTGTATATTGTAATGGTGTTGTTGTGTCGAAATGCAGGCCGCTCGCCTCAAGGAAAAGATCACCAGTATGTTTAATGGAGAGCGAGTACGCTTCCTTTTACGTTTTTTCAATTCATTTTAAAACTTGATTAGTATGCTTAATTAGGTTCAGCTTGATTAGTGAGACGGTGATAAGTCATCGGGCCTTGGAATGGCATATAGTATTTTAGATTATTATACTCCCTCTGTTTTTTTTATTTGTCACTTTGACTTTTGCACGTATTTCAATGTGGTTTGACCGGTTAGTTAGAAATATGATTTTAAAAATTTTCTTTTTGTGAATTAAAATATAAGTTGTCTACTTTTATTTACAAAAAGAAATTTTTTATAAATGATAATTTTAACTAGCCAGTCAAAAAACATTGAAATGTGTGCAAAAGTCAAAGCGACAAATAAAAAAAAATAGAGGGAGTAATTGCCTAGGTCTGGTGCATTGCATTTAATCTAGGTAAGAATACTAATTTCGTGAAAGATGCCTTTTTAGTGTATGTATATGTGCAATTCACCTATCAATTGGCCAATAAAGCTTGGACATATTAGTGATTGTTTGCAGTCCTAATACATCATGGAACCTCTGTTTCATAGAAATTTAATTTGGTAATATTTCGCAGATTAATAGCACAGAGAATAGACCTGTTCTTCATGCTGCTCTTCGCGCTCCAAGGGATGCAGTTATTCAAAATGATGGCACTAATGTAGTCCCTGAGGTGTGGCAAGTTTTGGACAAAATTCGGGATTTTTCTGAGAGGATCCGTACTGGTGCTTGGGTAGGTATCTAAATTGTACACGATCTTATTTAGTTATATTCACAAATTATTGGTTCCTAATAGGAAAATTTTGGTAGGTTGGAGCAACAGGAAAAACACTGACGGATGTCATTGCAGTTGGTATTGGCGGAAGCTTTCTAGGTCCTCTTTTTGTGCATACTGCTCTTCAAACAGGTGGGTTTTAGGGCTCAATATACATTTATTTGATGTTAATGAATAATTTTCACTACTAGCTCATAACCTACATAGCGCAATCCATGATGTAGTACTTAACATTGATATTTGACCATTTGCAGATCCCGAAGGTATTAAATCTGCAACAGGGAGAAAACTACGTTTGTAAGTGTGTATGTGTGTGTATATGTATTTCAACATTGAAACTATTTTGTATAATTTTAACTGAAATGCGCTGTCAATATTTCTGATTTAGTTTAAAGTATGTCAATATGGCTTCTTAATTCTTCACATGCCATAAACTTATTTTGCAATTTTCTTTCCTACCTTCCCAAAAATGTTTGGAGAAATATCTGCCACCTATGTGTGACTATTACCTACATAATTTGAAACCTGTATCAACTTGTGGTAGCCGTAGCTTGCAGTTTCCTTCTTGTTTTTGAGCTGAAAAAGTGTATTTTTGCGATTAGGCATTAAACTGCTCGTTCTAAAAGATTTAATTTTGAAAATCATTATTTTTAAAAAAATGATTTCAAAATAAGTATTTATGAGAAGAGCCTATAGTAAAAAAAGGCAAGTCTTACTCTGAATACCTCGAGTTAGTTTGATTTTGGTGTGAAATATGAAGGTTTTGTATTTTGTATTTTTTTTTTAATTTTAAGTAAATATATTAATATTATGTCAACCTTAAATATATTTCTCTAGACTCTGCATTACCCAAATCTAGAATTTTATACATGAAAGAACAGGAGTTGTGTTAACTTACTAAATCTTTATGTTTTTCCTTGGTGGAATATGTTTTTGTGATAAGATGAGGAATGGCAGTTTTACCACAATAATTCTGGTCTTGCGGTTGGATATACTATTGCACTTCATATTAGCTCTTCATCATATAAATTTGATGCCAATGGTGTAAGAGTAACTTATGTTTTTCCGATTTCAGTCTAGCGAATGTTGATCCTATAGATGTTGCTAGAAATATCACAGGCTTGATCCCTGAAACCACCTTAGGTAACATTTATTCTTCTTATACATGTAAATGTCTTTCTAATCATACTATCATAATGGTGTCATGTATTATCTAAATATCTGGATAAGCAAGTTATTCCATTTGCGGTCACTTGGTTATATATATTTAGTAATTTGTCTTACACTTGTTTCAACTGCAGTTGTTGTGGTCTCAAAGACTTTTACAACTGCTGAAACCATGTTGAATGCTCGGATACTGAGAGAATGGATCTCTTCTTCTTTGGGGTTAGTTAAATGAAGTGCTGATCTTATCTTTTTTATTTTGGAAGTAGGCAGAGACTGATTTCCATAACTATTTGTGTGTGCTCAATACTTGCAAATAGTCTTGTGATATTTCTATAAAGTCTTAAAAACATATGCTTTATATATGTATATAAATATCTGAGCAGCAATTGCGTTCTCATAATTTAAGATCTTTCTCTCTCCTGACAATTGACTATATTCTTACCAGGCCTGAGGCTGTTGCAAAGCATATGGTTGCTGTCAGTACTAATCTCACAGTATGATCACTTTCTTATCTTTATTCCAAAAGTTGATTGTATATCATGCATTAAGAGACTATTCTTATGTTCTGCATGCAGATTTTCTAGAGTATATATTTGGTTTTATGCCTTTATTTAAGCATTTTTACTTCTTTTGAGAGAACTCCTAAAGGAAGTACGAAACAATAACTAAGTTGCATGCTTAGACACATTGTTTTTATGGTGTCGCCATGACATATTTAAGGCGACGACATTGCGTCCCGTCGCTGACAAAGTGCACAGCGTGCTGGTTGCCTTATTATATTGTAATGGATGTAGTGCTGATGTATACGGATTACGGTAAATAGTATATGTTGCAAAGAAGAGGATGCCTTTTAAATAGAAATGCCAAGTCCAGTGTGTATAGCTGATCTAGACACCCTAGCTAGCAAATGTAAAATTTCATTTAGTTCTGACACTATTTAAGCTAAAATCTGTATTAATATGACTTGGACGAGTGTGTTATTAAGTGTAGCATGCTTAGTTATTTAAATTAAGTAGACTGTTAATATTAAGTCTTAGCAGAACGCTGTCATCTTTGAGGATGATTACCCATCATTTATATTGTTCTTTACCTTTCATCTCTCTTCATGAGGTAACACAGACGCAGACTATGAAGTACTTGTTATGATCACATTAGTCTTTCCGGCATGCTTATCTATTTCACATTTAATCTCATGTTTCTGTGAATGCTGCAGCTGCAAAAATTATTTCAGTTGAACTCTGCTTGTATCCATATATTCAGTATCTTGTGCACGCAATTACTTATAACCATTACTGGCTTAGGCCATCTCCAACAGTTGTGATCCAAAAGTCCAAATTTGGATCACCAACTTATCCAAATACTGATCCAAATTTCTGATCAACTCTGTGATCTAAATATTTGATCCAAATTACTTTTTACATATAATAATATATAAATATCATATTAAGCAATTTTATCTTAAATTTATCATTTAATCATTATTAACAATTTATATAACATTTCATAAATTAATTAAATCAAAATAAATTAATACACAAAAATATTAAAATTGTGCACTTAATTCACGAAAAACACATTTATTGCTATAATTAACATACAAAATATCATTGTTACACACTAATTTTCCGAATTAATATATTTTTCCCACAAATACTCAATTAATGCATCTTCAAGTGCAATATGTGTCTCTTTATTTTTTATTTTTTAAATTTTAATGAAATTATGTTTTCTCATTATTTTAAGTTTTATTTTAAAAATAAATTTTGTTAACTATTAAATATATTCTGTTATTAATTATATAATTAAATAATCAAAAATCAATTTAAAATCTCATAAACTACAAATAACAAAACCATTATTTTATATTAAATCAAGTGATCCAAAAGGGGAAGAATTTTGCATGGGACTTTTAGTAGTCGATACCTTTCAGATTAGCACTTCACTGAAAGATGACAATACTACATTGCAGTTTTAAATATATAACCCATCACTAAACAATCGCTTTGGTTTAAATGCTTCTTTATATTATCCTTACATTGTTTTGATAACTTGATTTTCTGGTCCTATATATTATAGACAGTTTCACCTTTACTTATGTTTTTTTATCAATATACTTCCTAAGGGATTTGGTATATGGGAAAAATAAAAATACTACACGTGCATCAGTGCATATTATGTCCGAGGCTTTAATTTGTTAATTTGGAATTCATGGTGACATATTTAATGCCTTAATTCAGCTCGTGAAAAAGTTTGGCATTGATCCAGAAAATGCTTTTGCATTCTGGGACTGGGTCGGTGGTCGATACAGTGGTAAGTATAACCAGTTGTCCAGTTTGCTCAAACAGAAAATTGTTACTCCGCTGTTTGTTCAGTTCTTTTGAAATGCTATTTTCAGTTTGCAGTGCTGTTGGTGTACTGCCATTATCGCTTCAATATGGTTTTCCTGTGGTTGAAAAGTATGGTAACCCGGGAACTTTCATCATTGAGGATAGTAATTATTTATTTTATTGTGGGTTTCTATGTAGAAGTTTTAACAACCAATATAGGAGTATTATTTCGTAGTTATTGTTCTTTAAATAAAAATTTGCATATCTTCTGTTTCTAAGAAGAATGTCGACAAACCTGACTTCCTGCTATTTCATATGCACATCATCTGTGGAAACTCTTATCTTTCCATTTTACTGAGTAGCCTGTTCTGTGGGATTTCTACATTTTTTTTCATTTTGTACAAAATCCTCTGCTTTGATGCATTTCAGTGGATATAGATAGACCGCGATGCATGACTAGAAAATTTACATTTTTCTCAAACTATCTCTGCCTTCTTTATGTATTGTACCTTGTATGTCTCATTGAATAATATTTTCTTTTTATTTAGATTTCTTTATATTAATATTTGTTTGATAATGTAGGACAGCTAATTTACAATTTGTTACATTTCATAAATTTTGTCCAATACATTTCATGATTACCATATTGTGATTCATTTAGACAAGTACATGTAATAAGAATTGTCATTTTGTGCGATTAAAAAAAAGAAGAGAATACTAAGAGTTAACGGCAAAAACATGACTTCGCTATATGGAAATATGACCAGATTTGGGTATCCAAAATAGATCTAATCTGTAGAAGTAGGTATCTAAGTTTTAAAATGCAAATTAGTGCTCTCATTCTTATCTGTTAATCTATTTTGAAGTGTCTGAAGCTTTTTATATTTGTTAAAGTAGTGATTCTGACCGGACTTCGTGGATGATGTTCCAGTTTTTATTTTATTTATTATTGTTATATTAGTGAGCTTCTGGCTGATGCCTGTTGATATTTTTTCCAGGTTCCTAAAGGGAGCTTCAAGCATTGATCAACACTTCCGTTCAACGCCTTTTGAAAGAAACATACCTGTACGTGCTCTCATTGACTTGACATTCAATTTATACACAAAACTTAAATGCTATAAATTACGTATAGATAATCCTTTCTCCAATGCATCTTACAAGGTAAACTTTGTATTGAAGGATACACAGATTTACAACATAGCTTCATAATTGATCCTCACTATACCTTCTCACCTCAAAAATACAAAACCACTTCAATTTAATTTGGAAGGAGAGAACTTCTCTCCTTGTCGGTTTCCTCTTAGTTTTATATTTGACATTAACATTAATACACATTCTTAAGAACCAAAACCTAATTTTTAAATGCTTGCTAATCAGTTGTAACAAATCACAATTTATTTTGATTTTGGAATGGAGTACATCTTCAGTTTTTAAGATTGTTCCTTTTTTTCTTTTTAATTACTAATGAATGGCATTTTATGATTGTTTCAGGTGCTTTTGGGCCTGTTGAGTGTATGGAATGTTTCATTCCTGGGGTATCCTGCAAGAGTAAGTGCAGTTATGAGTTATCTGATTTATCTGTCTGAGTCGACACTTTCTGTTTTTTCTTCCTAATTTTGCTCTATATATAATCTCACTTCGTAGTTATATATTTGTAAAAGAAAATGGTGGCACTTGAGTGTCATTGTTTGTGTGGACAGATTCACGATTGGAGTCTCTTCTAAAAGTCAGTTATATTTTTTACTACAAAAAGAATTTGAAGATTGTTTGTCACTAATTTTGGTTCCTTAATTTTTTTAGGCCATTTTACCTTACTCTCAAGCCCTGGAAAAATTTGCTCCGCATATTCAGCAGGTGAGGCTATAACGCCTTTCTTTGGTAAACTGTTTGCGAAGGCGCTATGATGTTCTTATACCCTATCCATTTTATTACCAATTTAGGTCAGCATGGAGAGCAATGGTAAAGGGGTTTCTATTGAAGGTGTTCCCCTTCCTTTTGAGGCTGGTGAAATTGATTTCGGCGAACCTGGAACAAACGGGCAGCACAGCTTTTACCAATTAATTCACCAGGTAATATGTGTATAGTAATTTCTTTGACCTTATAAGCTATATGGTATATAGTTGGGTTACTTGATTGTGTTACCTGTAAATACCACCGACTCATTGTCTGCTTCCTCTCTACTGTTATTAAATGAGATTGTGCAGACAAATAAGCTCTGTAGATACTTGACCGTTTTACTTGTAAATACTGGTGGCTCAATTTTTGTGTCCTCTATACCATTATTATATGATTGATTTTCCGCAATCTGGATCTCTTTGAGGCTCGGCACTAGACCTTTCTAGAAGAGATGAAACCTAGAAGTGTATCATTACTTGCTGTAATAGTGTTAAAGAATCTCATACAAAATGTTTTAATTAGAAATGTAAGGTTATGTTTTGGGTTCTGGTGATTGTTCCATTAGATTTACTCTGCTCTACATTTTTCTTAAATATATTTTGAAACATGCATCGGTCTAACGTTCTTGAATTTTCTAGGGACGTATCATACCATGCGACTTTATTGGAGTGGTGAAGAGTCAGCAACCTGTCTACCTTAAAGGTACTTGTTGTTTTACACCTTTTTATAACCCCCTTTCTCAATTTTACCTGTTTTTCCTTTTCACAACTTTCCTCGGTGGCGAGAGTGTTTTTTTCACACTTTGTTGTCTAAATTGCAGGAGAAGTGGTTAACAATCATGATGAGCTCATGTCTAACTTTTTTGCACAACCAGATGCCCTTGCTTATGGGAAGGTACATTTATCTCCACTGTTGAAGTTCAATATCTTTTATTTTGATGTAAATTAGTTGTATAGGGAAGTTAAACAGTGAATTTAAAATTAAGATACAATGAAAAAGCAGCTCAAAGAAGGATGAACAGCTTAATATCTCATTTTGACTCTATGAAGTCGAGTTGTAATGTATAAAAAGTCAGAAGTCAACATAAACTGATTTAATTTTAGGTACTAAAATTGTTATTAGTTTTAATTTTTAGATGCAATCATTATGCACTGTACTATATTGCAGCATGAGGCATAATTATACAGATGTTTGAATATTTGCTACCCAAACCTAAGATCCAACTGTCAGTACTAGATGCTTTTATTGAAGCGGTACCTATTGTCTGCATAACATTATCCTCGAGTACGCAAGACTCTCTCAAGGATTTCAGGGTTCTATGCTACTCTTAATACTAGGTCCTTAAGTACAACATTAATAACGTTTATCTAATAATCTTTCACCCTTAAGTAATAATTACAGACACATTTATAATATTTATATTTAAGCAGTATTGGCCTATGGCCCAGTGGTCTGACCTCCCCTTTTCAGTAGGCTGAGGGTTGAAACATAAGGTTGTGTGAGTCTTAAATTTTATTGATGAAGACTTGTCTGACGAAGAAACGGTCTTCCCCCTTCTCTGAAGTAGGGGGCCCGCAGTTGCGCACCTTGCACCTGCTTGTAGGATTTGGTTTACATACCTGCTGAATCACCATACGTTTTCTTCTTCTAAGGCTTGATCAAAATATTCCTTTATTCAGACTGCAGAGCAATTGCTTAATGAAAATGTTGCGCAGCACCTTATCAGTCATAAGGTATGTATCACTTTGACTTCCTCTGCTTCCAAATACAATCATATGTAGGGCTGACAATTACCTTATATCTAACAGACGTTCTCTGGGAATCGCCCTTCTCTCAGTCTTCTTCTTCCATCTTTAAGTGCATATAATATCGGCCAGGTTTGCTCTTTTATAAACCTTAGTTTTCTTTAGTTATAAATTGAAGATGTCTGTACATGTTTTACCACATGTAGGAGTTACTTGTGTTGTATCAAGATTAGGCTAGCTGGTTAGTTTTTGATTGCACTAAACCCTTAAAGAGTTGTTTTGACCCTGAAGCCTTGTTTTAGTATAAGGCTTCAATATATTATACTTGCTACATCATAAACTTCACAACGTGTACATATTTTTGCAGATAACAATTTATTATGCTAGCAAATTGTTGACACTTCTTGGTATATGCTTAAAGTTCAGCACCTACAAAATACAAGACAACTTTATGAAATAATAAGTAAAGCAAGGAACTTGAGATGATGGAATAAAATAAATTTATCTAGTGTATCACTGTATATCTGTACTCAACTTGTGGTCCACTTGTTAGGTAGGTAGGAGTGCTATTTCAATAATGTAATTGTGGATAAGTGTGTATGTTTACTTTTATATATACTTGTTGATAGACGATTTACACTCAATATATTTACAAGAGCCTAGCACACAGATTTTAAAGAGTTGTAAATTTAATTGACTTCCACTTGATTAGGTCATTGGTCATTCAGACAGTACTGCATAATACTGTCCTGTTTTCTTTACTCATTTCTTTTTTGGTATTATTTGATCCTCATGTTGACTAGATCAAAATGAAGTGGTTTTCTGCATATATATCAATATTCTTATCAGTATTGCAGTCGGCATGTTGAACTTGTTTATCGACATGGTTCACCTTTTAATTTTTGTTCCTTTGGTTCCAGTTGTTGGCAATATATGAACACCGAGTTGTTGTAGAAGGCTTCATTTGGGGAATTAATTCTTTTGACCAGTGGGGAGTCGAGTTGGGGAAGGTACACATTTCTTAACAGGATCCCCCAAAAGTTAAAATCGATTTTGGATTGTACTAGCTAATTCTTCAAATCCGAAATCTTCTACTTGCCATGCATTACCTTTGTCAAATTACTATTGAGTAGAGAATATGAAAATTGCAGTCACTGGCTTCTCAAGTTAGAAAGCAACTTCACGCATCACGTAAGAAAGAGCCAATTGAAGGCTTCAATTTCAGTACCACAACAATGTTGACGAAGTATCTAGAGGTAAGGAAAGACATGTTCTCTTACAACTGTTTGTACCATCTGACATATATATATGTATATGTATATGTATATGCAATTTAGACAAGAAACTTGAACTATGCTTGTAGGAGGGGAACTTACAGTTATGCAATGCACCATAGTCGACACTTGACAGAAATATGTGAAAATATGATTGCAAAAAATAACAGAATATTCTTGTATTTAAGTATCTTAGGTTTATCAACTATGAGGTATATGTTTGTTTTTGTTAACTACTTGAGCGAAAAATGCACCGACCTTGCGATATTTGCAGGCAAGTGAAGATGTTCCTGCAGATCCTTCTACTCATCTACCAAATATTTAACCACACTTGGGGTCCTAACTGTCAGCAATAAAGTTGGATGGCTAGAGGCAAAGTCACGTCATCCGCTACTCACCAACACTTGTAGTCCTGTACAATCAATACATAACTAAGAATTCTACAAACTGAGTAGTGAGTTCTTTCTCCTTGGTAACTGTCATTACTCTTTGACAACAATAAGCAGTTTTTCCAGTTTTCCTTACTGCGTACATGTATAAATTTAACTTTTGAATTAGGGAGTGATTAAGTATTTTATTTCGTTGGCAGCTTAAAAGTAGAGAATGTGATGAAAATGATATGAAGATTGGTGTTACATCATAATACAGACTTGTTTGTAGCCCACTCGCCCTTTCTTGCTTGACGACTATTTGTTCTTGCCTTTTTCTTGTTAAGATTATAGAATAGCAAATTTTGCTTTTTGTTTTTTGTTTTTTTAAACATGATGTCTTTTAAATTAATAATAAAGACCACTGCAGTTTCCGGTTTGTATATCCAGTGTTTGCCTATTAAGTTCTTCTGTAGTTCTGCTCTCTCCCATATTTATCAAATTCCTCGTGATATTATATCAAGATTCAGGGAAGGAAAATGTTATTTCTTGAGCAGATATTTTATTTTCGGATCAGAAAAATTATGAAAAGACGAAATTATCCTTGCACTTTTTTTCCCTGTTATTTTGTATGCAGAGGCAGTTTTGTCTTTTAATAAATGTTTGCTCGGGACTAGGCCTGTCAATGGATCGGATCGACCTAAATTCATATTCATATCCATTTATTTTTTCAGATTTCGGATCGGATCTGTCCCGTATTTTTTATAGGCCGATTCATATTCGAATCCGTCCGGATTACGGATTTCGGATTGGATATTTGGATCGGATATTCGCTCCATTTATATATATTTATTTTATAAAGTAACTTATTACAAAAAACTATTAGCTATTAGGATATACCAAAAATGAAACATAACATTGAATTGTAGAGTATTTGATTATAAGAATGAAAAAAATTGATGTATCGAAGTGGAGTTATGTAAATTTATTGGATATAATATACGGCTCTGAAAAGTTAAAAGCATGAGATTGTAATATATAAATGGACTGCAATTTAGAGACCGGATTGAATGAGTATAGAAATAGTAATTTATATATATATAAACCAAGTTCTACGGAGAGATTCTGTAATATTTGGAGACTTGGAGATCATGATCTACACCGTTCATCTTAATATAATCTAACTGTATCTTATTTTTATTCATTGTAGTGACATATTATTTCTAATTAGAAAAATAGGTAGGTATCAACTGTTACATAAATTACAGAACTTTAGGGCTTAGTCACGTGTTTTATCACTATGTATTCTCTCTGTTGTTCATACCCTACTTTATCAACAGTTTAACATGCTGCATTGCAAATTAACAATAAAAAAACATGCATTATTGCATTCATTTATTTTTCTGTGGACAATGCTAAGGCTGCAAATTAGCAACTACAATAATTATTTTTTGAATTTATTTTTATAAATTGCCTACTTATGCAGCAGATTATTTGCATTAATTCATTTGCAAAATGCAGAATCTAGACTGCAGTATTTTTTTCAAAAACTTGTGTTGCTTATTGTAAAATGCATACTGCAGTTTTCTTTATTTTAATTTTGTGCAGGATTTTGCATCAATTTAATGCAGATTTTTGGTTAAATGTAACCAATTTATGCAGAATTTATTATTTTCATGACTCGAATTTAGTGATCACTGTCTACGCAGAATATGTAGATTTCTCAGACTTGTGAATGTCTAGATCTGCCTGGACTGTAAAAGTTGTAATAGATAATTTTTAAGTAAATGCACTCTTTACTCTTTTGGGTGCTGGATATTTGATTTGACAATGACAGTGGCAGGACTCTTAGAAAAGGCCACGTGATCAGGGTTGAATAGCTCAAGTTGTTAAAAGTTTATTTTCGGTCGGTCAGGTCCTGGGTTCGATCCTTGCACACCCCTGATAATTTATGAGAATATATACTCATTTTTAAAGCTATAAGCCATATATGTCAACAAAAAAAAGAGAAAAGGGCATGTATTTTGTTTTTCCTTACTTTTTAAAATTTAGAAAATGACATAATACTGTAAAAAATTCAGCCGTAAGATGTTTTATAAAATAAACGGTAATAGACGGGGTATTTATGGTCTCCAATAAAATTGGGTCTCCATAAAACCCAACTCATATATATAAATATAAATAGGATCAGGTTATTAACAGATCAGATCGACTTAAATCCATATCCGCTCCATTTATATTCGATTTTTTTTTATCGGATCAGATTTTTAGTAAATCGATTCATATTCGCTAAAATGGTTTCAGGTCGGATCGGATTTTCGCTCCATTGATAGGCCTACTCGAGACATAAAAAGTGGATCCTGGAATAGATTTCCTGTAGTGAATATAGTATATACTTTAAAAATTGCACTATTGTGGTGTAATATGTTAAAAGTAATAAATTTATATTCTTTGGAGTAGTTAAGATTTGAAATAAAGTGTTCGACACACGTATTTTAAAGCTCCTTTCTAGTTCAGTTATATAAATTATCTTTAAATTTTTTTCTTATGAATAAATATTAAATTTTTATTCAAAAAAAGGAAATTTTTTAGAATAAGTTATACAACTATACTAAATAAGAGTATTACAATATGTATTGAATATTTCATTTCAAATGTTAACAACTTAAAGGGATAGAGAGAGTAATATCTAAACATAATTTTTACTTGCATTATACGTGGGAAATAAATCCCACACAGGTTCTATCTATTATGTTCGTTAATTATATATAAAAAACCTTATTATTATCGTTTGTTGTGAAATATAAATTAGGATTGTAATTTTATTATGGTAAATAGCACCCTTTTATTTAGCAAAAATAAAAATAAAAAAATAGCACCCTTTTAAACGGGATTTTAGATCATTTCATGTAGTAGTCCGTTTTTATGTTGGACGCTTTTGTGTCATTTTAAATTTTATTTTAACATTATCTCTGTAAATCTATCACGTGGCTGATTTTAGATCATGAACGTCACGGTTCATCTTGACTCGTGATCATCATAACCTATTAGGATTATCAGGACTTAAGTTGGGCCGAGACGACTAATTTGGGTCTTAGTCGCCTCGACCCACTTGAGTCGTGATTTTTACGAATTTTAATTATAAACTTTTTCATCAATTTTGGACACAATTAATTTTTCACTAATTACGTCTTTACGGATTACATTTCATCCCTCTCGCAAAAACCAATGAATTTAAACTTTGAAGCAAGTAAATGACTTGCTCAAGTTTAGCAAAAGATATTTTCATTTACACGAAGTCAAAATATACAATTAGTTGGTCGAATTATTAATATAACAACCGAGTATATTTGTTTTTCTATACTTTTGTCTTTAAAATTCAAGTAATAAGAACAAGATTAATTATGAAAGTGGAAGCAAACACGTGAGGGGAAGGGAAATCTAGAGGACAGATATGAACATCCATGGCCGTCAGATGAGTCAAAGGACAAAAATCCAACGGTTGAAATGGAAAGTAGGGAGGAACAAACACCGATGATGACGAAAATACACAGACTGAGACACTGCAATTTGTGTCCTACAGCTTAGCACTGCCCCCCTTCCATACAACCTTACCCCTATTCATTCACTTAAGTATAAACTCGATAAATAAATATTCGATAAAGAAAGGAAAATGCTATTTTCAGAGCCGATTTTTTTATTTTCATAGCATTTAAAGTATGAAATGACAAAACCGCCCCCATATATTTATAATAACAACAAAAGGAAACAATAAAAGAAAAAGAGGAGTATAAGGGTAATTTCGTCTTTTTGTTACTCATCTGCTCTGGAAATTAAAAATTTGCTCTGAAAATAATATTTCCCTAAATAAATAGTTTTATTAAATGAATAATTTTATGGTCTTAATATAATAAATACAATATATTTTTAATATTAATAAATGAATAATCTCGTTAAATGAGTAAAATTTCCTAATTCCGACCATATTCATTTATGAAAATTTAACTGCCTTATAATAATATAAGTGCACCTTAAAGTAAGAATTTTTTAACAATTACCCACTTCTCCGATTTGCTTATTTAATCTCATACATTACATTATAAATACTTTTCTTATTAATATCAAGTACAATATAAAAATCATCTGCTGCCAAGTATTTTTACATTTTTGCTATATATTGTCTATATAAATTAGAGCTAATGCATTTTTTTGAAGAGTAAAATAATTCATTAATTATAATAAATATGACATATATAATAATAATTAAAATTCCACTATATAGAACTAATCAAGATTTCCTTCGTCAAAATTATCATCGTTGATTAGATCTTTCACTCTGGCGCATCTCTTGCTCGTTGAGTAAATTTTTAAAAAAAAAACATTTCTAGCTGATATTACTGAAATATGTAATTTTTTTGAAAAGACTAGATGACAATTTGGTATAGCAATGAGGAACTATATAAATCTATCATTCTCCTCTCCTTTGTGCTACACAACCACTCTATACTCCACTCCTCTCATTATTTAATACTAGTATTAGGTATAGTTTAATCTAAACATATATTTCTCATTTTCTCCTGTTATAAAAATCATATAAATGCTAGTGTGTAGTCAAAGATTAGTTAAGGGTCTACTCATTTGCTTTCCTTTTGGTTTATTCTAGTATACATGTCTTGCTTAGTTGGATAATAATAACATAAATCTAGTGTCTAGAGAGAAAAGAGCAAGTGCAAGGATGAGAGAAAAGGGGGGCTAGTATAATACAAATTTGTTAGGTATTCAACTATTTATCTTGATAAATGATTATATATTTTTAGCTTTGTAGCATGTTCTTGTAGATTTCAGTTGAATCAATAGTTGTTAGTACTAATTCTAAATAATAGTTGGATTTGGAAGTTGAGATGGGGAAGAAGAAGGTGACTACAAAGGAGCTATCAGTAGCTATAGGAGGATCATCTATGGCTGATGAAGAACATACACAGCAGCAGCAGCAGCAACAGCAGCAGCAGCAGCAGCAGCAGCAGCAGATGGTTATTACTCCAAGAAAAAGAGGGAGACCTCGCAAAATCATCAATGAAACTGAGCAAGAAACATCAGCAGCAGCAGCAGTGTCAGTAGCTGAACAAGAAGATGAATCTGAACTTAAGAAAAGTAGTAAAGCTAGTGACCAAGAAGATGAGGATGAAGAACAAGAGCAACACAATCAGAAGAAGATTAAAGAACAGAAGCAGCAGCAGCAAGAGCAGCCAAGAAGTAGTAGAGCTAGGAGAAAAAGTAAACCAAGAAAAAGCAGCAGCTGATTGTTGCTGATTGTTAGGTTTAATCAAATCTAACCCTCTTGCTCATGCTTGCTCAAGATTTTATTTGCTTCAGTGTAGATTGGTAGTTGATTGCATGTAAGATGATTATATTTTTAGGTAAATTGTAATCATCCACAAACTTAACCTGAATTACTACTAATCTTCAACTTATTACTTTTGTTTGCATTTATTTTACTTGTTCAATCCTCAGCTTTATTTTTTAACATATATACAGGGGTACCCATTTTTTTAGTGTTTTTAAAGTATGTGTTATGTCAAAATCATCCGGATAAAGTTTCAAGAATTTATAAATTGACCTGGCAAATGGTATATTGTGAGGATGATTAAAAGCCATAAATGGGGGGGTCTGTTATCCTCTTACAGTTTCCAGATATGGGGGTTGTATTTCTCGTTATAACTCCCCTTCAATTATTTTCTTCCATTATTTTCATTGTGGATTTTGACCGTCGTCAAAGAACTGAGTTGTTCGTAAGCACTTTGTGCTTAACAAACTCGAAAAAAATGTGTGTTAAACTTAACGAGTTCGAATCCAGTTTTAGAATGTGTAGCTTGTTTTGGCTCGAGCTCAGTTCAAATTGTTTTGGCTCGAGCTCGGCTCGATAAAACTTGAAAAATATATATATATATATTCTGATTTTAGTATTCTTAAAATTTTAAGTTTAAAATTATACTTAAATATTTAATTCACAATTTATTTGGATTATTTAAGGATACTCCCTCTATTTCCTTTTAATAGTCTTTTGATTTTTTTGCACTAATTTCTAAGTGTTCTGACTGAATAGTTAAAATAATAATTTTTAAAATTTTCTTTTTTTGAATAAAAATATATAACTTAAATTTTTACTTATAAAAAGAAAATTTTAAAAATGATAATTTTTAGATGCGTGCAGAAAAGTCAAACGACAGATAAAATAAAACAGAGGGAGTAATAAATTAAAAGTTAAGTTTCGGTTGTTTCAGAGGCGATAATAAGTTGGTTCGAGTGGGTTTCAACCATTTTTTTAAAATTAAACATTAAAGTTTGCAAACTGTTCGTTAAGAACCAAAACAACATACTCTATATAAATACTGGTTCATTTTTATTCGATAAAAGCTCTAGTATGACTTGGTTTGCTAACAAGCTCAAACATAATTTTTGTTCTATAAAAAACTCGGCTCATTAAAAAAAAAAGTTAAACTCGTCTCGGCTCGGTTTATTTACTGCCCTACTTTGACCAACCCCCACTCCACAACACAGATTAGGTCATGTTTTTACTCTAGGAGGAGTTTATTTCCGGTACATGTACTAAAAAGCACTGTTATTTTTAGGGAAAGAAAGACGAAAAAATGATAAAAATAGCCGATTTTTGAAAAAATTTAACAAAAATAGCCGTTATGAAAAAAGTGGCCAATTTTGGCCGATTGAATACTTCACTGTCAGTTGGATATCCCAATTTGTATATAATACTCCACTGTTAGTTGGATATTTCATATATGGGATACTCCACTGTTAGTTGGGTATCTTGTATAAAATGGATACTCCACTGACAGTTGGGTATTCCATCGGCTAAAGTTGACCAACTTTTCAGAAACTGGTTATTTTTATTATTTTTGTGTAAAAATAGACTAAATTTGTCCTTCACCCAAGACTTTCTTCTGCATGCAACACATATTTTCCTTGACCAAAATAAAATCACTAAGTGAACTTATTCTTATGAATAATATAACACTTTTTAAGTTTTTTCTTTAAACCGTAAAATTTGACCCGTGGTTTGTGGGTAACATGTCCCATCCCATATACCGATTGCGCCAAACGCTATCCTGTTGACTGTCGTAATGGACAGTTGTATTGTACATCTATACTCTTAAATATGTGCGCTTATATTTCACTTCACGAGTCATCGTTCTCAAAATGTAGTTAAAGAGTTCATCTGATGTAAATCTGGTAGATATTAGATAGTGCAACCGTGACCACTAATAACTAAACAAGCATATACAACAGAATTAGCAAAAAAAAACTGTAATTAAGAGCCAGTAATACAGAGATAGGGGTACATAAAAGAAGATGAAACCTTGATCATACCACGAAACGCCGTCATTCCATAACTCCTGAAAAACTTTAAGGGAGTCGTATACTTTATCCACATTAGTAAAGGTCACGAGAGAACTGAAATACAGTTCTGAGGGCTGGCATAGACTATATCTGCAAAATCATCGGGGCTTAAATCACGCAAAATTGTTTCTTTACAGGAGTAACCGGGATACATTTAAAAGATACAAAGCCTAATTCTGAATTCTGATACAAAAAATATAGAAACTTTCTAGCAACGAATACTGGTAGGGAATCGTATAACCATTTGAAGAAATTTCTTACAAAACTATCCATGTATCTCATTTTGCTTTGTGATGTCGTTCCTTCTTGTATCTGATTTGCTTCGGATCAAATCCTCCTTCCTCAGCTCCATATGCAGCCCAAGAAGGCGTGGGGGCCATATAATCCTTGCTATCAAAAGGTTTTCCCGCAGCCACCTAAATGTTTGGTCACAGAAAAAATGTTTGATATCAAAAAAGCTCCAAATTATTTTTTGATACCAAAGCTGCTATAAATAACCTACCAGGTCGTGGAACTTCTCATAGTCTATCCATGTAAACCATTGGCCATTGATCTTAAACTTATCTACTTTGGCCAGAAGAACACAACATGAGTGTACATGCTCACAAGCAACCTCATATACTCCTTTGCTTTTTTCAGCCAAGGCCTCTGAGAATGATTTTACATCAGCGTGCCATGGAACATTCTCCATTGTCAACTTCGATGTAGCAGACCTGGTACCGAATTCATATTAGATTTAGAGTTAATTGCAGTTTGCAACCCTTATCTTTCATTTAAATTCAAAGCAGTATACCTACTTTGTAAAACACAGTTTGTAACCCCTAACTTTCAAAATCAAATACAACATGCATCCCCTACATAATTTTCAGTTATAAAATTGGAATTGAGGTATTTAATATTATATAGCAGCAAAACAGAGCAATATTAATAGTTCTGCATTGCATTTTTTCTCCGAAGTTGGGAAGCTTTGCATCAACCGAGGAAGCAACATAAAGGGAAGAGTTAATTGCAGTTTGCGATCCCTATTTTTAATCTAAATTCAAAACATTATACCTACTTTGTAAAATATAATTTGCATTCCCTAACTTTCAAAATCAAATACAACATGCATCCCCTTCACAATTTTAAGTAATAAATTGGAATTGAGTTGTTTAATATTAATAATTAAAATTTCAAATCAATAAAAATATTTATTTTAATGCATTTTTTACATGAAAAAAAAATATAGTTAGTTTCTATTAGTAATACTCTAAATTAATAATAATGCTAAAATACTTAAAATATATTTATCAAGCAAAATATATGTTTATAGATATAATCATAAAATTTTTAAATATATCTATATTTTAACTATTTAAAAATTATATTGAGTAAAATATAAAATAATTGACATTAATATTATATTAAGTAAAATATAAAATAAATGACATTAATATTATAATGTTTTAAATTATAAAAATAATATTAAACAACTCAATTCCAATTTTATAACCGAAAATTATGAAGGGGATGCATGTTGTATTTTTTTTTTGACTAATTTTGGCTTATAGCCTTACAAATGAGTATCTGTTCTCAACAATTCTCGGGGTGAGCCAGGATCGAACCCAGGATCTGGGACGACAGAGGATAAACCCTTTACCACCTGAGCTATCCAACCGTGCTCACCTACTTTGTAAAACACAGTTTGCAACCTGTTTTACAAAGTAGGTATACTGTTTTGAATTTAAATGAAAGATAAGGGTTGCAAACTGCAATTAACTCTTATAATCAAAATAAAATTTAACAAGAAAACAATAAATCTACAACGAAAACTTACGATCCACAATAGGTGACGCCTTTGATCTCAATGAAGTCTGGATCGCCAACATCGAAGAGGTTGTAATATGCATCTATCTCCTCAGTATTCCATCCTTTAACTAGTGTTAAGCGGTAAACAGTTCGCTGTTTCTTTTCCCTCAAAGATTTCAGGGATTCCTGGCATAAATGAAAGAAACGGACTTCAAAATAATTGTAATAACTACAAAGGACAAGTATCTTAATAAAAATGGACAGAAGGCAAGTGTTTAATCAAAATTCTACATCAGATATGGATTTTTTTTTGTGAAAGCACATTCTGACAGATTCAAAGAGCATTTTTTTGGTTTAGTTGCATATAGGTTGCTTCCGTGACTGAGTGCGTAGTAGTAAGTAGGGAACCCAGAGGTATCCCTCTTTCCTGTGTCAGAAGTGAATGTTTGAATCCTGTTCAGATGGGTAAGTGCCTAATATTAAAAGATTTGCTTGCTGCTGCGATACCATCCAGAATCAACTTTCCAGTTCAATTCTTTTTAATCCATCTTTTAGAGGAAACATTCCAATTATCTTACTAAATTATTATTATATTTTATAATATTCTGTGATGTGCACATGAAGTACTGGACTAGAAGATTATTAAATGCATGCAGTAGTAGTTACTTTGCAACAATAACAGTAGGAAAAAAGAACTTTCAAGATTAGTATGCTAAGAAAAAGATGCATACAAGAAAGCGCTCCCAAAAGTCTCCAAAAAGTGGCCTATCAACTGCTTTCAGGCTCGCCTTTGTTGCAGCATCTACACTTACATATAACTGCATCATTCAAGGAGACAAACTGGTGAATTCCAATATAAAGGTCCAAATTCACCGGACTAAATTTAAATAATTATTCACTATAAAATATGAATAAAGCAATCACCTGAGTAATCGGCCTCAGTGCTTTAATTTTTTCAGGGAACTGTGCATTTGTTACAAGAAAAGTAGATATTCGCCGTTGATGCAGCTCATCTACAAGCAAATTGATCTCAGGATACATTATAGGTTCCCCAACTAGTGATAACGCACAGTGCCTAGGGGAAAGACCTTCTTGTAAGCGCTCAGCCTTGACACCTGCAACAATTTATTTAATTTGAGCTGAAATCTTAAAATTCGCAATCAAACACTTCAATTATAATTTTTTTATTATTCAATAATTGATGCTTTAAAAGATTTTACTGCTTATTGTCTCGGTGCAGTAAAAGGTGCAAGAAGAATTCATTGCTTGGAAATTATTTAAAAGATCAAATTAATAAGACCATTCCAAAAACCTAATAGATCAAAGAAAGACCACAGGAGGGCAATACACGAGGCTCATTAGAATGACTATTTGTTTTAGTTACTATCAGGCCATTTGTGTGAATAGTGCCATTGGCAACACAATCTAATTGAAAATCATCAAAATACCATACAACAACAATTACATAAGCCTACCTGGCACTCCTTTCATTTGCTTTATCATTTTTGTATGCAGATCAATGGCAGTATTCACAATATCTAATGGATCATCCATCTTCCACTGCCAACTCTTTCCTACAGGATTGGTATGGTGCCTCCAACAGAAGACACATTTGTTGGCGCAAGCCAAACTCGGGGTTGCCTCCATGCATCTGTATAATTTCATAAGTAATTTTTTATTATTAATTTATGCAGTAAAAATAAAGAAAGAAACCATTAAAGGATAAAAACAGTAAAAAGATAGACTCAAGTGGATTAAAACAAAAAAACAAGATTCTTTTCTCCGAGATAAGGACTATGAAGGAAGAAGCTTAATCAATTTTGATGTAGAACCAAAATTTACTAGAAGGGTTTAAAAATATTAATCTCACATTAAGTATAAATAAAGTTAAACCTAACGGAACAGAGCCTAGAAAAAAGTAGCCTAACATTTATAATCTAAAAACATTATGATAAATACTTAAGTTGCTAGACCCCACATATAAACTAAGTTCTCTGCACTAAATATCTCTAAAGTAGAAAATAATAAATATAAATATAAATTTTCCTTTTTAATTTTATTCCCCATCCCCATTCAAGGAAAAATATTAGATGAGTACACGAGATGCCTTGAAAAAATTAAAAAAATATAACGAATGACCCAAACCTGATATGTTTTTTTTACAAGAATGTCATGTTAAAGAAAGGAAAAGCGACTTATCATTTACAAACGAAAGTGGTGTTGCCAAAGGTCTGAGGCTCTGAGCACAATCCTAATTTAATCAACCCACATACGTAACTAAGCCCCATTCATAGGTGCAGTGAACTAGGCCCCTACACGTTTAGAGCTACAAATTGATTTCATGTAACACAAAAGAAATGAGCTGCCCCCCCCCACACAAATACATATATTGTTTATTTAGTCTCTCAATAAAATTATCATACCTAAACCGAAAGCCAACTCTTGACATCATTAGTAACTTATGAAAATCTGTTCAATAAACTTAAAAAAACTTAAACGGAAAAAGATCACAATGAAAGATATCTAAACTTGGAAGAAAATAGCTGTCACCAAACCACCATCAAATGACACTAGCAAAACACGCAGGGTGAAAATAGTGATTTAAGCCACGGTCGGTTGATGCAATCAACAAAAAGACTATGATGGATAATCACCTGTGACTCTCGATGCCATAAAATGAATGCTTGTAGCAACCTCCACGTCCTCTCAGCTGTGATTTAGTCCATCTACAAAGTTTAACACCACTATGGGAACCGATGATTTTATATCCCTGGAAAATATAGTAAAGAGGAAAAGTCAGAGAATAACAAATAGGTAAGTTCGTCAGATGTAAATTTTCAGAGTGTTCATGATTTATTGAATTGAAGTATTAAACGTCTAACAATGAAGTTACAAGTGCTACATAAGCCCCTGACAAACTGTATGCAATACTCAGACTCCGACTAAATAGTAGGTATGTCAACAGAGAGAATCATTTATAATTTTAAATAAATTAAAAAACAAGTGCAAGTACCTACTACTTAAACAGAACCAATTTATACTCTGCATGTCTAAAATAACGAACCACGTTTACACAAGGTAAGAGCAAGTCCGATGCATACCTATATGTGGTACATGAGCTTTATGTTAGATGTAAGAGTAGCTTTTCGGCATCTTTATTATATTATTAAGTATTAACACCAAATTGGAGATCTTTATTAGGTCGGCTGTCGGTACCCTGTCTGGGCCCTATGAGGCTAGTTAAAATGATTATTTTCTAAGTATTGATTGAGTTAAAATATATAGTATATATATTTTAAGATCATGTGTAAGATGTGAAAATAAATCAAGTAAAAAAATTAACTGGGTCTAATGGAAAGATGGGATTTAAAAATAGAATCACCAATACATAGAAATAACACTCAAGTCAAAATTGAAAGTTAAGACATGTGGTCTTTTAAAGTAAAATTCTATACAGTATATTATTGTACAGTGGGCTTAAAAAATAAAAGAATTTTGAAAACAAGAACCTAAAATAATATCTAAAAGGTAGTAAAGTTCAGATACATATTTAGAATAAAAATATTAGCATCATTTTTTTTATGATAATATATAAAAATAATATTGACAACAAAATTTACCTCTATTCACTCGAGAGAGCAAGGCTGCATACTACCTACCCTCACAACACCCTGTCTTCGAGTGGGATATAGTGGGCACATCCCTGTTCCCTTTATTGGACTTGCTACAATTGAGTTATCATTCCATGGGATAGTCTCATCATGTAACGCACTTCATGATCCAATTATTTTACATACCTAATTTTCTAAGCTAGTCTTCCCATCACCTCACCCCATTGTTTCTCAGTCTTCCAATATTCCTATGAGACACATTTGGCATTGTTGAAATTGAGACGAAGAGAAAGAGGAATGAACATTTCGAGGAAAAGCTGACAATTGAAACTGATGCAAAATAATATACTCATCTTTGACTGTCACATCAGCTAGTGGCTCTCTTTTCTATTGCAGATTTTAGAGACATTAGAATCACTAAGGATTTAATCTCAACAAATTATTTAGAACTGCGCTAAAGAAAAGGAAGAACATAAACCCCTAACTAGACTTAAACTTGCTAGCAACGTAAAAGTAAATGTATATAGAAAGTGTATATAAAATATTGATAAACGGTTCTATATTGCTCTATGTGCAAATACTTCCTTTATTTCTTATTTTGACGATCATCTAGATTTTTTCATAGGGGATGGGGAGTGAAGATTCGAATCCACGACATTTAGTACAAGGTCCAATTCACAGAAAGGCCTACATAACTGCTTGCTTGCTTACCAAGCCATCCTGGCAAGCTCCTCCCGTTCGCTTCTTATTCTTGACTTGACTTATTATTATAAAAACTACTCACTATCCAGATAAAAAAGACCAATTTACAGAAAGGTATCACAGCACAGTACACCAATTCTAAACTGACAGTATAAAACTTATTTAACACAAAATCTACTAAAAAATACCGTATAAAACTCAATAAGATTTAGCATGTCACACTAAGCAACGTATTACGTATGCGCTTCTGACTAGCCAAATACGACAATTCTCAAGTATTTGCTTAATAACAACACAAAAACTTGACTTCTCTAAAGAATGCGACACGACGAATATACCAAATTGACATTAATTTTGCAAACTACCTGCTTCACCAAGCTTGCTCTAATCACGGGTGTTACCATCTCTTTTGCCCCATTCACTTTCCCGTTAACTTTCTTAACCTCAACAACAAAGTTCCGCGAAGGTCCTCTTCCCGCAATATCTTCCAAATCAACAATTCCCTCCTCGCCCCCCTCCCCGTCCTCCTCCTCATCATCATAATCATCCTCATCCTCATCAACTACCTCCTCATCACTCGCATCACAAACATACCCCCCATTCCCCTCGACTCCCCCTTTCAATACCTCAACGACATTTCTACTCCACTCATCAAACACCTCATCCAATTCCCCGCCATCCACATCCCCTTCACAAAACCCCAAAATCTCCGTCCCACCCAACGCTCTCATCCCCTTCGAAAACTCCCTACCAACCACATTATACGTCTCCTCATACACTCTACTCCCAACGCCAAACACCGCAAACTTAACACCACTAAGCAACAAATTCCCCACCCGAAAATCACTCACACTCTCCAAAAGCCAATTACCGAAAAACCTACCACTACTAGGAGGCTTCCCATCCTCCCAAGTAGACACAACAATCAAAACAACCGTTTCCTTATGTAACTCCTCGGGTTCATAATTATTCGCATCGAGAATATCGAAAAATAGATTATTAGAAGCTAATAGAGTGTGGAGACGGTGAGCTAGGGTTTTAGAAGTGCCTGTCTGAGAGATGTAGATGAGTTTAGGTTTACGAGAGGGAGTGGAATTAGGAATTAAGGATTGCAGTTTGAGGCGGCGTGATTTGTAGAAGAAGTATGATGTGGCGGCTGTGAGGAGTGTGATTAGAGTGAGATGTGTTGTGATTGTGAGTGTTGATGGAGATGAAGAAGAGGACATGGTTGGGATTTTCTTTTCCTTTTGTGGAGAGAGAGAGAGAGAGAGAGAGAGAGAGAGAGAGAGAGAGCGAGAGAGATTTTGAGAGGGAGGGAGAGAGATTTGGAGAGATAGGGGGAGGGACAGGGAGAGAGATTTGGAGAGATTTTGAGAGAGAGATTAGCAACCTGGAGTTTAGATCGAGAAGCAAGTGAAGGAAGAAAGGGTTTTAAGGTTACGAATTACGAAGGTTTTGGACAAAAACAAAAATGGAGATGCGGGGGATCGAACCCCGTGCCTCTCGCATGCAAAGCGAGCGCTCTACCATTTGAGCTACATCCCCGTTGATGGGTAACTTCTGTTTTTAACTAAAATATATCGAAGTAAAGTAAAATTCTAAGAAAAAATAAATTTTTTTATCAGAGCCAGGTTTCGATCCTGGGACCTGTGGGTTATGGGCCCACCACGCTTCCGCTGCGCCACTCTGATTTGTGGTGGTTGTTACAGAAGAAATATTATTTAAATTTTTTAGAAAAGATCTGAGTAGAAAACGCTTTGATGTTTATTTGTTTAAAGACTTTTGGCTTGAATTCTTGAATTCAGATAAGAAGAACTCTAGTAGCATAAAGAGAAGGTTTTGCATACTTGCATAACATATTAGTACTATTTAACAAAGAAACATGATGTAAACTTCTTGGCAGAAGGCCCAGAGCTACTGAGAAATAACAAATGCTATACACAAATTTAACAAACATTCTCAGCCTAATTAAACAAACCATTTAAGTATCTAACAAGTTTCACAAAAGTCGCTAAACCTATCGCTGATTATTGTCTTGCCTCTCCACATCTTGCAAATCTATGGGCTCAGGAAAAATTTCACTAGAGAATCTTTTCCGAGAAGATGATGACTCGTGCATGCCGCTGCTTTGGGAGCTTACCCTTCCCGACTGTTTTAGTGCAGTTATTACATCTCTGTTTGCTTGCCCACTTCCTGATGAGCTGTGACGCCAACTGCCAAAGAAAGTTGCACTCCAGGATCTCCTAGATGAAGTTGTTCTTGCAGAGCTGAAATGTTCTTCACGTACCACTTTAAAAGGGTTTTCTAGTGCTCTGAGGATATGTCGCATCAGTGGACGTCTGGAAGCTTTGGGATTGAGGCATGACTTGGCTACTATTGCCACAGCCCATACTTCTTCAAGTAGATCATCATCTATGATCAGTGAGTAATCAATGATCTTAGCCACCTGGTCCTTTTCGTATATGCTGATATACGGCAGATTGTGCTCTAACCACTCCTTTGTTGACGCATCATCTGTCTCGCTGATGCCATGTTTACCTGTTACCAGCTCAAGCAAGACCTTTCCAAAACAGTATACATCACAAGCACTGGTAGTACAGGTCCCTACACATATTCACATTAAATTATTAACTACAGAAACACTTGGAAAATAATTTAAGTGAATAATAGAGTTAATTAAAACATATATCTATATAATTCTTCATCTTTCAGCTATCTAAGACTCTCAATTGATCTCTGGGAAGCTAAGTTTTAAGTCTTCTTTTAATAGATGACTGCTTTCTAAACTTCTTCCAGAAAACAAGGAGTTCTGAAAGCTTGTTAAAAAGGACTAGAGTAACAAATTGAGTTAGAAAACTAGTACTCTCTCCTGAGTTAAACATTTGATTGCTGATTCAAGCAGTAAGTCCGTATCATCTACATAGAGCTTCACAAATGCAGTTCGCTAACGTTCTATGTTATTATAAAATGTCAACCTCGATATCTGTACGAAACTACTATAAAAAATGTTAAACTAAAAATTACAGTGATAAATGATATTAATTTAGAGCATTATTCATACCAGAAGCTCCTTGTTCACCGCTCCTGCAAGCCAATAGGAGGATAAAAATTATGAACACACAGAAACATAACCAAAATAGAAGTACAAAATAAGCAAGAAATAAAGTATCTTAATTAATACCATTATATTTTAAAATCTGAAGACGTATGATACACATTCTAACTTCCTTGGTAATTTAAAACTAAGCCTTTTATTATTTTCATTGCTAGATTAACTACGTACTCAGATAGTATATATTGTGATCACGGTTGTCAAAATGCAAGGATTAATATGTAAAACTTAACTATGATAAATACTTACTGTATCCGCAGCAATCGTGTAATCATGTTTTGATGATTCTCCCCTCCTTGAGCACGCACTTCACTCAAGCTACCAAGTCGCACTTCATATTTGTCATCCAGAAGGATACTGCTTGCTTTTACATTCCTACAATAACAAAAACACGATATTACAATATACACTTAATTGATAAACATTTATAGTTGAAGGCTTACAAGAACTTTTTCAAGGCAAAACCTAGATATTGCATCCTTCAAGACTAAGGAATACAACAAATTGTCAAATACTATGAGCGCCTTGAATGTGCATGAATGACATGTTTCTTTTGATGATTTGATTATGTTCTAGATTATCATTCATGGCTTTAAATATTCTTTTGCTTCTAATAAGCCCAAAAATGTTACTCGAGCTGCAGTGATCGGTGCATAGATCATATGCATAATAGGAATGTAGCCTAAAAATTACTTATGATGATCAGCAAAGCAGTAATGTCACCATCTGAATAACTAAAATATGAATGTTAAGTACCTGTGGACTAGAGGAGGGTTACACTCGTGATGTAGGTAAGATAAACCCTCAGCAGCACCTATCGCAATTTTCAATCTTGTGATCCAATCTAAAGACTGGATACTTGCATCTTTCAAACCAATTGGTCTATGCAGGCACTTGGACAAATCTCCATTAGGCATATATTTGTAAACAAAGAACTTTTCATCCTCTTGCTCCAGGCAGTAGCCTAAGAGAGGGATCAATCTTGTGTGAGCGAATTTGTTAAAAAACTCCAATTCCAATGTATAAGAGTCTTTAGGAAAGGAACGCACATCAATTCTCTTTATTACTACAGGAAAACCACCTTCTAATGTTCCTCGGAAGAGGTCTCCTGAGTGGCCATGCTTAATAAAATTTGTATCATTGAAGTCATTTGTGGCTTGGAGTATCTGTTTGTATGTAAATAATTCCCCTGGACAAAAAGTAAATGAAACCTTAGGAGGTTCAATGGTGCCACCTTCAGGAGCTGGACTTACATTAGCAGTCCCTCTCTGTTCAATATCTCTTTTGCCGCATTTTTTTAAGAGCACAACCAGCACCAACACCAAAAGCATGATGAAACCAAGTCCGCCAAAAACTCCTACCAGTACATATGTCAACCGGTGTTTCCTCTTTGGAGTTCTGCGCAATGAGGATCCAACTGGATGCAAGCCAATATAATTATTAAAATACAGACCCCTGTGTGAATAAAACATTTTACAATCCTCTGAACTTCTCTGGCCTGGCAAACTTAGGAAGCAATTCCCGGAAATCATAATGTTGCTTCCAGAGTCATTTGGAGCTGCACCTTGAAGATAGTTATTGGAAAGGTCTAGTAATCCAAACTTCCCAAATGAAGAAGTAAGATTTCCATATAAATGATTGCTAGAGAAGTTGAACAAAACATCAGGGACATCGAAGATTGATGTGAGGTTCATCAAATGACCGGTGAAATTATTGCCAGACACATCAAAATGTCGCAATTGGCGACTTGACATGGAAAATCTGGGAAGAACACCATCAAAATGGTTCTCACTCAGAACCACATACTGCAACTGAGTAAGATTGACAAACAAATTACCAGGCAACCAACCATCTAGTTCATTATTCCCAATAACCAATTTCCGCAAACTTACTAACCCTCCAAAACTCCCCGGTAACGATCCAGACAAAAAATTAAACCCAAGGTCAAGTTCAACCAACTTCGACAAATTACCCAACTGGGCAGGAATAGAGCCAGTAAGACTATTATTACCCAAATTCAAGATCTCGAGACCGAACAAAGAACCCAAACCAGGCGGAATAGGCCCGGATAAGAAATTCAAAGAAAGGTCCATTTTACTAATCTTATCAAAAGAAGGTAAACCAAAAGGAATTGTTCCTGTCAACAAATTATCCGAAAAATCGATCACTGACAATGCGGATAATTGGCCTAACGAAGCAGGTATAATTCCCGTTAAACAATTTCCCGATAAATAAAGATAACTAAGCCTATATAAACTACCAAATGACAGTGGAATACTACCAACTATTGAGCTAGACCTAAGATCAAGCACTTCAAGTGCACTAAGATTAAACCCAAACCATTCAGGTATTGACCCAGGTAACTTAAACCCAGTAGAATTAAAAGACTTCAGAAAGCTAAAACTTGACAAAGAATCAACAGCAAATTGAGGACTGAGTTGACTCGCCCGAGTTCGCTCCAACTCGGACAAGTTGATTCCAGTGACTCGGCCATTTTGGCAGTGAATTCCAACCCAACTGGAACATGGGTCAGTTTTTCTAGGCCAAAATTTAGCTTTAATACCTAACGATGACCTGAGCTGGAACAATGCAGAGTGTTCTGAGTGTGAACTCAGTGACTGAGTCATCACCGAGTTAAAGAAGAAAAACAAAACAACTACACTCAGTTCCATAACTAAAAGAGAGTGAAACGGAGCTGTGCTTTCTTTCTTCATGTTAAAATGATGATATTTTTTTAATTTGGTGAAATATTAAGATGATGCTCGTGCATTCCATTACTGCAAAATCACTTTCATGCAACAAGTATAATATGTAAAGTAGAACTCCCTGTCCCGTCGATTGTTTACGTTCGGACCGGGACTCGGTATATATTTTAATGTTTTTTTAAAATATAAAGTATAATTTCGTAAATAATTTTAATTTTTTTTCTGAATATAAATTTGATATTTAAATTTTAATATAAAACAATATATAAATAAATTATGAAAATATATTTTACATTCATCGCCTTAAAATACGCGTCGAGTATTGAAAAAAATCGTAATAGATGGAGGAGTAAATTGTAAAGTTGATTTGTTACTGCCATGAATAATAAATGATGTGTGTATAAATGTATGGTTTAGAGGTCATTACAAGTGTCACGAGCATTGACTATGAAATGAAGAGGCTGTGTTGTGTGTGTTTTTATACAATGTTATGAATGCTGTCGAGTTTTGGAAAAGAATTAATGAGTTGAACTGAAACTTCAACTGCCACTGAGGCTCGCTGGGTCGACTCAGTAAATGCTCGAGTTGATAGCCCCCTCCTCTGAGTTTTGCATAAATGTGGATTTAAGCAGAGTGAGAGTGTGATGTTTACATGGACCATTCATAGTTCCTACCTGCCATGTATGGGCATCTCCTGCATTTACCCCCCATCACGTCATATGTTCATAGATATTGGAATCTGATACGTGCACACCCTAACGTACTGGTGTACACGCTCATTTAATAAAATTAGCATCAATTTATTCTCGTTTAATATGGAAGTAGGCTTGAGTTAAAAATATATATAAGAGTATTATGGTGCATTAATAAATTTGGGGTGTGCGCATGTGTAATCTTCTAATGCAGTACGTTTTATATTGAACAAATGGAGATTTGATATATTTTTTGATATATTTCTGAATGCTGATAGTCTTAATATCAACAAAAAGTCGGCACCTTAAAATGGAGACATGATATATTTTTGCACCAATCAATTTAGGGTGTGTACCTGTAATCTCCTAATGTTGTACATTTTACGTTGAACAAATGGAGACTTGATATATTTCTGAATGCTTATAGCCTTAATATCAACAAAGAGTTTGCGCCACTAAATTTAGGGTGTGCACGTGAAAACTCCTAATGTTGTACATTTTAAGTTGAACCATGATAGCTAAAATGGTTAGCCAAATCATGATTATCTAAAATTTTATTGAACTTGTAAAGCTATGCACTCCAGTGGTATTAGCTATAATCATTAGCTATATTCAAAAATATTATTTTATTCCTATTTTTCATTTATATATATGTATATATATAGACTTTAAATAATAAAATAAATTTAGTTAATACTTAATTCAATACATGAAAAAATATATAATTGTAATTTAATAATTATTACAACTGAAAATATAATAACATATAAATATAACAAATATATATTTAATAAAAAGTTACTAATATATATATTGTATTATATATATATATATATATTGTTTGTTAAAAATAATTAATAAATTTTGTTAATAAGATAACAATATTTTCACGCTTTATATTTTATAAATTAAAAATATTATATATAAAATAATAATTTTAATATTTATGTATTAAATATTATATAAATATATGTATGTATTAATGTGTATGTGTATGTATTAATGTGTAGATTTAGGTTTCAACATGAACTAAATATGACGTGGAAGATATAGCTAACGTCTACAGATTCAACAAATATAGAAGATCAGATGAATGATATCTAAATTTTTTGCTAACAGGTGATGTGGTTGGAGTGCTGTTTTTTTTACCTAATATATATATTTGAGTGTCACCTAGGATTTTTAGTTAACAGGAGGTCATGGTTGGAGATGCTCTAATGTTGTACATTTTACGTTGAACAAATGGAGACTTGATATATTTTCTGAATGCTTATAGTCTTAATATCAACAAAGAGTCTGCGCCAATAAATTTAGGGTGTGCACGTGTAAACTCCTAATGTTGTACATTTTACGTTGAACAAATGAAGACATGATATATTTTTGAATGCTTTATCAATGTATTTTTTGATAAATTTTACATTGAATAGATGAAGTCTTGGCATATTTTGAGATTTTTTACGTCAAACAGATGGTGTTTTAATATATATTTTGTCGGTGTTTTTCTATTATATGATGTATCTTTCTATCCATCTTTAAATATCTTTAAAAATTTTACGATGTTCGATTTAAGTATGGTTGATGTTGTTCCAGTTACCAAATATAAGATCCAGGTTTAGTTTAAATCCGTCATAACCAAGAATTTGTGAGGACTGAGGAGTGTTATGTCATGGTATCTGTACATAAGTCAGAAATGTAACAAGTAAACTAATAAATTGATCATGGTTAGTGTTGTTCACGTTTGGGATTGTCGTGTTAATTCAAAGGAATGTGGATCATTTGTGTTGTCATTGGTTAGACAATTTTAGTTGTTTTAATGTGTTTTGTATGGGGGGAAGAATAGAGTGACCAGAGAACAAGGGAGGGGTAGGAACAAAGAAAAACATGAAGTCATGTCAATTGACAATCATGCATGTAGCTGTTCTTTGAATTTTAGATTTAACAAGTTTAAAATTTATATTACATAAGAAATTTTCTATACAAATGATCTTAAATTTTAGTTATGGATGTGATATGCATAATAAGCAGTTCAACATTAAGGTCTAGGAATCAGATTTTTGGTGGAGGGGTTGAGCTCGTGTCCCCTCTGCGGGAGATTATGAGTTCGACTAAATATCCAAAAAAAAAAAGAATACGATTTTTGCAAATGACATTTTTTTCGTGTGTACCCTTGCAAGATTTACTTTTAAAAGGCTAACCCGTCAAAAAAAATAAATTATAATCCGGATGATAGTAGAATTCTAAGTTGTACCGATAATTATGGTATACAAATATAATTAAGTTGTCTATATGACTGTACCGCTCTGAATAATATTTATTTTCACTAATTAGTTTTACATGTCTTTCAACTGAATATTTATTCTAACAAATTTTGGAGGAGCGAAAATCGAAATCAGAACCTTGCACGAGAAATAGGCACTTAATAAGTTGAGATATCTTATTGTGTTCCGCTCCGAATTGCATGTAACTTGCAAGCTTTATTTCTCGAATTTACCCGTTAAAAAAACAAAATTTATAATCTGGATAATTGTAGAAATCTAAATTGTACCAAAAATTATGATATAAGAATATAATTAAGTTGTCTATACCGCTATGAATTATATTTATTTTGACTATTTAGGATTATATGTCTTCGAGTATATATTATAACAAATTTTAGGGTAAGCGAAAATCGAATTAAAAACTTTATACAAGAAAAGATAAGTACTTAATAACTTGAGCTCTTTCGTCACTTTCCCCTCCGAATTAGATTAGGAGACACATAAATGAACTTAAATGGTTTGGGCACAATTATTCTGAAAACAAATTCATCTACGATGCAAAAAGTCCTTACTTCGTAGTCCATAGAATCGTTTTCCATGTGAGAATGAAAAACTGTTTATGTGTTTCTCATGTTACGCGTAGCAGGCAGCGAGCATATTCCACATAAACTTTGGTATCACATATTATTCTAAGAACATCTCCAATCATAATAGTTAAAATGGTTAGCTAAATTATCATTATCTAAAATTTTATTAAATCTGTATGCTAATTTCCTTCCGTGGTATTAAATATATTGATTAGCTATATTCAAAAATAGTATGCTTTATGTATTTTCAAATTATTATATATATATATAATTTCACATGTTAAAATAAATTTAAATATTTAATTAAATACAAGTGAAAACAAAATATTTATTTAATGAAAAAATATTGAATATATAATTTTATAATTATAATAAGATACCTAAATATGTTAAAAACATATACTTATATGTACGATAAAATTTTATATTTATATTTATATTATATTTTATTATATTAGATTAGATGTATTAGTATTTTTATAAATATGTAATGTTTATTAAGATAATTAATAAAATTGTTGGTTAATAAAAAATTTATATTTTGACACTTAATATAACATAAAATTAAAATATGAAATATAAAATAAATTTTTTAACACATATATATATATAATATAAATATAATATGAATATAAGTGTGTATTGATATGCAAACTTAGGTTAAAATATAGCAGAAAGTTGACAGTAATCTGACGTGGGTGTTTTAGCTATTGACTACAGGATCAACAGATATAGAAGATGAGATAAAGGATATCTAAATTTTTTGCTAATATGTATCATTGTTGGAGTAGTATATTTTTTAGCTAATATGTATATAACTGTGCCAGCTAAACATTTTAGCTAACCAGGTGGTGATGGTTGGAGATGCTATAACATCGTTTAGTACGTGTTAACGGAGGAATCTGATAATAATAAAATTTGAGGTTTCATGTCTAAAACAAGATATACGATGATGGTTCCTCACCGAAAAATCAAGCGGCGTGTGGTGTTTTTGTGTTAATTAGTGGCTGAGATTGATTAGGGTTACTGTTGGCCCTATTCAACTCTCAACTTCGAACCTCTTTCAACGTACTTATGTACACTTTGTATAGGGATCAAGCATGATGTAGTTCTTGGGGAATAAGAAATCTAATGGGTTTAAACTTCTTATTCCAAGGCTCGGTAGAAGTACTTCCAGAATCCATCTTCCACCAGTTTTAGGAATATTCAATTATGAGGCCCAACCGCGAAGACCCAGGGCTCGTTCGTAATCGTAGAATTTCACGGATAGTGCGTATCCCTTCGCAAGGATAACACTCTGCTACAACTATCTCCCTTGATTTACGAACGCAGGTATAGCCACAGTACATGATAAATCCAAAGTTCTCCAATGAGGATACCCGTTGAATACAAGAACAAAGCTCCCAAAACACACACCAATATCAACCTCGCATCCCCAACAAGGACACTCGTTGAATACAGAATGAGGCATTCAATCATCAGGCATACCCCTGGAGGCCTTCAAGCTTTTCACGGACATCCCACTCCTTAACCGACTCAAGGAGGGAATTTTTCGTAGAGTACCTACAACAAATATGTTATTGAAAATAGCCCTCCATTGCTCCTTCCATGCTTGTCTTATGTTGAATTTGTTCATGTTTGTCTTGTCTTAAATGAGGACAAACCCAATTATCTAAATAAATTCAAAACCATGCATCTTCCAAGATCATGATGCATCCTCACTTTAAGGGATGCACAAATTCTCCCTTGCATCGTGACCCAAACATGTAAATCATTCATATCATATATTTCATCTTATGAGAGCGTGTCCTACCCCAGAACGTGTCCTCTCACTAAGGGGTGCACTCACTTCCTCTTTCATAGCAATCTTACTTCCAATGGCTCGTGTCATGTATTTCATCCAATGAGGGTGCAACTTCCATCTAGGGCGCGTCCACCCCTCATGCCTTGCGACCTGAAACCTACTCCTTCATCTTTTTCCCCAATTTGGCTCCAATTAACCCGTTATTGACCCGAAATTACCTAATACCAAATTTTGGCTATAACAACTACCCCCAAAATTACATATGAAGTTGAAAACAAAGTTGGAATTTAATCCTTGATTCTTAGAAAAAAAATTGTATCTCTCCTTTACTGTCATGATGGTACGTCCATCTATGAAAATGTCTGTCGAAATTTTAAACGTGATTGACATCTGTTGCACACGTCATCCTTTCCCCCTTTTTATTTTTACCTAGAAATACTTCTCATAAGTTAAAACCCTAACTTTCACCCTTTCTCTCTCAACTAAACCGCCGTTGTAAAAAGCTTGAAGTTCAAAAATCCGGTGATTTCACCGTTCATTTCCTGATTTCTTACATTCAATCGATTCTTCAACTTAAAAGGTACATATTTTTTCACTTCATTTCTTAGTTTCCTGCTTTGAATCGCCTGTAGTGTGCATAAAACTATTCAGTTGTTTCTTTTGTCCATGATTGTTCTTCATTATTTCTGTAAGTATATGCGCATATATGTGGTAAACTATCGTATTTTGCTTGTTGTGATTCTTGATTATATGTTCTTAGGGTTTAGAATATTTCCCCTAAAACTGATGGTAGTCGGTCAACATTCCCTTGTAACAATGAAGACAACATGGACGCGTCTATGTCTATCATAGGGCTGAGCATTCGGTCGGTTCGATCAAAAACCGAACCAAACTGAATTAATAGAAAACTGAATTGCTGATATTTTTGTAACCGAACCGAACTTACTTATAAATCGAATAAAAAACTGAACCGATTTATTTCGGTTAATTCGGTTCGGTTTAAGAAAATCAAAATATTTGAACATTATACTTTTATGAACCATAAATGAAGAATGGTGTTAGAAATTGAATCGGATACCACAGGTCTGTGTTTATGACTCGATTTAGATCATCTAATCAGCCAGGTGTCCGATTGGTTTATAAACGCTTGACTTTGACTATGAAAACCAATGATAGATGAAATGTACTCAGAGATGAGAAGGAGAAAATACCATCAAAACAGCAAAGAAATTGATAACCATCATAAAAACTTGTAAGCATTGACGAACATCGATTTATGATGATTTAACTGAGAAAAGATGGGCATATTACATGTATGTAATTTGCAATTGCTTGATATCTCATCGCTTAAGTTCAGGACATCATTATATACATAATTTTAGATACTTATCTATATGATAAAAAGCTATTCTAGCCTACTGGTCTTTTGTATAACACATACACTACTAAATTATATTATATGTAATTCAAAAATAAGGGGAATGATCAAATACAAGCTAAAATTAAAATAGAAACTATGAACTAATCTAAGCATTTAGATCAACCTAATCTAATGGTCCCCCCCCCCCTTAAATCACCCCACCCCCAACTACTTTACACCCTCCCACAACCAATTTCAGTTTTCCCCTCCGTTTTTAATTTGATCTTTCCCGTCAAACCATAAGTTTTTTTTAAAATCCGATTTTACTGTATTTTTCTACATCTCTCAACGATCGATTTGCATGCCATATCTGTTATATTTTGAAGTAATTTTAAAAAAAATTATCTGGTTTCTAGTTTCTATTCTAAATTGGTTTTTATTGGAGTAGCCCCCTCAATATATATATATATGTGTGTGTGTGTGTGTGTGTGTGTATAATTCGGTTAAAACCAAACCAATATTTTAAAAATCAAACCGAATCATTTTTATTTCAGTTCAAATAGAAAAACCAAAATAACCGAAAGTAATAAAAAACTCAAATCGAACCTAACCGAATTTTTTAGTCCAGTCCGGTTTTTCGGTTTCAATTCGGTTTTGCTCAGCCCTACGTCTACCACCAAGGACCCGTCCTATCATGTGCTTGCTTTACTTTTTAATTGATTTTTCTGCTATCTGTATAGAGCTTTTAATCATGCTTCACTTTAACTTTGGATCACTTATAGTAGATAAGTAAGACGCGTATTCTTTTGAATATTTTACATCTTTTATTTATAAGTCAGGGCGTGTCTTTTCTTGTGGACGCGTCCTCTCTCTCTTTAAACCCTATTTTTTTCTTTAAATCTTATGTGTGCCTTTAGCATTTTATTTTCTTATTTTCAGCTAGAAGACGAGGGCGCGTCTTCATCTTCTCCATTCCATCTATTTGAAGTTATTAATAGGAGATTGGGTTTTGATTCCCTGTATTCAATATAATTCATCCCCAATTTACCATAATTCCATATAACCGATTCTTTTATTGAGGTCGAGGCTCGAGTTTTTGAGGAAATTAAATCACAAGGTTTTAACATGTCTGCTTCCAGTCATGATTCCATTTATGATGTACCTCTGACTTCAAGGATGGAGAGAAATAAGCTTAAACGTAAAAGATCCATCCAAGACATAAGAGTATCATCCATAGAAGATTAGACAGATGAGGAGGTCATCCCTTCTACTTCTCAGAAATCACAACCTCGAGTTGTTGAATCTGACCCAGAACCATCTAGTTTTCCAGTTCAAGATAATGAAGACGCGATAATACATGAGGACGCGTACAGCCGCCCAGGACGCTTCTTCTCCTCATAGTGAGAGTGAATTTGAAAAGAAGGCTCTTGAACCTAGGAAATATCTCATTTCTCCCCAGAAATCCGATTCTCCACTTGAGTATTGAGAGCCAGAAGATGTGGAGCTAGATTTTGATTGGAAAGATCTTGAGAATATTCCTGAGATGGAGAAGAATGTGTGGAGAAACAAAGAAAACAAACTTGCTTGTGTTGGCCTCAACTCTACAGTTACGGATTTGGAGATTGGGTGGAACATGAAGTGTTAAGATATGAAGGGCATCTGGGCTTGCCCTCTTTGTAAGATGAGGATACACATATTCAACATGGAGAACCTAAGGGTCCTTAGGATAATTCTTACTCCAAAAAATTTTTCTCATGGCATGGGTGCGCTCTTGCATCCATACATCAAAAGGATTTTAAGGTGGTATGATGTAGCTCCAGTCCAACTCTCTCCAAACTCCTACAAGCTAGCATGGTCTTTTTACATCATGTACCATGATTGTGAGTTGGGCGCACCCTCCATTAAAGAATTTAGTTTCTTTTTTAATTAGGAAGTCCATTATGGGATACCACTTCCTCGTGGTTAACAAATGGCTCAATAACAAAGGTTTCAATGAAGGCAAGATCAGTCATGGACGAGAGTGAAAAGAACCATTCTCTTATCTTTATGACCTGGAGAGGACTCACGTTCGCTTTAACTTGGATCTAAGTAAGCTATGACGCATCTTACATTGTGGATGCGCCCTCCTTGCCTTATTAGTTCTTTAAACCTCTTTTTTTCCCTTTTTGCTGACTTTTTTACCTTCTCTCTTAGACAAAAGAACTCAGAAGGAATTGACAGGCAAGAAGAAGAAAAGAGCTGAAAAAAAACTAAAGTTTGCCGAGAAAAACTTCAATCTCAAAGAGATGATTACAGAGGCCAACTTGAAGAGAGTTGGTGCTCTTTCCAAAAGAGTAGGCTCCCTTTGTCAATACGGGGAACTTATAAGTAGGAAACCTGTACCAACCGCTTCTGAAAATGCTAAGGGATTCAATATTGAAGAGTTAGTGCAAATTGATATCAACAGAAAGGTTGATCTTGAACAAGGTAACTATGATAACTATTAGACGCGTCTTCGATTCGGGCGCGTCCAACATTGTCTTTTAGTTACAGATATACTAGTTGTTATCTTTCTTGGTAAATATTGTCCCCATTTCTGTGTTAGTCATATATTGTTGGACGCGTCTTCCTTTTAGAGCGCGTCTTGTATCAATATCTGCACCTGTTATTTTATTGTTTAATTTGTACTTCACATGTTAATATTCTGCTATGTATATTTTGGATGCGTCATATGTTGATGGTGCGTCATAAATTATCATTTTACTTATGTTTGTTCTTTTCAACATGAATTTTCTTTCTGTATGGTGAATGCGTCTTTCATGCAAGACGTGTCTAATTCTAACTTTCCTAATGTTTCTTTTTTAAAAATGACTTCTCTTCCAAAGGGATTTGCCATTGGTGCTGCTAGAAAGCAGAAGGCTGGAAGAAGCAATTTTGCACTTACCAAAAAGGATGCTCAAATCAAAGAAGCTATGGCTACAGAAACTCCAATTCCTCCTCCTATAGTCATCATCGACATAAATATATTGGATATCCCCGATGATGAGGGCGCGACCACAAAGCGCCAAAAGACCATACATGATGAACATTCTCTTGTTTACAGGTATTTGGGCGCGTTTTCATCTGGTTTCTTCACTGAAGAGGAGGTGAACGAGTGGAAGTTTAAGACTGAAGAGAAAACAGAGAAAGCCATGATGAGGGTTGCAGCTGAGCACCACTTCCATACAAATCAGAATGCAAACATGGCTGCCAGGATGAGGGTGCGTCTTGCCATTACTGAGAATGACAAGAGTAATGCTGAAGAGAAGATCAAGTCTTTGGAGAAACATATCACACTCCTCACTAAGGAGAAAGATACCGAGATCCTCAGCTTGAACTCTAAGAAGGCGCGTCTAGAGGGCCAAGTGGCTACCATGGAAAAGTCCGTGGATCAAGTTATTTCCTTGAACTCCACCATGTAGATGGATTTGGATGTCCTTAATGATGATACAGTGCATGGCTGAAATGTTAGTGTTTGTGCCCTAGAGACAACACTATGATGTTTTAGTTTAAGACATTTGGATTATTAATGTTTATGTTCTATAGATTATTCCCTGTAATAATTTATTAATTCTCAATTTACTGCGATATAAATGTTAGATTAATCAATGTCCTTGGAATATGATATGCAATTCTATATCTCTAAGTACGTGACTTAATGAGATTATGAGAATATTATCATATTCCTAAAGGTTCCTAGTCGAGTATTATTATTAAGGGACAATAATAATGCATTAAGACTAGTGTGTTTGTTGACTGATGACCACATCTCATTGATCATAGGTATAGTGATACTAAAGTCAAAGACACGGGCATATGTATATGTACATGATGCTGGACAGACCCGATGTGAGATTCTACATGTCTGTTGTGTCATAAGTAATTTTCACAGTGATAATGATGTAATGATCCTTAGACCCGAAGTCATTATATTTTTATACGAGAATTAATATACATTGATTCCATTAAAAGTTATCCTTGACCGGGTAATGATAAAAGTGGACATTGTGTATATTATGAATCGTATGAGAAATATGAATGATCTAGATGTGATTTAACCCTCCTATTTTAGGAGTGATTTTATTGGCCTCTTGTGTGAGCTAGACTATGAAATGCGTGGTCACGCTCAAATGTTGATTTGATATAATAGTCTACTAATTGATCAAGGAGACCTGGATTAAACTATGACGAGGATGACACATTAAATGCCTCTAGTTTAATCTATAATATTTGGTTAAAGGGATTATATTACATTGTACATTATTCACGAAAGGTTTAATCGATCACCGATTTAATTATTATTACTTGGGTGGCAATGATGTATTACTAGATGCCGCTCATTGTTTACGATTTTAAATTAGATTTAAAATTCGTTGCCAATGTAATAATAACCTATAGGGTCACACACAAAGAATGCTTGAAGGATTATTTAATTTAAATTGTATTTAAATTAAATTAAAGTAATTTGAATTATTTATAATATTAATTATGTTTGACTTAATTAATTAGACAAATAATGATATTCGAATTTACTAATATTAATTATGAAATTTATTTGTTAAATAATTAAGTGACACTTAATTATAATACAAATAGGAATTTCGAATTTATAATAACTCCTAATTAGTTAAGAGTTATAATTCGTTTTTCTACTCTCTATATAATATCTTTTGTGTGGCTGATTTTTGGTGTGCAAAAGACTTTTACTAAAACCCTAGCCACCAAGGGAGAAGATGGAGAGAGCAAGAAGAAACGAGTTTGTGCTAGTACACATCCAATCCTTGCGTTCAAGCATTCACGTGGATACCGATAGAGCGTAGATCGCGAGAGCGGGATGCGTGGTGATTGAACAAGCTTTGGATCTCCATTAGTCAACCAATTTGTAAAGCTTCTTAAGGTAAACAATCCGATCTACGAATTAAATATCTATTTTTCGCATGGCTCCTGCGGTGGGTTTCGAAAATTCTGATTTTTCATGTTTTTAATTACCGTTTCCGTTGCGTTTATGTGCTCGAAACCCTTGATGAAAGGCATCGAAGAATTTGGTTCATCAAGATGGATTTACAGCTGGGTTTGAGGAATGGTGGTCTGGTTTCATTGCCAATGATCTAGAGTATACATTCCTAAAGTTTGATGAAGAGACCCGAAATGGGTGGGTGACGTTAGGGTGAGAGCTGCAGACTTCATTAAAGACAAGAGGATTGCTCTAGGTTTGGAGGAAGATGATGCGTCTCCACCTCCTTCACCACTTCAAACTCAACCCCCTCAGTATCCACCCAAAGATAGCAATAAGGATGGCATCCAAGGAAAAGATCAGGATGCGCCCCCATCTTAGGACGCGTCTTCATCTCTAGCTTTTATATTATGAACAATTATGGGTGCATGTCCCTTCAAGCCTTGCAAAGTTGTAAACTATTATGAATGTTTTGGATGATAACTTCTTTAAGGCCTTGTGCCTTAGATTATTTTGTGTATGATGGTTTCATTTTCCATATCTTTAGCTATTTTTATTGTATTCTTGCATAAGTGCATATCAAAGAGTTGGGTGTGCCTTCACACTAGCGGGCCCTTCTATTATGATAGAAATATCAACTTGAATTGACTTATGTTATTTCCCATGTATTACTGATTTTATATCATAGTAGGACGCGTCTAGGAAATATCCTTATCCCCTTATGTGACAATTTTTAAATATTTTCTCCATGTTCAACATGATTATTTCAATACTCAAGTCAAGTAGTATGTCATGAGGGCACACCCTGTAGCTAACGTGCGTCTTCATCCTTGCAAAAGATAGACCACTAAAAAGTAATCCAAAGTATTTGTTAAAATTAATCTCACTTTGTTTCATTGTGAGGACAAGGGCGCTTCTTCCATTTAGGACACGTCATAAACCTATATGAAATTTAACAAGTTACTTGGATATTTTTTCCACTCTTCTGCACTTGACTATGTAAACCCTTTGCGGGACACATCTGTTCTCGTGTTGATTAAAATCCTTAATTATATACACATGCACATATGTGAACAAGTAAAAATCAACAACAAGTGTGAATTTTTTTAAAGTCATTATAAATAATGTGCTCCAGTGTTGAAATTACCCCGGTCCCATGGCTACTATGTTCTGTAGGGAAATTATTTGGAAATATGATCCTTCAACTAGTTCTGGAAGAGCAATACATGCATTACCACCCCTAGGCTAGGGGAATTTTATTGCTTCTAGTCTACTATTCAGACATAGCCCTATTTAAATCAACTGTAAATATAAATAATAATAGGTAATGGGCCGTAGACACACCTTACTGATAATACTTTTGAAGGTGTTCCGCATTCCATGCTCGTAGAACAAGCTTTCCTTCCAAGTCTTCAAGATGATAAGTTCATTTCCACATCATTGATTTAATCTTGTATATTCCTTTCCAATTGGCTCCAAACACTCCATGATGAGGATTCTTTGTATTTGGCATCACTTTCCTGAGCACTAAATCCCCAACTTTCAACTGTTGCCCTTTTACCTTCTTGTTGTAATACCTTGCTGCACGTTGTTAATACGCCGCAAGCTTCAGCTGAGAGTTTTCCCTTGCTTCCTCCGAGAGATCCAAGTGAAGCCTCTGATTAACCTTTGCATCTTCTTCTGCATAATAATCCCTGCGAAGCGATCCCGAACCAACTTTCACGGGAACCATAGCCTCATATCCATAAGTAAGCATAAAGGGAAATTCTCCCATAGTGGATCTTGGAGTCGTATTGTAAGACCATAAGACCCTCAGGAGTTTTTCATGCCAATTTCCTTTGCGTTCCTCCAACTTGGTCTTGAGAGTATGTTTTATGATCTTGTTGACAGCTTCGGTTTGTCCATTACTTTGCGAATGATATACCACTATGAACTCCTTCTTGATTTTCAAATCCTCACAAACCTTTCACAACTCTTTGCTATCAAACTGTTTCCCATTGTCAGAAACAAGCTTGTATGGAATCCCGAATCTGCACACAATGAAATCAAAGACAAAGTCTTTGATTTTCTTAGCAGTGATAGTTGCTAATGGCATGACCTCGGCCCACTCAGTAAAGTAGTCAACTGTAACCACTGCATACTTGACATCCCCTTTGGCTTTTAGGAGTTCTCCAATGAGATCAATCCCCCACATAGCGAACGGCCACAGGCTCATCATAGATGTCAAGAGTGTTGCGGGCATAGATGAGTAATTCACAAAACGTTGACATCGATCACATATTCTAGCAAAGTTTGCAACATCCTCTTTCATGGTAGGCCAATAGTAACGTTGGCGTAATATCTTCATTGCCAAGGAACTACCCCCGAGTGATTGCCACAGATTTCTTCATGTACTTCTCTCAAGATGTAATTTTCTTCTTTCTCGTCAACACATCTAAGCAACGGCTGATTGAAACCATTTTTGTATAATAATCCATCATACACCACACAACTTGCAGCTCGGTATTGAAGTCGTCTAGACTTAAACTTCTCTTCAGGGAGTGTTCCCTTACTAATATAAGCTAGAATAGGTATCATCCATGTTTCGTCAGGAATATCATCTACTTGCATCACTTCCACCTCTAAAATGCTGGGAACTTCTTGAATTTCCAAGGGTATTATGCCTAGCAGTACAACTTCCTGTCGAGATCCCATTTTTACCAAAGCATCTGTGTTGTTGTTCTTCTCTCGTGGTACACATTCCAACCTTACCTCCTTGAATTTTCCAAGTAACCGTTGCGCAAACCTCAAGTACAATTCTGTTTGGGGTCCTCGAGCTTGGAATCTCCCGTTCACTTGGCTTACAACCAATTCTGAATCACTCTCGGCGATCAAATTCATAATGCTTATCTCCAAAGCAACCTTCAGACCATGGAACAATCAACCTATATATTTCAAATTAGCAAAAATAATAAAAAAAACATATATTTCATTATCTACATTTTCAAAGTCAAGTGACTTTATCTCCGAACAGATACCAAATATTTTTCCTAAATTTTTCGTAAATGATGGGACACTAGACATGCATACATACATATATAGATAGATAGATATGCGTGTCTCATATTATTATTATTAATAAAATTACTAACTAATCAATGACACAACATCATTTGGGAAAAGATTTGAGAAAAATATTTAATGTACCTGACATTACTCGTTAATGTCGTCAAGATTTGGGAAAAATATTTAACGTATCTAGCATTACTACCTAATGTCGTCTCACAATAGGGAAATCCATTATTTAAACTAATAAAATCTAGACAAAATTGCATTATTCATACCCAAAATTTAATGTTTTTGCACTTTGGTGGATCAAACAAAAAAGTTGCCAAATGTATGGCTGAAAATACTTTTTTAAAGCAATTAAAGGACTCTGGGCTAAAGGAGGCAAACGGGGTTAGCAACCATTAGGGTATTTTTGTTCTTTAAATATTCTAATGTCTATATTTCCCTATATTTATATCAACTAGGCCTGCCAATGGAGCAAAAATTCGATCCGACCAGATCAGATCCGAGGTCATTTTAGCGGATATGGATCGACCTATTAAAAATCCGATCCGGGATCCGATCTGATAAAAAATATCCGATTATAAATGAAGCGGATATGAATTTAGGTTGATCCGATCTGTTAATAACCCGATCCGGTAATATATATATATAATAAAAATATTTTTTAATAATTCTAATTTTAAACGTATTATCCTCGAGTCAAGTTCCATTATCTGTATTTCGTTCGGTTCGGTCTCAAGCGTACAACCCATTTCTATAACCTCATTTCTATGACCCCAGTTCTTTTACTTTTTAGAGCGCATAACCCAAAATCTCAATTCATATAACACTTCCATTTCGCAACATCAATTTTTTCATAGTTGGAATAAAATATTGTACAACTCGGTATGTTTATTTCAAAAAGCGAATTTTAGTTTGTAATTTATCTTTGAATTTCGTTGTATTCTACTTGTATTTTAATATTTTTCAAAATTGTAAATTATAAATAAATTTTATAATAAGTTAAGTTAAAAAATAAATATACATAAATGGAGCGGATATTCGACCCGAAATTCGTGATCCGAACGGATCCGGATATGGATCGGCCTATAAAAAATCCGGAGCCGATCCGATCTGAATCCGAATCCAAAAAAATAAATGGATATGGATATGAATTTAGGCCGATCCGATCCAAACCCGACCCATTGACAGTCCTAATATCAACCACATACCCTTTTTCAATGATCTAAAACATATTGTCTCTCTTTCAATTACTAAAAAATTATCTTTTTCAATTGATCCAAGAACATGAATCATCAATGTCTTTGTAACAATTGGGCAGTGGAGAAGACCTCGTGGACTGATTATAATCTGGGCCGTAAGTTCCTCACCTGTGCTACTGGTGGCTACAACTTCTTTCGTTGGGCTGAACTGGAGTTTGATGTGCGGAGCATAGATGTGATTAACGGGTTGAAGAGGCGCATAGGAAGGAAATAAGATGATCATATCCTGGAGTTCGTGGCTGCCTGAAATGTGTACACTGAGAAATTAAAGAATGCGAAAAATGAAATTTGGAAGTGGAAGTGTTTGTGTATTTCGTTGTTGTTGTATGTTTTCCATACATGGTTTAGCTCAGTTGGCAAGGATGCTAAATAAAGATAATTATTTGGTTGTTGGGTGATGTAAATGTTATCTACAATGTGGTTAATGTGTAGCACTTAGAATGTTTAATGTGGTCTACAATGTTGGTAGTATGTTATTTTTGATGATGTATTGTAGTTTTTTTTTTTGTTTCAATGAAATACAATTCTTAGCTATGTTTTGTGCTTTGCAATCATCTATATCTCATAAGTGAACAAAACCTAAATAAATGACACAAATGGACAATGAAAGAACAAAAATGCGCCAAACAAACATTCTTAGACTGCAATAAGTAGCAAAATACAATTGATTTATCCCAAAAGAACTGCAAAATACAAGCATAGAAGTAATAAAAGAACCATTCACTACATGAAGTACTTGATGGTTATCCCAAACCAAATTGCAGGTCTTAACACAAACTAATAGTTCTTATACTGACATAACATCAAGTAATAGTCATTATGATGCCTTATTTGCACCGCCATCTGTGTTCTGAGACAATATCTTCCCCTTTGCCCTTTGTGTAAGTTGGAGGCTTTTAAGACTGACATGATCAACATCCCCATTTGTTGGAACCTGTTCAGCAACTTGACCTTCATTTGCGTCTTCATGTGGAGCAGTATTACCTCCACTTGCATCTATTTCTGGCCTGGACCGGTTTGGTGGAGTTTTTTTCACTTTACACATCCTTGAATTATGGCCTTCTTTGCTGTCATTCTTACACTTGACTTTGGATTTTCAACTGGAATTTTTCTCCCTCCCGCTGCAGCCTTTGTTGCCACATCAGATTTCTACAAGTATACCATATATCATCAATACATGACAAAGTAACAAATAAGGTTTAAATTTATAGGTTGAGATCATACATTTGATGTACAACTTCTTTGATTATGACCAGGAGCTTTACAGTATGTGCAATGAACTTTTGTATTAGTCCTCTTCAGCTTTGTAGGGTATGTAGGAAAATCATTCTTTTTGTTCCTTTTCTTTTTGGGTCTTCCTGTAGGTATCTTCACAGATGATGGCAATGACTTTGGTTCTAGGTTATCTTCCCATAAATATGGACCAATAACGGGTTCCAAAGTGTTTCCATATAGATGCAGATAGGTCTCTTTCTTGTAACAGTCATGGATGTAAATTTTCCAAGGCTCATTCCTTGGTGTTATACATGCACATGCATGATAGCAAGGAAGGCATGTGAGATCCCACTTTATGCAGGAACAAATTCTCCTGAGCAATTCCACCACCAACTCATGGCATCCATCACTGTAAGTAACACTACAGGAAGAACCTCCAGACCAAGTGACCACATAATTTCCAGCATAATGGATAGACCTATAAAGATTGATGACAAATAGGGCAAGTTAAAAAGAATAATAACATTCTGACAAATGACAGTAGGGCAAGTTTTGGAACTTACTTTGTCAATTTTTTCTGAAACACTAAGGCAAATGATAATATTTACATTTGCCATTTTGTCTCTCCTGATCTGGATCCTCTTCATTATAAATTTATGCAATTCTATGAATAGAGTAATGATAGGTAGGTCCCTCATTTTGCTTAAACTAATGTTGAATACCTTACAGTGATTGTTAACGAATATATCACTATGGGAGGTGGTCCTAAATACAGACCTAGACCACTGTTCCCTAGGTTTTTGCATTAGCCAATCATAGCAATTTGGTGACACCTGCACATATAATATTTTAAGCACACATATAATAGATGCCTAACATTACTGCATATAATAGATGGCTACCTCTTTTATTTCCTCCATGTGCAAATTGACTCCCAAATGGTGGTGGCTCTAGCAGCTTTCCACTGTAAATGACTCAAAGCCAGACATTTTACTCCTTATGCATGTTCTGGAACAAGTGCATCACACAAAATCTGTGCTCTGCTTGAGGCACAATAGCTTCTAGTGCATTTATTAAACCCTACAACAAATGCATATAAAACACATTTACTAGTAATAAAACAGGGAAATAATAATGACTATTAAATATAGGAAATATTACCTTTTGTCTATCAAAGATAAAAGTCCATTCTTTGTCAACTAGAATTTGCAGGTCTTGACATAGAAACTGTAGAAACCAAGTCCATAAATTAGATGTTTCACTCTCCATAATTGCCCATGCCACTGAATACATACCATCATTTGGATCAACACCAACAGCTGAGAGAGGAATGACACCAGAGGGCCCTTTCATGTGGCATTCATCAAGTCCAACAATATTCCTGTAATATTGTTTGAATGCCCTTTTTAATGGTCCTAAACACAAGAAGAACCTTATGAATCTGCCACTTATTTGATCATGTTCAGTATTTTCAGTTAATATCTTCATAGTGGTCTCAGGAAGAACCTTCTTCAATTGTTGAGCATACTTCCACAGTTCTGCAAACTGCTCTTCTCGTGTTCCATTGATTGTTGGGAATATGTTGTGAACTTGATGATTTCATTAACAAAACACCTTAGTAGATTTAATTTAGTAAAAAATGTAGCACTCGACGGATGATCAAATATAGTCCCAACGGATGACTCAATATAGTCCCGACAGATGATGATTTGACATCCATCGAGTGAGTAGCTTATGTAACAATAAGTCATGTAGCACATTTCTGCAAACAACTTTGTATAGATTCTGTAGTAGCATATAAGTAATGTTGACTTTAATTAGATATGCAGAATAGGTTGATTAATTGTACATAGATGATGTCTTGTAATTCTGCATAAATGAAATGAAGTCAAGTGCCAAATAGCTACCCGACGGATGATCAGCAAAGCTACCCGACGGATGATCAATAAGGCAACCCGACAGATGATAATCATGTACCCGACGGATGATCAATTCAAACATCTGTTGACAGTGAAAACACAGTCACATGCGTCGAGTGTTTGCAAAAGAAATGTGACAGCCTATTCAACTGGGTTTTTGAGAACAAATAAGCATTGCCATTTCCATGCTATTATGAAGGTATTCAAAGATGCTGGAATATAGTAATGAAGTAGCATAGTATTAGACTTGATAGGTTTTGTTTTATTATCTTGTCTTATTACTGTGTAATCTTGGTAATATATAAACCAAGAGTAGCAAGTAGAATAACAAGAAGACTAAGCATACATTTCTCAGTGAAATAATTATAAGCTGTATCCTTTAGCATTTCTCTGTAAGTTTAGTGGTTCTTATTTGTAAGCAGCTGTGAGCTATTCAAGCTTCACAGGGTTCTCTCGATATATATATATATATATATATATATATATATATATATATATATATATATATATATATAGTGGATACATTCAAATCCACTAGAAAGTTTTAAAGACTTGTTTCTTCATTACTTTGTGTTTTGATTCATCTTAACTTATCATTCTGCACTTTGCTAATCAAAACACTCACATATATATTTTGAGTTAGAACATTTTATAATTCAGAAAAAGTTACAAGAATTCCATTCAACCCCCTTCTATAATTCTTGTTGCATTGTTAGGGACTAACAATTGGTATCAGAGCAAGCTCTTGAAGAACAAAGAGTTTAAAGAAATAAATAGCAAGATGAACAAGAAGGATGTTGGAGTCAAGATTCCTTTTCTAGACAAAGATAATTACCATCACTGGAAGGTAAAGATGCATCTCCATTTACTTTCTCAAGATGAGACCTATGTGGATTGCATAGAGAGAGGTCCTTATGTACCAATGAGAGCTGCAACTGGAAATGAGCCATCAGTTCCCAAGCCAAGGCATGAATGGTCATGATATTGAACAAGTCAGGAAAGACAAGAAGGCCATGAATATTCTGTTCAATGGAGTTGATGGTGACATGTTTGACAACATCATTAATTGTAAGACAGCGAAGGAGGTTTGAGACACCATTCAAATAATTTGTGATGGCACTGAACAAGTTAGAGAAAACAAGATGTAGCTGCTAATTCAGCAATATGAGCACTTTCATTGTGAAGATAGTGAATCTCTCACTGACATTTTTAGTAGATTTCAAAAATTACTAAATGCTCTGAAGTTGCATGGAAGAGTATATCAGACAAAGGACTCCAATCTTAAGTTCCTTAGATCTCTTCCAAAGGAATGGAAACCAATGACAGTCTCATTGAGAAACTCTCAAGATTATAAGCAGTTTACCTTGGAGAGACTGTATGGCATCCTGAAAACTTATGAGCTTGAAATAGAGCAAGATGAGAAGACGGAGAGAGGAAAGAAGAAAGGAGGTTCCATTGCACTGGTTGCTGAGTTAGATAAAGAGAAGGAAATGAAGATAGAAGCTGTTGAGTCTACTTCAAAGGTCTGTGAAAACAAGGGCAAAGGGCTGGTGGAAGAAAATGAAGATTCTTTGAGCCAAGATGATATGGATGACATTGATGAACATCTAGCATTTCTTTCCAGAAGAATTTCTAAGCTCAAGTTCAAGAAGAACTTTGGAGCAGCTAATCCAAATAGAAACGTGGTGGATAAATCAAAATTCAAATGTTTCAAATGTGGCTTGGCAGGGCACTTTGCCAGTGAGTATAGAAAGTCAGATTCCATCAAGAAGAAGTTTGAGCCTGTGGATTATAAACAAAAATATTTTGAGTTGCTCAAACAAAAGGAAAGGGCTTTCATTACACAAGAAAATGATTGGGCAGCAGATGGTATGGATGAGGATGAGGATGTCAGCTATGTCAATCTAGCTCTAATGGCCAAGTCTGATGAAACAAAGACAAGTTCTTCAAGTAATCAGGTAATCACCACTAACCTTGCACATTTATCTAAAGCTGAGTGTAATGATGCAATAAATGACATGTCTACAAAATTATATCATTTGCGTGTAACATTAGTTCTCTCACTAAGGAAAATGCTAAAATCAAAGAAAACAATTTGTTTTTAAGTGAGAGGAATAATGTGCTAGAGTCTCAGTTTATTGAATTTGAAAAATTGAGTGTAAAATTGTTAAGGATGAATTAACTGAGTCCTTGAAGAAAGAAGAGATTTGAAGAAGCAGCTTGAACGAGAACAAGAGGTGATTAAGGCATGGAAAACATCTAGAGATGTTCATGCTCAAATCACCAAAGTTCAAGGAATTGAGTCCTTTTATGATGCAACCTGGAAGAAGAATAAGGAGAAGCTGAAATCCAATGTGGTTGAAGGATTGCTAACAGATGTAGACTCGACGGATGATGAGAGTCATCCGTCGGATAACCAAAAGGATTATCCTCCGAGTGACATAAATCCTCATTCGTCGGCTGTGAGAAAACCTGTAAGTAAAGCCAAACTTGCCAAGTTAAATGAAAAATATGGATCAATTTCCAAAAACTTCATTTCAGGAGAATCTAGTCAAGTGAAGAAGGAGAAGAAAGTGAATGTTGGTCATCTGTCTATCAAGCAATTGAGTGACAGACTAGAAAAGATTGAGGTTAAAACAGAGGCTAAAAGGAAAAACAATAGAAATGAGAAAGTAGGGATTAACAAAAACAACAACTACACACCTGATATATATGCTCCTAGAAAAATCTATGTTAAGTGTGGTAGTGCTAATCATTTATCTGTTAATTGCAAACTTACCATGCTTACTCCTATGTCTGTACCCTCCCCTTTTCCCAACATGAATGACATGCCTTCTATGCCTATGAATGCTATGTCTACATAGAATATGAATGCACAATTTGCTAATATGCCATTTGCACCTAATCCTTATTATGATGCATTTAGTATGCCTCAAATGCCATTTAGCATGCCCTACTGGAATAACATGTTTGATAATAGCATGCCATTTCCTGTTAATCAAAATGTGCATGATAATTCTGTTTTAATGAATGGTTTCAAAGGTCCAACTCAGATGACTAAGGATAAATCTGATATCCCCAAGTCAAATGAGATCAAACCTAAGAAACAGAAGAAGAAAGCTAACAAGGCAGGACCCAAGGAAACTTGGATACCAAAATCAACTTTATTTGATTTTAATGTGAGCAGGGAAATAGAAAGAATCTATGGTACTTGGGTAGTGGTTGTTCATGACACATGACTGGAGATTCTACCATGCTCACAGAGTTCAAGGAGAGAGCTGGCCCAAGTATTACTTTTGGAGATGATAACAAGGGTTATACTGTGGGATATGACTTGAATTCAAAAGATAATATCATCATTGAGGAGGTTTCCTTAGTGGATGGTCTCAAACACAATTTGTTGAGTATCAACCAGCTTTGTGATAAAGGCAATTCAGTAACCTTCAACTCAGAAGCCTGTGTTGTGACAAACAAGAGGACCAACAAAGTGGTTCTCACTGGAGTGAGAAAAGGAAATGTGTACCAAGCTGACTTCAACTCATCAAATGCAGAATCTGTTACTTGTCTTCTCAGTAGAGCAAGTCAAGATGAAAGTTGGCTATGGAACAAGAAGCTATCCCATCTAAACTTCAAGACCATGAATGAACTTGTAAAGAAAGAACTGGTTAAAAGCATTCCTCAAGTGGAGTTTTCTAAGGATGGACTGTTTCATGCTTGCCAAAAGGGAAAGCAAATTAAAGCATCATTCAGAAAGAAGCTTGATTCAACAATTGAAGAACATTTGCAACTACTACACATGGATTTGTTTGGACCAGACAACGTGTTGTCCATCTCAAGGAAAAGATTTTGCCTAGTAATTGTAGATGATTTCTCAAAGTTCTCTTGGACATATTTCCTTAAGTCTAAAGATGAGGCTAGTGAAATCATCATCAATCACATAAGGCAAGTCAACAATCATCCTGATTTCAAAGTTAGAAAAATCAGGAGTGACAATGGAACCGAGTTCAAGAATTCTGTCATAAGAGCATTTTGTGAAGAAAATGGGATTTTGCATGAGTTTTCAGCAGCAAGAACTCCACAACAAAATGGAGTAGTAGAAAGAAAGAACAGATCACTTATTGAAGCTGCAAGGACAATGCTCGAAGAATCAAAGTTACCAATATATTTCTGGGCTGAAGCTGTAAATACTGCATACTATACTCAGAATATTTCTTTGGTTAATCAAGCAAAATGCATGACTCCCTACCAATTGTTCAAGAACAAGAAGCCAACTCTAAATTTTCTTCATGTCTTTGGCTGCAAATGTTATATCTTGAGAAATCAAACTGATCAGAATGGGAAGTTTGATGCTAAAGCAGATGAAGAAATTTTTGTTGGATATGCTGTTGGTAAAATATACAGAGTCTACAATCTAAGAACCAACATTGTTGTGGAATCAATACATGTTGTGTTTGATGATAAAAAGATTGGAGGACTACAAGATGGAGATCACCATGAGAGCCTCAAATTTGACAATGTGGAGATGGTTAGTGATGATAAAAGTGATCAAGAAACAATATAAAATGATAATGTAGAAAAATCTACTATCAATGAAGCAAAAAATTCAACATTTGTCGAGTTACAAAATGTTTCATCCGTCGGGAGACAATCTGCGTTATCCGTCGGGAGACAACCAACTTCATCCGTCGGTACTCAAAATTCACCATCCGTCGGGTCATCAAAAGAAGCTGAAAGTCTGAATAGATCACTTACAGAAAGTTCCCCTTTCTCTAATCAAAGATCCATAAACTCAGGGGGAGTTTCTAATAATCAAAACTCAATCACACATCAAGACAACAATGAGGCCTCTTCATCCAGAGCTAATCTACCTCAACAGAGAAAATGGGCAAAGGATCACCCCTTTGAGCTCATCATTGGTGATGTATCTTCTAGAGTTCAAACAAGGAGAGCAACTCAAGAAGAATGTCTATATAGAAGCTTCCTCTCTAAGGAAGAACCAAAGAAGGTAGAAAAAGCTTTGTTGGATCCTGATTGGATTTTAGCTATGCAGGAGGAACTAAACCAGTTTGAAAAGAACAAAGTATGGAAGCTGGTATCCAAGCCTAAGGGAAAGAATCCAATAGACACCAAATGGGTATTCAGAAACAAGATGGATGAAAATGGCATAGTAGTCAGGAACAAAGCTAGATTGGTTGCTATGGGCTATTGTCAACAAGAAGGAATAGATTTTGATGAAACATTTGCTCCAGTTGCAAGACTTGAAGCCATCAGAATCTTCTTAGCGTATGCAGCCCATGCCAATTTCAAGGTCTATCAAATGGATGTCAAAAGTGCCTTTCTGAATGGAGATTTGGAGGAGGAAGTCTCTATCAGTCAGCCTCCTGGTTTTGAAGATCTAAATTTTCCAGAATATGTCTACTATCTTTTGAAAGCACTTTATGGACTGAAGTAAGCACCTAGAGCATGGTATGACACTTTGTCAAAGTTTCTTTTAGAGAATCACTTCACTAGATGTACTGTAGACAAAACTTTATTCTTTAGAAATGTTAATGGCTCTAGCATACTTGTTCAAATTTATGTAGATGACATTATTTTTGGCTCTACAGGTGAAAAAGTTTGCAAAAAGTTTGCCAAATTGATGCAAAGTAAGTATGAAATGAGTATGATGGGAGAACTAACTTACTTTCTTGGTTTGCAAGTTAAGAAAGTTAGTGATAGAATATTCATTAGTCAAACTAAATACATTTATGATCTTTTAAAGAAGTTTGATCTAATGGATTGCACATCTGCAAAAACTCCCATGACCACTGCAACTAAGCTTGATTTAAACACTACTGAAAAGTGTGTGGATATTCCAAGTTATAGGGGCATGGTTAGCTCACTTCTGTACTTAGCAGCTAGTAGGCCAGATATAATGTTTACTACATGTCTTTGTGCTAGATTTCAGGCTGATCCTAGAGAATCTCACTTAGTAGCTATTAAGAGAATTTTCAGATATCTCAAGGGAACACCAAAACTTGGCATTTGGTACCCTAGAGATTTTGGTTTTGATCTAACTGGTTATTCAGATGCAGATTATGCAGGTTGCAGAATTGATAGAAAAAGTACAACAAAACCTGTCAATTTCTAGGAAACAATCTTGTGTCCTGGTTCAGTAAAAAGTAAAATTCAGTTTCTACTTCTACAGCTGAAGCTGAATATATTGCTGCTGGCAGTTGTTGTGCACAGATTTTGTGGATGAAAAACCAATTGCTAGACTATGGTCTACAAGTGGAAAGAATTCATATTTTATGTGATAACACAAGTGCAATTTCATCACTGAAAATCGAGTACAACATTCAAGAACAAAGCACATAGACATCAAGTACTACTTCATAAGGGAACATCTAATGAATGATATTGTGGAACTACATTTTGTTCCAAGTGAAAAGCAGCTTGCAGATATATTTACCAAGCCACTGGATGAATCCACCTTTTCAAGGTTGGTAAGTGAGTCAGGCATGCTTAATTACTCTTGAATCTTTACAGATAATTTACAAGTTGTAATGCAGCCAGAAATTTAATTGATTTTTCAGTCTTGGATGAAATTTTGGCTAAGTCAAAATTTACATCTCGACGGATGATCATTATCCATCGAGTTTGATCATCCGTCGGTATACAATTTGTTAATAAAATCAATTATTTTTCTGGAATATTTTATGTCTCGACGGATAATTGATTTATCCTCATCCGTCAAATTGTCTTATTCTTAGCCGTTGATTCTCTGAACATTATCCATCGAGTATGGTTACAGTTTGTAAGCATAACACGATATATAATTGATGGAATTTTTACAATTTATTTTTAAACCGCTATTTTGGGCAATTCTTATTGGTTACTTTATTTTACTTTATTATTTTTTACAGTTATTTTTGAGATAGTATAAGAGCATAATTCATTTTCATTGCTTTTCTTTTATCATTCTCAAATCATCTGCTCTAACTTCTTTCTTTCTCAAAAGCACTTACTCTCTATCTCTGCAAGTTTTTACTCTCTAACAATGGCACCATTCGTCAAGATCATGTCTCAAACTGGATTTATCTATGAGAAGAACAACTTCACGGCTTTAGTGAATAAGGGGATTCAACAGTCTAGTGACTACCACAAAATGATGGATTTTGTGAAGAACTGCAAACTCAACTATGCCATGCTGGAATCACCCACCATTTACTGTGAGGTTGTTGAAGAAATGTGGACGACTGTAACATACAACTCAACTGATAAGACTATCACTTTTACTATTAAAGGTAAGGAATTCAATGTTAATAGTGATATTGTTAAAGCATGTTTCAAAATTCCTGATAATACTGTAACTTCACCACACACAGACACCGATATTGTTAATATGCTTAATTCCATGGGCTATACACTCTCTACTTCTAAATTAAGTGAAATTAGGAGGTTGGGTCTTAGGAAGTAATGGAGTTATCTGTGTGATGTAGTTACTAAGGTATTTTCTGGTAAATTAGCAATTTTGATTCAATTAATATCTCTATGCTCAACATGCTTTACATGCTAGTAACTGATAATTTCTTCAACTTTAGTGATCTTGTCATATTTGAGTTGGGGTTTAAGTTAGGGGAGCTAAATAAGAGGGGTAACAATATTTACTATCCTAGATTTTTAATGATGCTTGCTAACCACCTCTCTGAGAATATTGTGCTTGAGAACCCAACCAACAAATTAGATTGTTGGGTTCAAGAAAGTAGAATCATTGCAGATTTGAATAGGGAAAACCATCACAAAGAGGTGCCACTCTTCTACTTCCCAGTAATGGAAGCACCTCAGGTAAGTGAGGTAATTTTCACTATCTCTACTCTTCCAACCTCACAAACTTATTTGCATTCCAGTGTAGCTATGGCAACTGTGTCATTGACCCAACAGTTACCTACCCAAGCTACGAAATCCAAAATTTCAAAAACAAAGACAAAGAAAGCCCCCTCTGGTGTCTCTCAAAAGATACCAGTTGTAAAATCCACCAAACCTAAAGAGGGGAGTGTGAAGGTGGGTAAGAAAGGTGAGGGACAGGGTGAACATCAAAGGAACCCTAAGGATAAGGTTGGAGAGGTAAATGTTTCCCAGCCTAGCCACACTGCAGTTTCCCAACAAACTGCAGTGCTTAATAAGGACATTAGCTCATTACTGGTTTCATCATCCCAAAAGGATGTTACCATTAAAACAAGCTCTCAGCCAAGAGCACAGGCCAAAATGGTAAGGGACACAAGCTCACCCTAAACTTACACTAGAAAGAAGAAATTAAAGACCCTTAGGGATGCACAGGGTTCACACACTGTGCAAACTGATGCTAAAGACATAGTCACTGCACCTTCTCAAAGTCAGGTTGATGTGGCTCCAATAAATGTGGAGTCACAACCAAAATCTCTAATAATAGAAGCACCTGAAATACCAAATTCTCCCACACACTCTTTGGATGTTGACATGATAAACACATCACTTCCAAATTCTCCATCTTTAACTCTCATGGAGAAGCCGAAAATCCAAGCAAGTGAGCATCATCTTCTAGATGATTTGTTGGCTCACTTGCCATTTCTTTCTGAGACTGTTGAGACATCTGTGCCAAATTTTTCATCAATCTGCACAGAGTCCACAATAGTCTCCACTCCAAACTCATTTATTTCTACTTTCTCGATGGATATTGTTCATCCGTCGAGTTGTGATTGTATCCCGACGGATAAGCTTAACAGCAGTTATCAGCCGGATAGTCAACCTGCTAACCCGACGGATATTCCTTATCCGCCGAGTGTCTCTGCACAACTTCAAATTTCATCAATCATTACAAGTACAGAAGACTTAGTAGTAGTGCAATCACTTATAGGACTGAGGGAAGGGAGCGAAATGAGTGAGAGTCTGGGTTGCTCCCAGGAAAAAAGAGAGAAAAAGAGTGAACCAATGTAGTCCATTTCTTCAGAACTGGCAAAAGTGAGTGTGAGGAGTCCCATCTTAGATGGTGAAGGTGAAGGTGTGAGGGTAGGGAGCCAAGGTGAGACCTTGATGCAAAAAAAGAGAGATCATGAGAGAAATGCATGTACAAGAGTGATAAGGATGGAAACCATTGCAAGTGAGTCAATGAATGTCAGTGATGCAGAAAGGAAAATGCTATTTCAGCAAGAATATCAATCTGTTATAGATTCTATTTCCCTAGATGCTGAGACATTTACTCACCCTGTTACAGCTTACCAAACTCTAGCTATACAAGGCAATGAGGAGGCTGAAAGATTGTTGAACTTGGTGCATACTACTCAATCCTTACAAAGAGCAAATGATGCAATCACTGCTATGCCTTCTAACATTGGCAATGATTTTGAACTGGATGAAAGCTCTTTTGGGGATGCTGGTGGGGATGATGAGGAAGATAGCATGGACATAGGGGGGATGCAGATGTTCCTGCCTGGATGCTAACAAAAGAATGCTCCTACTCACATCTCTAATCAACATTATTCAAGCTAATTCATGACACCCAAGCAGCCATTCAGGCATCTACTAATGCCAGCACAAAGAAGCTACTCACAGCACATCTTGAAGCACTCCAGCTGCATAAAATTCAAGCCCTCTAACACAGTCAGAGTGTGGATGCAATCAAGCAAGAAATTTTTGAAGTCAAGCAAGATGTCATAGAAAGGATGGATGTTAGACTCCCTGCAACCACCATGACTGAAATTGTTCAAAAGCTAAGGAAGGAGGCTGATCTCAATAGGAAAGTTGAGGCCATGGACTCAAGATTATATGTTGTAGAGAAATCAATGGCCAAGATACTTAACAATCAAGAAACTCAGACTACACTACTCCAACAGTTGGTGGCTGCTCAACTCCCTTCCACACAACTTGATGATAACAAAAGGGGGAGAAAGCCTCAAGTGAAGGGAAGAAACAGCTCAACATTCAATTTAGTAAAATAATTTTGCACACAATTGCTTTCACTAAGCCACCAACTAAAGACAATATTGATCTGATTAATGAAGCAGCAGCCATATTGAGAGCAGCTGAAAAAAAGCAGTTGAACCCAATCAACTGGGAAAAAATTGATGAGAATATTCAAAAGAGGTTTGGGCTAGCAAAGAAGCCAGAAAAATCAGCCATTCATCACTCCCAAGTTAGGAAAATCTCTGTGAATGATATGAGCATGAATAATCTGGAAAGAGGACAACCATCCTGCATCAAATCTCCAAAGGTTGAGCTAATTTTGAAGCCAAAGGTGAACTATCCTAAACCTTCTCTAAAGAACCCTTTGGATACAGTGTATGAGACACTAAAGCCTGAAGAAAAGAAACTGCTATGAAGATCTATTACATTCTACAAGGATCCAGCTGATTCAGCATTGAAAAGAAGAATTGCCAAGGTTTTCAGGAATGGTAAGGAAAATTGTGTGGTGGCTGGACACCCTCAATTTGCTGAAGCAAAAAGAGAAGAAAAGGCAAGATTGAAGCAAGAAAAGAAGCAAGCTGCTCTAGATGCTAAAAAGGTTAAACAAAAGAAGGAGCAAGCTGCTATCTTGGCCAAGCTGCAAGCTGTGAAACCTACACAACAAATTCCTGAACAATCATCTGAAACCACTGAATCTAAGGAACTGAAAATGCAAGAAGAATCACAGCAGAGAAAAAGTTTTAGATACAAACTTCATGCAAAGAGAAAAATGGACTTTGATAAAAAGGAATTGGAAGAACAGTTTCCCAAAAAGTCTACATCTGCAATAACTCAAACATCCATGCCCTCTGTGGCACATGAAGAATTCAAGATAGATCCATCCAAGAATTTTCATGGTGAACCTATCATTCCAAAGGATGAGCCAATAGACTGGGATAGTCTACCAACACTTGAACTCAATCTATCTCACTTCATGAAGCCAAAGAAGACAAAGACTAGAGCAGTCAAGAAAGTGAAGCCCTCAACTCTCAGATCCAAGTCCCTAACCAAAGCTCAAACTAAAGTCAACAAGGGAGACATTATGTACATCTGTGACATCAAAGAATTCTCAGATTTAAACCTTTATCTAGATGAACTGGAAGAAGTTAGAGGGGATTGATGCTTACAGGAATCTACCTGAAAGGTTAGTATCCAAGTACAAGGGGGGAAAAGAGATACAATGGCCACTTCACATGATCCTTCAAGAAAGTCAATATGTGCTGATAAAGATTTATTCCTCGTTTAAGAAGAACTTTGGATTCAATGTGACAGCTAGAAGACTGGTTCTAAAGAATATTGAAGACTGAAGAGTATTAGAGCCAAAGATGCACTCCTAAAGACTCTAAATATTCCTTACACTGGAAGTAGAGTGCATCTAAGGCCCTACTGGCTGATAGAATTCATGGATGATAAGGGAGTTAGAAGATTCTTCATATTAGAAGACCAGTTGAGCATCTCTAGCAATGAGACTCTTTTGGAAATGCAAGGAATGCTAAATCTCCAGAAACTGATGAACTGAAATTCCAAAGACAGCTCCAAAATCAGATAGAAGAAAATAACAGAAAGCTTGGAAAGAGATCCAAATCATCAAGGAAATGGATCAATCTACTCAGGCTAGAGGAGCACCTTGAAAATGACTGTGAGCAAATCTTTGTACATTTTGTTATTTGCAGCACTTTACAGCTTTATCTACTTTCATTTAAATTTGTATTCTTAGAGTGTTTTGTTATCATCAAGTCTCTCTTAATTTATGGATACAATTCTAGTAGAGATAAATTGAGGGAGATTGTTGGGAATATGTTGTGAACTTGATGATTTCATTAACAAAATACCTTAGTAGATTTAACTTAGTGAAAAATGTAGCACTCGACGGATGATCAAATATAGTCCCTGAAAGGAATATGTCCTAAGTCCAATCATGAATTAGGATTTAGGAATAACTTTTATGTAATCTGTTTTGATTTTATTGATATTAATAAAGACTTATTTTGTTTTTATTATGGGCTTTATCTATTTAAGTATTTAAATAAGATATACCATAGTTTAGAGTAAAGCTTTTTATGGATTATGATGAGATCATAATAGTGAGACCTAAAAAGATGATAACTCTAAATTTAAATGGTTCCTGGTCATAGGATTACTAACTGGTAATTAATAATCCGTAAAGATCGGTACATACTATGCTTGCTTCATTATGAAGGATGTCTGTTCTCATAGACATTTGTGTGGTGACACTATAGCTAGTATGTAGGTGCTTATTATGGAATAAGTTCACTGAACATGACTCGCACAGCTGAACAACTGATGGAGTTCACTCACGTGTCAGCAGTTGTTCACATAGTGATAGTTGTACAAGTATCCTTAGACTTGAGGTCATTATAGTCATCTTATGTACACTGAACTATGCTTTGGTTTAGTTCTTAGTCTCCAGGGACAATTATTAGAGCTCTTCTGGGTATAGGAATTTGTACACGAAGATAGTGTATGATCAATAAAGGATCTACCCCTTCCAGTGAAGGAAGCGAATGTTCAAGGCTGATCCACTTATGCTAGTTCAGGAATCTCTGGCCAGAGTAAATGAAATTAGAAAGGAGTTTCTAATTTGCATAGAACTACGCATAGTAAATGGTAAGCAAAGTGATTGAATTAGATAGGCTTGACACGAGATCCATGCCTTGTATTTAATCGAGACATTGTAGGGTAGAAGGAGTTTATTGTACGGTAACTATTCACTGACAGGTTCATGGTATTCTATGCAGTGAATTCATATTATCCGGATAGTCGCGATATGTTGAGAAGCATCGCTCACGATGTAGAATAAATGTGATTAATTAATTAATCATATTTAATAAATTAGAGAATTTATATAAATAATGATAAAATAGTTTTATTATTATTTATTTCTACTACCGGCTTAATATTGAACCTACAGGGTCACACCATAAAAAGAGAATGATTTAATGGTGGAGGAATTAATTAATAATGGCTAATAATTATTTATTTGTGAAATAAATAATTAATTGGAAAATTTAATAATTGATTAAATGAGATTTAATTGATTATAAATTAATTAAGAAAAGTTCTTAATATTATTAATTAAGGATTTAATTTTTGGAAATTAAATCAAGAGAGAGAATTATTTCTAAAGTGTTTAGAAAAAGGATTAATAATTAAAAGGTGTTTTAATTATTAATGAGAATAATAAATTGGATAATAATAATATTATTTATGGAAAAATTTCAGCTGAAAATTTTGCCTATAAATACACTATTATAGACCCTATTTTATTCCAACCAACCTCGAAACCCGAGAAACCCAAAAGTTTTAGAAAACCAAATTCTCTCCACCTCCTCCTCCTCCTCCTAAAAGTCGTTTTCATGGTGGATACCGGTGGAGTGCTTCACACTTGAGGAGCAACTGCTAAGGATCTCAGATCGTTGTCTCCGAATTATTTTTAAAGGTTAGATTCGATCCCTCAAATTTTTATTCACGATTTATATGCTTTTATTCGGATTTTGTGTGTTAAAAAGTGTTTTTCCACACCCCCGCTGCGTTTAAAATCCAACAATGGTATCAGAGCCAGGTTGTATGCATATAGATCTGTGGTAAAAATTTCAGAATTTTATGTGCTTGTATGAATTAATTATGATTTTTACAAGTTATATTATGGATTAATTTTGTCTAATGAGAAATCGTTTCTCAGAATAATTTTGAATGTTGATCTGTGTTCTACAAGTGTTGTAGATCGTCTGGATATTTTTTTCATAATTTTATGATGTATAGATTTTTTATTATGAATTTTTGAAGTTGTATCAATTAAATTCGTAATTAAATAAATCATATATATATATATATAAATTGATTGTAAGTATATATATATTGCATCTGCTTGTACCTGCTGTGGTCTGCTGTATTTCTGTTGATGGCACGGAGGAGACAGACATGGCAGGTCTGTCATGCACGTTAACCGAGAAGAAAAGTCAGGCGGCGAAAAACAAAAAAAAATAGGGGTGTAACGCATTCCGAGAATGCGTTACCACCTGTGGCGCATTCACGGAATGCCTTACACCCTTGTAACGCAGCACCGGAATGCGTTACAGGTCATGTAACGCGTTCCTGTAATGCGTTACAGCCCTTCTGTTGATTTTAAAATTGATTTTCTGGGAGTTTTGTAACTCCGTTTTAGGCGTGCAATATACCGTTGGATTTGTTTTTCCGAGACGGATCTAATGGAGTGATCAATTTTAGTATATATAAAAGTTTTGAACTGTTTATATTTCCATGAAGTGTTTTAAAGCTGTTTTTGACTGTTTTTAATTGCTTTTAAATGCTTCATGTGTTACATAGAGATGTATAATGCTTAGACTAATGTGCTAGATGATATAACATGCCTACCTTGATGTTTATTCATGTTGATATATGTGATATATGCTTAGTTTATCATGCGATGATAGATTTAGGTGAACTTAAATGAACATAAGGCGGTTGTTAGACAACCTAGTATAGTGAAATTGTTTCATAACCTTAAGAATAATATTATGAATACAATCATGAGATTCTTGTATTTGTGAAACACGTAATTGAATATGAATTTTCGATATGAGAGAAAGGATGATTCTGTCAACAATAAATTTCTATCTGTAAGAAAGGGTTATTAAGTGACGCCTCTTGACAATGCTCCACCTGATCTGGGAATCATCTGATTATTGATTATTGATTTGAAATATTTAATTTAAAAGGAAGAATTTCTTTATAATATGATTATGATTGTAACGTAATATAATCTCTCTAAAATTAAATAATATCAAGTAGTAATTGGCCAATGATACAACGGGCTTGTGTCGGTCATAGCCTTCCAACATGATAGAAAGTAGTTCTTATTTTTGAATCATTGTCGGTTCGTGCTACAGCCGAGGGCTTTGATTTTGAAATAAGAAATACTTGTCTATTACATAGAGATGTGTACATTGAATAAGAATCTAAAGGTCGGTACGTGCTACAGCCGTGGGCCTTTGAAGACTGATTCAACTGTACGGAATGTTGGGTTAGACTTGACTTAGAATATTGAGTTTGTCGTGCTACAGCCGAGACTCAATTATTCAAGAGGCTAAAGTTTGATTAGGGAATAACATAAGATGTAATTGACAAGAGTTGTCTGCCTATTGAACATTGCATGGCAGTTCGTGCTACAGCCGGGGTTGTGTAATGGAATGTAGGATCCCTATTCCCACTAGCATTATGAATGCTTAATTTTTCACGTAGAGGGTTGAATAAATTAGATAAACTAGTGGGAGCCACTTATGAATAAAGACCCGATTCATATAGTGTTTTAAAATGAAATTGAATATTTTCTAAGTGTTGTTATGTGTTTATCATTTACAGATTTACTTTGTACGTTATGTCTTCTGCACTATCACTCAGGAGCATACTGGATGCTCACAAATTGACTGGTCCTAATTATGCTGACTGGCTTTGAAACTTGAGAATTGTTCTCAGGATTGAGAAGCTGGAATACGTGATTGACTCACCTAAGCCTACTGAACCTGCTAGTGATGCACATAATGATGAACATGTTGTGTATCATAAGTGGATAGATGATGCAAATGTTGCTCAATGCATCATGCTAGCTTTTATGAACATTGAGCTACAGAAGCAATATGAGCATATGGATGCTCACACTATCATCATGCATCTACAAGAGTTGTATGATGTGGCAGGGAGGACAGCTCGATATGAGATATCGAAGGAGTTGTTCGGTTGTAGGATGTCTGAGGGATCATCTGTGAATGACCATGTACTAAAGATGATCAATTTGATTGAACGTCTTGGACAACTTGGTTTTGCTATGGATGGGGAGCTGAGCCAAGACTTGGTCTTGCAATCGCTTCCGAGTTCGTTCTCGCAGTTTGTTGTGAACTTTCACATGAATAAGTTGGATGTCAGCCTGCTTGAACTCGACAACATGTTGAAGACTGCGGAATCGAATTTTTCCCCTAAGAAGAGTTCTGTTCTTCTAATTGGTGAAGGTTCCAATCCTAAGAAAAGGAAGAGGAACTCTTCCAAGAAGAAGAAAGTAGGTGAGAAAACGCCGGTTCCACCAAAAGCTGAAGACCCCAAGAGCAAAGTTGTTTGCTTTCACTGTAACAAGGTGGGGCACTGGAAGAGGAACTGCAAGGTTTACCTTGCAGAATTGAAGAAGAAGAAGGGTAGTGAGACTACCGCTTCTGATTCAGATATGTTCATGATAGAAGTGAATATGTCATTTCTACTTGGGTATTAGATACCGCCTGTGGTTCTCATATCTGCAATTTGTTGTAGGGACCAAGGAGAAGTAGGACTCTTGAGGAAGAGGAGGTGATTCTACTGATGGGAAATGGAGCAAGAGTTGTTGCTGAAGATGTAGAATCATTTCATTTACATATGCCTATGGGCAAGACTATTATTTTAAATAATTGTTATTTTGTTCCCTCGATTGTGAGGAATATTATTCCCAAGTTAGATTTGGCTGGATTTTCATTTATTATTGAGAATAATGAATGTTCTATTCTTAGATATAATATTCTTTATGGACGTGGTACTTTAAATAATGGTCTGTATATATGTGACATAATTTACTTCAGATTGAATAAACTAATAAAAGAAAAGGGATGATGAAAATCTCACTTCATAGTGGCACTGTAGTCTCCATTTAGTGGACATGGAGAGAGGACTGCAGATTTGCTAGGAATGGTACACACAGATGTATGTGGACCAATGTCTACACAAGCCATGGGTGGATTTTCATACTTCATTACTTTCATAGATGATAGATCTGGATTCGGATATGTGTTTGATGAAACACAAGTCTGAGGCCTTTGAAAAGTTCAAAGAATATAAGTATGAAGTGGAGAAACAACCAAACATAGTATTATAACTCTTCGATCAGATCGAGGTGGTGAATACTTTAATGGAGTGTTTCTAGATTATCTCAAAGTAAATGGTATAGTCTCCCTGTGGACGCCTCCAGATTGGTATCTGAAAGGAGAAATCGAACTTTGTTAGACATAGTTCGGTCCATGATGAGCTATGCAAATCTTCCAGTATTCCTATGGGGTTATGCATTGGAAACCTCAGCATATTTACTGAATAAGGTGCTTTCCAAATCTGTTCCTCAAACTCCGTATGAGATATGGAAAGAAAGGAAACCGAGTCTTAAACACGTTAAGGTTTGGGGATGTCCAGCTTATGTCAAGAAAGTTGACCCAGATAAGCTGAAATATCGATCCATAAAATATAGTTTTGTGGGATATCCTAAAGAGACTTTAGGGTATTACTTTTGCACCGATCATCAGGTGTTTGTATCCAGACATGCTACCTTCTTGGAAAAGGAGTTTATCCTTGAAGGAAACAGTGGGAGCAAAATTGAACTTGATGAAGTTCAAGAAGCACAAACTATTACAGATCGAGTGGAAACACCTGTTCTGACTGAACAACCTTTTATGGAACAGCCCATTCATAGATCAGGGAGAGTGTCTCACCAACCTAAGAGGTATTATGGCCTTGTCATTGAGAATGACAATGAGTTGTCGATCATTGATGATGACAACCCTGTGACCTATAATGAGGCTATGAGTAGTGTTGACTCAGAGAAATGGCATAGTGCCATGAAATCCAGAATGGAATCTTTGTATACGGTATACAAAAGAATGATTAGAGCAGATGGCCAGGTGGAGACCTATAAGGCCAGGCTTGTGGCAAAAGGATTCAAACAAAGGCAATGGATTGACTTTGATGAAACCTTTTACCTGTAGCCCTGTTAAAATCAGTTGGGATTTTGCTTGCGAATGCTGCATACTACGACTATGAGATCTGGCAATTAGCCAGATGGTTTTCTTTCCAAGAGAAATGAAAACCTAGTGTGTAAGCTGCTGCGAACCATATGTGGTTTAAAGCAGGCTTCTCGAAAGATGGAACATTCGTTTTGATGAGACAATCAAAGAGTTTGATTTTATCAAAAACGAAGATGAACCATGCGTCTACAAAAGGGTTAGTGGGAGCGCGGTAACATTTCTTGTATTGTATTAAAATAGAGTTGACACACATAACAACATAGCAGACCCACTCACAAAGCTACTTTATGAAAGTCACTTTGATCGTCATAAAGACAGGATGGGTATTAGATACCGGAGTGATTGGCTTTAGTACAAGTGGGAGATTGAAAGGAATATGTCCTAAGTCCAATCATGAATTAGTATTTAGGAATAACTTTTATGTAATCTATTTTGATTACGTATGTAATCTATGGTATATCTATTTTGATTTCATTGATATTAATAAAGACTTGTTTTGTTTTTATTACGGGCTTTATCTATTTAAGTGTTTAAATAAGATATACCATAGTTTAGAGTAAAGCTTTTTATGGATTATGATGAGATCATAATAGTGAGACCTAAAAAGATGATAACTCTAAGCTTAAATGGTTCCAGGTCATAGGATTACTAACTGGTAATTAATAATCCGCAAAGATCGGTACATACTATGCTTGCTTCATTATGAAGGATGTCTGTTCTCATAGACATTTGTGTGGTGACACTATATCTAGTATGTAGGTGCTTATTATGGAATAAGTTCACTGAACATGACTCGCACAGCTGAACAACTGATGGAGTTCACTCATGTGTCAGCAGTTGTTCACATAGTGATAGTTGTACAAGTATCCTTAGACTTGAGGTCATCATAGTCATCTTGTGTACACTGAACTATGCTTTGGTTTAGTTCTTAATCTCCAGGGACAATTATTAGGGCTCTTCTGGGTATAGGAATTTGTACACGAAGATAGTGTATGATCAATAAAGGATCTACCCCTTCCAGTGAAGGAAGCGAATGTTCAAGGCTGATCCACTTATGCTAGTTCAGGAATCTCTGGCCAGAGTAAATGAAATTAGAAAGGAGTTTCTAATTTGCATAGAACTACGCATAGTAAATGGTAAGTAAAGTGATTGAATTAGATAGGCTTGACACGAGATCCATGCCTTGTATTTAATCGAGACATTGTAGGGTAGAAGGAGTTTATTGTACGGTAACTATTCACTGACAGGTTCCTGGTATTCTATGCAGTGCATTCATATTATCCGGATAGTCGCGATATGTTGAGAAGCATCACTCACGATGTAGAATAAATGTGATTAATTAATTAATCATATTTAATAAATTAGAGAATTTATATAAATAATGATAAAATAGTTTTATTATTATTTATTTCTACTACCGGCTTAATATTGAACCTACAGGGTCACACCATAAAAAGAGAATGATTTAATGGTGGAGGAATTAATTAATAATGGCTAATAATTATTTATTTGTGAAATAAATAATTAATTGGCAAATTTAATAATTAATTAAATGAGATTTAATTGATTATAAATTAATTAAGAAAAGTTCTTAATATTATTAATTAAGGATTTAATTTTTGGAAATTAAATCAAGAGAGAGAATTATTTCTAAAGTGTTTAGAAAAAGGATTAATAATTAAAAGGTGTTTTAATTATTAATGAGAATAATAAATGGGATAATAATAATATTATTTATGGGAAAATTTCAGCTGAAAATTTTGCCTATAAATACACTATTATAGACCCTATTTTATTCCAACCAACCTCGAAACCCGAGAAACCCAAAAGTTTTAGAAAACCAAATTCTCTCCACCTCCTCCTCCTCCTCCTAAAAGTCGTTTTCTTGGTGGATACCGGTGGAGTGCTTTACATTTGAGGAGCAACTGCTAAGGATCTCTGATCGTTGTCTCCGAATTATTTTTAAAGGTTAGATTCGATCCCTCGAATTTTTATTCACGATTTATATGCTTTTATTTGGATTTTGTGTGTTAAAAAGTGTTTTTCCACGCCCCCGCTGCGTTTAAAATCCAACAGTCCCGACGGATGACTCAATATAGTCCCGACGGATGATGATTTGACATCCATCGAGTGAGTAGCTTATGTAACAATAAATCATGTAGCACATTTCTGCAAATAACTTTGTATAGATTCTGTAGTAGCATATAAGTCATGTTGACTTTAATTAGATATGCAGAATAGGTTGATTAATTGTACATAGATGATGTCTTGTAATTCTGCATAAATGAAATGAAGTCAAGTGCCAAATAGCTACCCGACGGATGATCAGCAAAGCTACCCGGCGGATGATCAACAAGGCATCCCGACGGATGATAATCATGTACCCGACGGATGATCAATTCAAACATTTGTTGACAGTGACAACACAGTCACATGCATCGAGTGTTTGCAAAAGAAATATGGCAGCCTATTCAACTGGGTTTTTGAGAACAAAGAAGCATTGCCATTTCCATGCAATTATGAAGGTATTCAAAGATGCTGGAATAGAGTAATGAAGTAGCATAGTATTAGACTCGATATGTTTTATTTTATTATCTTGTCTTATTACTGTGTAATCTTGGCAATATATAAACCAAGAGTAGCAAGTAGAACAACAAGAAGACTAAGCATACATTTCTCAGAGAAATAATTGTAAGCTGTATCCTTTAGTATTTCTCTGTAAGTTTAGTTGTTCTTATTTGTAAGCAGCTGTGAGCTATTCAAGCTTCACAAGGTTCTCTTGATATATATATATATATATATATGATGGATACATTCAAATCCACCAGAAAGTTTTGAAGACTTGTGTCTTTATTACTTTGTGTTTTGATTCATTTTAACTTATCATTCCGCACTTTGCTAATCAAAACACTCACATATATATTTTGAGTTAGAACATTTTATAATTCAGAAAAAGTTACATGAATTCCATTCAACCTCCTTCTGTAATTCTTGTTGCATTGTTAGGGACTAACATTGATCTTCTTCAATTCCCTCACTTTTGCTTTGTAAACTACATGTTTGCTTACATGGCATTTCAAATCATTTACAATTTTTTTTATGGAATGCACTGATTGGCCAACTAAAATTCATTCTTATTTCTGTTTCATAGTAATCAGCTATCCACTTGGAGTTGATTTGTTTTTGATAAAAGGTTGGCATACATGTGTGCTTCCTCACATATGTCTTAATCTGGCGAGTGACATATCATTTATGCATTGGAGATGCATATATTTTCTATTGGCATGGAGGCTCACACACATATTGGACCTTCTTGCCAAAGTTTCTGCAGTTTATGATTGGCATCTTATCAAGATTTGCCTATCTTTTAACTGCTTCTCTAAAAATTCTAGAATTTCTGAAACACATACCAAGGTGAAAACAGGGTTAACTATGTCTGCATCCTCATTAAACACTGGATAGTTGATTTCATCCTCATTTGTGTTGTTGGCTGTCATCCTCTCCTCATCAGAACCAACATAGACACTTGAATGATCACTCGTATTCCCTATCTCAGTATCAACATCAAATTTCTTTCTAGCAGTATCATCCTCATCAATATTTGTATCAAACAACCAGTCATCATCACTCTCATCCTTATTTGAATGGTCAAAATGGAAGCTCTCTTCACTATCATCACTTCCATCACTATCAGCCTCATATTCTTCATCAAAACCCTAAAAAATCTCATCACTTTCATTTAGGTCAGATGAAAATGCCTATCTAAATTCTTCCTCGCCTCTAATAACAACCTCTTCAAACTGTGTACCATTGTAGTAATTTTCATTAAACATGGCTTCATTAGCTTCAACTTGTATGTTCATTTCAATTGGTGAGGTAGAAATTGAGGGGGGGGGGGAACGTCTGCAAATACCTCTATATATCTATCTAATTTAAGGCCCCTATTTACTTTTAGTTGACACATCACTAGTGCATCACCATTAGTCTCCAACTCAAAACACCCTGCCTCTATTGTAGTATTAGACAACCTATACCAAAATGTATGAAAGCCTCCACAATCATCTATTTCTTTCATCATCAAGGTTAATTCTATAAGGCTCATTTTCTCTCCATTACAATGATCATATAATCAACACGGCCATTTACACACTTCTTAGGATTATGCCACATCTCCCCACCATGTACCAAATTTATAGTAAAATAATTCACATTTGCAATTCTATAAACAAGACTCTAAATTCAACATATTTGTAAACTCGAACTACCTACATTAACCACATACAAGTAACATCATTCTAACAAGTAAACCACTTTCAAACCTTAATTATAAAAACCTTAACTTTAAAGTAAGAAAACAATATTTATAAATATCATAACCACTTCGATTAAAAGGGAAATATCATAATTGAACATGCATGTAAATAAGAACAACATTTTGACATAACCCATAAATTAATATAGACAAAACTGCATACACTTATATACAACTACTCAGTCCATAGATGTACCTGTATACTCCAGACTTTGTCATGGTTTGTAAACTGCTTCCTTCATTCTTCGAAACCAAGCCGCTTTTTTACTCCTCACCAAGAATTTGGTCGTTTTATACAGTACGAGAATGAATTTGGAGGAAATTGAAGAGAATGGTAGTGATATGTAATCATATATTCTTTTAGACGTCAATTTATCCAAATACCCATGCAATCCTTCACTTTTCCGTCAGGCATTTAACGGAAGTAGGCCATGACCCTTTAATTGCTTGAAAGAAATATTTACAGCCATACATTTTGCAATTTTTTTATTTGAGTTACCAAAATGCAAAACATTAAATTTTGGGTCATGAATAGTGAAGTTTGTCTAAAATTTAATAGTAGGAATTTTTTTAAGCGCATTTCCCAAGCACATCGCTTGACATTTGACCAGGAATTCACAAATATTCAAATCTCATACGTCGAATCCAGCTAATACAAACAGTTAAAAGATTCCTAACAGATTGATAACGCAATTATTTATTTTTCACATGGCCTGTTTAATACACACATTTAAAAAAAAAACTAATCACTACAAAAAAAAATATAACTCTTATCCTCTCCACTTAACACTCTAGCTTAATAATCTTATAGTAATTGAAGCCACCACCATGGACGGAGGCGGCACTGCTCCAGTCAACGCCGGCGCCACCGGTCGTGGTGGTGGCGATGGAGTTCCGGCTATCGGAATTCAGATCCACTGCCGCCGTCTCCCTGATTTCCTCCAAACAGTCAAACTCAAGTATGTTAAATTAGGTTATCATTATCTAATTTCTAATTTATTAACTTTATGTTTAATTCCTGTTATGATTGTGATTTTAATCGAAGCTGCACAAATGAATCCTGATGATATTCATCAATTGTGGCTACATCTCCAGTATAACCTCGTGGTTGTTATTGTCTGTTGTGCTGTACTTGTTTTCGGATTTACGGCGTATGTTATGACTAGACCTAGGTCTGTTTATTTGGTGGATTATGCTTGTTATCGTGCGCCTGATCATTTAAAGGCGTCGAATGATCGGTTTATGAGGCATTCTAGGTTAACCGGTGATTTTGATGAGTCGTCGTTGGAGTTTCAGAGGAGGATTTTGGAGAGATCGGGTTTAGGTGAGGAAACGTATGTTCCTGAAGCAATGCACGTGATTCCTCCTCAACCGTCGATGGCTGCTGCCAGGGCGGAGGCGGAGGAAGTTATGTATGGTGCTTTGGATAATTTGTTTGCTAATACGGGGATTAAGGCGAAGGATATTGGGATTCTTGTGGTGAATTGTAGTTTGTTTAATCCGACGCCTTCGTTGTCGGCTATGATTGTGAATAAGTATAAGTTGAGGGGGAATGTTAGGAGTTTTAATTTGGGAGGGATGGGGTGTAGTGCGGGGGTTATTGCGGTTGATATGGCCAAGGATTTGTTGCAAGTGCATAGGAATACTTATGCTGTTGTTGTGAGTACTGAGAATATTACGCAGAATTGGTATTTTGGGAATAATAAAGCTATGTTGATACCTAATTGTTTGTTTAGGGTTGGGGGTGCAGCTGTGTTGTTATCTAATAAGTCTGTAGATAAGAGCCGAGCAAAGTATAAGCTTGTTCATGTCGTGAGGACACATCGCGGGGCGGATGATAAGGCATTCCGTTGCGTTTATCAGGAGGAAGATAATGCTGGGAAAATTGGCGTGTCATTGTCAAAAGATCTTATGGCAATTGCTGGCGGAGCTCTTAAAACCAACATCACCACATTAGGTCCTATTGTTCTCCCAATCAGCGAGCAGCTTCTCTTTTTTGCTACACTGCTGGTTAAAAAGTTCTTGAATCCTCATGTGAAGCCTTATATCCCAGATTTTAAGTTAGCTTTTGATCATTTTTGCATACATGCTGGGGGAAGGGCAGTGATTGATGAGTTGGAGAAGAATCTGCAGTTGCTACCAGTACACGTGGAGGCTTCTAGAATGGCTCTCCACCGGTTTGGGAACACTTCCTCAAGTTCCATCTGGTATGAATTGGCATATACTGAGGCAAAGGGAAGAATGCGCAAGGGTCATAGGGTCTGGCAGATTGCTTTCGGAAGTGGTTTCAAATGTAATAGTGCAGTATGGCAAGCTCTGCGGAATGTAAAAGCATCTAGTTATAGTCCCTGGGAAGACTGCATTGATAAGTACCCGGTGACTGCAGTCTCGTAGCATTGTAAGAAGACCGTGGACTCTTCAAATGGTATCAACCATCTGTACTTTTAGTCTTTGTCCAGTCTCTAAATTTTATATTATCCTAGTCTAATTTGTTTTTTATGTGAAATTGTTAGAGTTTTGTTTTGATAATTGTTCTTTCATGTACTCTATATATATTTCAATATCTAGTTTTGTTTTGCTCATGTTGTAATATACAGAATGTTTTATGCTACATAACTAGTGATAATCAAAGTGCAAGTGTCCATGTCTAAAAAACATCTAGATACTTTCGTGATCATTTTAGTGGATGATGTTGCTATATTATGTAGATGTTAGTTCTCGTATAACATAGATGCTTTCAGTTTCAGATAATCAAGTAAATAATTTCAGATGCAGAAAAATGTTCTGATCCAGGAAAATGAATAATAAAATACACATTTCTGGTGACCTTTTTCTTTGGAACTTTGGAAAAGACCCACTTGAATCTCTTATTATTTGTAGTATGTCTCATGACATGTCTTTGCTTGCAAGGATTATAATCCCTGATTACTATTTTTTAATCAAACTTTAGCTCATTTCAGGATACTAATAAGTAATAACCGTACCTATCTACCAGGTATTGTTAATCCCTTATTAATAAGATGAAGTGATAGAGCAGTCGATGGGATAATTTAAGTTTGGATCCCAGGAAACAAACACGGCCTTAGGAACAAGTTACCCATTTTGTTGAGTTGAGTTTTCCGACATGTGTTGCCATTCGACAAATCATGCTAATTACACTGTAATTTAAATTATGTTTGGACGGAGGATTCTTAATTAATGGAGCCTTTGCACTTAAACTGGAGTCTTGATGAAGACCATGTTCAATCTTTCAATTCGAGAAACTACAGTAACGGAGTCCTCAGAAACTGGAAAAAATGCTGCATTTAGTGTGAAACTTCTATTATGTGTGAATACAACTATAGAGTATCATTCTATGGTATATTTGGTTGATAGATTTAGCTAACTGGTACTCTGGTAGTATCTTTACTCTGATATATGATTGTAGTGCACCAGAGAATGTACCATATTTCTCACACAGTTCGCATTATTGCCTCTGCTGCCATGGCTTGGCTATTGCGCACTGGCTAGTTAATAGCCTTGGCATTTTGATGCAAGACAAGAATACAAACACAATAACAAGATAGATATTTGTAAATTAATCGCATAAAATCCCCAAAGTGATTAAGAACCACTATCACTGAGAATTCTCAGCCACGGAGGATAAGCAGATGATTTTGATTCAAGAACCGCTATCACTGAGATTTCTTGTAACCTGCTACGAGATAGAACAATCTTAATCTTAATTAATTAAAGTCTTCTTGATTTATAAAAGTTTAGATCCTCCTGTACAGGGGTAAACTGCGTAAAAATTTTGTAATAAAGAAAGCCAATCCTTTTATTATCTGCTACACTATGATATATATAATTTTCTTAATAAAACATTTATTTAATATACTCCCTCCGTCCCTCCCAAATGTTTACATTTGGGTGGGACGCGAAATTTAAGAAAAATGATAAAGTAGTGGAGAAAAGTTGAAAAAATGAGTAAAGTAGTGAGACCGATTAATATTATATGTATAAAGTGGTTATAGTGGAGGAAAGTAGTGGATGTAGTTAATTTAAAAATTATAAAAACTTTACTATTTTTGGAAAATTTTGAAATGTAAACAATTGGAAGGAACATCTCAAAAAGGAAAGTGTAAACAAATGGGAGGGACAGAGGTAGTAACTAATAGCTAGTTAATTATAATCAAATTCAATTTTGGTTAATAACATAAGCTTAAAATTTCAAATTAATATTTTAATTACTCGTTCTGGCATTACTCTCCTTTTTAAAAAGACTCAAATTTTTATGAAATTTGAGAATCAACGATACAAAAACTGTTTGTGGTAGCACGTGAAACATTCAATTCAAACTCTGACAACTTTTTAATATAAGATACATTCTCTACCACTTTTTCCATATTGATACACTAGATTTTAAGAGGTGCAATTACATATTATTTAACAATTGGAAAAATTTATCATCTACTTACTTTCTTCGTGACATTAGAGTTAGAGGTTGTTTGGTTAGGGTATTTTAAATACATTAGATAAAGTTGTTAGGTTGGACAAAATACGATTATTAGAAATGACCGGAAATTCCAAATACCGATGCAAAGCAGGAAGACACTTATCTGCCCAGTATCTAATATGCGATGCACGTAGGGTGCATGTCACAGCGGCACAAGCATGCTAAGATGGGCATGCCATGACGTCAATTAGCTAAACATGTCTTTTCATGATTTGGCATGTCTTTTTATTGTTTTTTTTAATAATTATTTTAATATTTGAAATATCCGGAAATGTAAATGAGTATGATGATAGTGTATTTATCGAACCCAGGGTGTAAGGGTTTGGATGTTTCTCAACTTTTTGACTATGTTTATGCCTATAATATACTTCATGTTATCACTATCAATCACAACTGCAAAAATATGCCCATTAATAGTGCACATGATAAGAAATAACTGGTGTCGTTGAGATTTCCCTTCATGTTTTTAGGCAAACATCATCCTTTGAACAAAGAAAATTGTTTCATCTTACACATAATCCTCAAATTCACCATCTTCACCATCCGACCATACTGATACACTTTTTCATCTTCCTATACTTCTCGTGCAATCATATTTACCGCCTCTTTGAGGACATTCATTCGACCTATGACCAGGAAGATTACACCTATAGCACTTCCTAGTCATGGGTTTAGCATAAGAAATTACTAATGTAAATGAGTATTATGATGGTATTCGGTTGTTACTGTCAACTAACTTTAATTTTACATTCAAGTTCACTATATATTAGTATAATAAATATATTTTAAATTTTATTATATTTAATTGATAAATGACATGTCATTTGGGCATGCCTTTTGGCAAAAAACATGCCTATAGGCATGCCTTCGCGGAGTCTCGTGACAGGTACCCTAGATGCACGGGTTTCGTTCATATTTAAAATTTTTATTTACTCTGCCATATTATAATTTTAAAATATTTATATAAATATATAATAATTATAAATTTATAATAAAAACAATATGATAACTTGTGGTCGTAGTTTAGTAGAATAAATATACTATATCTACTAATTTAACAATTTAGTAGTTTAGCGAATTTATAACACTATTTATTTATATTTATTTAATAATAAGATAAACTGTGATTGTAGTTTAGTAGGATAAGTAGACTATGTGTGTGGTAGTTGAATAATTTAGTAGTTTAGCGAATATATTACAGTATTTATTTCTTCTTTTAATAACCAAAATTAGGGAATAACTATTGAACCAAATTATACTCATTCCGGTTATTAAAGTATAGTACAGATTTATACTTCCTCTCCGCCCTATCCAAATACAAAGTGATCAACTATACTTCATTATAATTTATCCAACTTTCTCTTAATTGTAGAAGTTAATCATTTTACATATCAAATAATTATGCGATATAATATACTACTAACAATTTACTAACAATTGCTTGTGCTGAACCATCTCCAAACCATCTCCCATATTTTTTAATGGAACACTAGTAGAAAGAAAATCACTCCAACAAGATGCTAAATATAATGCAAAATTACAAAATTCTGTGGTGCTAAGTAGATCCAAGTATAAATGTAAGTGGCAAATGAAAGTAGATAAATAATTAATGCAATAGTAACAAATATAATTGTGCATTTAAAAATTAAGGAATTAGAATCTAGCCATATTTAAACATACTTGGTGTCATCTTTAAACCGTACACTGGAGCAGAAATTCTATTTTAACATATTTGTTGTGGTTTGAATGTTTGAAACGTGTAATAGTGTTCACTATGACTGCACCATTGTTGTTAGATACATTATCAAATATATTGATAAACAAAACTGAGAGATTGTGTTCTACATATTTCTACATATTATCAAGGTAGAAATGCATAACATTGTGACAAAAGGGCACCAAAGAGCTGCACATTGTCCTCTTCTCGCTAGCATTAACTCGATATGTATGTAATGCTCGGTGTAATTCACTATAACAGGAATACAGGACTAGGAGGTAGACAGCAACTAGAAACACACAAATGGAATCATCTGAAAGACAACTGAATCTCCTCAAGAGTTTTCCCTTTGGTTTCGGGGACCAAAATTGATGCAAAAGCCAATGTGAGAGCGCACATAAGCATGTACAAAGTAAATGTTCCTGTATAATTAGCAAAACGTGCAATTAGTAAAACTACAATCGCAGCATAAATAGCAAGCATCACATAGTTATATTAGCAATAGCCTGCTACACACAAAAGGAAACTGCATGACCATTGAGACATAGTTCGGTGCTGGGTAGGAGCAGCGCATAAGCTCTTGCATACTTCTCTAATAAATATGTATACTTAAAAAGAGAAAGGATAACGAGAACCTCCACTACTCCAAGACAACAACAATGGTGCAGTCATAGTGACCACCCAGGCAATGAACCAGTTTGCTAGTGTTGCAACACTTCCAGCAAGGCCTTTGATTTTGATTGGCAGAATCTGCGAAATAGAAATATTCACACACATATATAAATATACATAATCAGCAGATAAAAAGAAGTAACATAGAACGCAATTTGATGATAACAGCTACAGATCACAGATATTGATATAAAGTTGCTGCATGGCAAGCAAGACGGAAATCAGATGACAAAAATTCTGACATGGACATACAATTTTTTTTTAACCCAGTAAATATGAGTCATTTTACTCGGACTCGGCTAGAAGTGTCGACATGGACACGTGTCCAGGTATCGGACTCGGCAACATTTTGAAAAATATACATGTTTTTGGCTTAAAATAAGTGTCCGAGTCCGAATGTCGAGTGTCCGACACGGGTACTCGGAGGTAAAATGAAGAGTCCGAGTAACATAGACTATGACCAAAAGATTACTAAATAAAATAATTTACTGCTACAACAAAACATTTAAATAATTAACCAATTTAAAATTATAATAACATCATCCACAAGACAAAGAATGTCAAAGTATATATATTCAACCACCAAAACATCGAACATCAAAAAACTATTCCGTTGTGTAACTAGCAAACATGACTTCAAGTAACCAAACAACTAGGCTATCCAATTCTAATAGATACACCGAATAAAGATGTAATGTAAGGTCGCTAGCAACTTTGACTCTAATCCTGTTTCAAACATACTATCTGCAGCTGCTGCTCTAATACATATAAGGTTTGTCCACCAGAAAATGGCGTATGACCTCAGATAAGAAAAGGCTACATACATGACTAAAGTTTAAAAATGTATGCGTATTAGAGAAACCTCTAACTTTCAGTTGAAACGAGGACATATAAAGTCTAGATACGTGACCAAAGAAAGTATTCGTATTAGAAAAACCTCTAACTCTTTAAGTTGAAATGAGTACAGATACCGGTAAATAAATTTTAAAAGGTCACATAGTAACGAGCATGATGCGTAGAAACATGGTTATATAGTATTGTTACCTCAGACATTATAATCCATGGTATGGGCCCCATTCCAAGAGAAAAGGCAATAATCATTCCCTGAGAAGTGATGCATTGAAAAACTAAAAAAATGTACAAAACTAAGCTCATTAGAGTAAAAGAATCGGCAAACATACCACAACCCCAACTAATGATAGGATGCCCAATATGCTATAAAGGGTAGAATTAGCAGCCACAAAACCCTGCAATTATTTTAAATTGTAAGAAACAAAATTGAAAGGAGCTGAGTCGCTGTCACACAAAAACAAGCACAATTAATTTACGTATGATAATGATTAATATTATATAGCCTTGTAAATTTTTAGTCTGGAACAAAGAAAAACATGGTAGCACTACCTTTACAAAAAAGGAAACTGCAACGACAAAGAGACTGAGAGTCATCCCTGTGGAGGAGATCTGCAACACACAATCATGTTTTCGTTGAATTAATTGTTATAATGACTAATAGATTATATAGTAAATAACCATGTATTATTTTTTAACTTACTATGAGTAGAATCCTTCGACCGGTTTTGTCCACCAACCAAGTAGAAACTGCAGTGGCTATCACCTGCATAGTAGAAAATCCATTATGAAATGCATAATGGTGTATAGAAATGAAAATGCAATACAGGAATTTATATTATATAAATCAGCTTCCGGCCAATCCTTCAGTGTACCTGAACAGCGCCAAGCCCAAAAGTAGCAGCATTACTTGATGAAATGCCTGTAAAATAGAGATAAAACTTTGTAACTAATAGTTAATAAACTACAAGAATAAGTTTTCTGTTTCCATGCTCAACTTTAAAAGAGGTGACAGGGAAATTACAATCGAATAAACATGCAAATAATATAACTTTAAAAGAACGGAAAGGAGTGATGAAATAAACACATTCTGCAATACATGAACTGAACCTAGAATACAACTCAATACCTTATCCACTATATATAAGAATATCAACATCAACTTTAACCAATAAAATGTGTAAACTAACTGATTTTTTTTTTGAAAAAACTGTAGTTATTAAAGTCATTCTACAAAGATGATTTACCAGCACCGACACAACAACTCACCAGCAGATTCAAAAATGGTACTTGAATAGAAGAGGACACCATTAGTTCCAGACAGCTGTTGAAGGACAAGCAATCCAATTCCTATCTGCAGGTTAAATGTATTAAAGTTGCAGTGTATAATCTATTTTTAACGTCTCTCAGGTTACACATGTACATAAAAAACTGGTTAGATGAAAGAACACTTAAACATCTATGATCTTACCATCAGAGGAAACCAATATCGTCGTTGTTTCAGGTCCCGAAAACGGATTGCCGTTGTTCTACTTGTTGATGCCACAGACCTCTAAACAATAGATAGCAAAACATAATATGATAATTTTAATTAGGATAGATATATGTTTAGTAGTTAAGTTTGCTAATTCCAAACTTCTAATAACTGGAGTTAAATTGTGAACTACAATAAGATCCATCAGTCTAGGTTGAAGCAGAATGCATCGTACCTTGATTTCATTCACTTCAAGGGAGATATCGGTCTCAAATCCACGAAGAACTTGCAAGGAAACTTCATAATCTTCCGTCATGCCCATTTTCGCCTAGGTTCAACAAAGATTTAATTCAATCACTATGATCAAATTACCATAGCATGGAGAACACGGAGACTCTCTACAAAACTTACCAACCAACGAGGAGATTCTGGGATAAAAAAAAGGCCAGGAATCAACACCAGACAAGGCAATGTCCCTGCCAGCAAAAGAAAAGGTACATAAACAGAATGAATCACTAACTATCCACACGAGGTACATAAACAGAACGAATCACTAAATATCCACACGAGTGTATGTGGGGGAGGAAGGATGACATCTGGAATGTATAGGTAAATGGTAATTGGTATAGCTAGCAAGACAGCCAGTTGTCCAATTCAAGTAGTCCGGCTCTTGCTGTGCAGAGGTTGACCTCTGTTCAGTCTATGACACTGTTTTGGCCTAATTAAGGGACATGTACCTCCTATTAATGCAGATATATATTTTTCCTATCAATTGCTTTTATATGCATCGTGTGGTTTTCTTTTCACACACACTTAATCACTCAATATTATGTATACTGGTAACTTCAAACCAGATCGTGGTTAGAGAAGTTTGAACCAAATTTGCTGGGAGGAGAGCCATTTCTACGTCACCATGCAGGTAACTTCAACTTAAATAACTGAAAAAAAGAACTTGGCAGTACAAGATTATAATGTTATAGCTGCTGCTACAACTACTTATAATTTAATATGTAAAACCCTATCATTAGAGATGATAGAATTTTATACACCCAGTCCTAGTAACTACAAAACAATAAGTTTTCAAAATAGTAACATCTTTACTATGTTCACATGCATTCCCTCCAGGGTGATAGCTAAAACATGGTGCATATGATAGAAAACATATATGACACATAATGCGAGAACAACCAACACGAAAGAGACTACAAGAGCGTACCTAAAACTGCTAGTACTCTCCAATTAACAAACAGCCCGAGCAAATAGGACAGCATTATTCCAATTGTTACCGCGAGCTACATGACAAGAAGATAATAAAAATGAATAATCATGACATAAGTTTATAAGTTCATAAACAAACACAGATTGAATTTGCAATTGAATCCAGGGTACCTGATTCACTGAACCCAGTCCTCCTCGCATATTTTGAGGTGATATCTCGGCTATATATACAGGAACCTATGATTAAAAAAATTATAAATTGAACTAAGCCCCATATGCTGCAAAACACACTCATAATATTCAGATGAAGGTACCGTGTAGGAAATAATTCCAACGCCAAATCCCTCCAGCAACCTACCCATATACAAGAATGAAGAATCCTATAGTGACAAGAAACAACTATAAGAAATATTCTTAAAGATGCAAAACAGATAAATAAGAAGGTAGTAGATCATGGGCCCTTAAGAGTCGCACTTTCGCAAATGATATAGCAAGCCAACCAATGATATTAGGAATTGCTGCTATCATCAAAGACTGCAGGTAAAAAGATTAAAGCTACAATTAACAAGGCCAATGCCAATAAAAAGTATTCACAGAGCGAAAGAACGAGGAAGTAAGCTAGTCTTGTTTTCTAAGAAGACATTAAAATTTACCCCTTTCCGTCCGATGTATTCGGCAATCTGACCACTAGCAATGGCCCCAACCATAGCACCTACATTGGACAAAGAACCAAACAAAGAGAACTGACCGAATACCAGTTAGTATGCAATTCCAAAAAAATAACAATAAATTTGCAAGGTAACATAGATATATGTTATATAAACCTCGGAGACAGTAAGCTTGAGATCATTGGAGATAGCAGCTTGAGTAGGAGAAGAATAACCACACTGCAGTAAATACAAAACATTAATGCAAAATATATGAAAAGAACAATAGTAATTCAATATTTTCTTACAAACAATTAGTCAGTTTGAAGATTCTAACATTCAGCTAGCTATTTAAAAACAAATAAAAATTGGAAAACAACATTTTAGCTTAGATAATTCCATAACAACTGGGAGAGAGAGAGAGAGATTAGGGAGAGAGTGAGTGAGAGAGAGATAGGGAGAGAGAGAGAGGGAGGGAGAGAGAGAGGGAGGGAGGGAGAGAGAGAGAGGGAGGGGGAGGGGAGAGAGAGAGAGATTAGGGAGAGGGAGGGGGGGGAGAGATATTAGGGAGGGAGGGAGGGAGGGAGAGAGGGGGGGGATTATAGTATGTATACATACAGTGAAACCAAATTGAATAGGACCAAGAGCAACGATCAAAACACAAGCAAGAACAGAGATAGAACCATCACGAATAGCCTGAGAAGAACCCATGATGCTAGATTGTCTAGAACCCATACGATACCAACTCCCTGTATGTAACAATGGCTTTCGCAGATCTTTTGGAAACCCATCATCACTCTCATCTCGAAAACTCATTTTTCTTGAATTTAATCAAATAAGGTGGCCAAATTGGGGTTTGCTTGTTTGTTTGATCTAATAAAAACAATAACGGGGATTTTTAAGAGCAGCAGTATTAAAAATTAATGAATAGAATAAGAATTGTTGTAAAATTGGCAGGGGGATGACAAGGTGGAGATTTTTTGAAACATAAAGTTAGGAAAATATAAGTGTCTGTTTTGTCAGTATCAGGGACACGGACAACCCAGCTTGTCTGTTTCAGTTCATACATGTGTTTTCCTTTTCGGTTTGTTTCTTCAATCTTCTTCGAGTATTTTTTTATTTATCTCATTTTTTTTATGGACGCAAGATAAGAAAGTTATGCTTTCCATTATAAATATTGATGACCTGTATTTATATCAGTTTTGCCAATAAAAATATTTCAAATTTATAAAAATTAGTGTTTAATTGATTGATACAGTAAAATTTTGATGGAATCAGTAAAATTTTACGAGATTTATTCAACAATTCTACTAAAATCCGCGTGCAATTAAAATCAGCTTAAATCAACAATAATCATTCAAAATCAATGAATTGTTATAAATTTTCTTAAATTTGAATATAACCCTTTTAGTTTTTTTTAGCTTAGAAATGAGTAAATGTTCTAATAAATTCTCAAAATGAGCCAATATTAATGATAAATAATATCTTCAGCGGGGCTCTCTATATTATCTTAGTTAAATCAGTCAAAATTATAAAAAGAAAATTGAATACTTCCTGAGAATTGCCTTTCACGCCTATGGTCTGTTTGTCTGGTAGTCTAAGATTTTAACTTAATCATAATAATATGGTAGGTTTGCTTAAGCTGTCATCTAAAACCTTAAGGTATTAGCTGAAGGTTCCAATAGGATCATATACTTAACAAGATGTTACGAGACTAAAAGGATTGACAGAATGCAGGGGGTTTACTGCATCAGATCAGCTTAAAGTGCGCTTGAGGACTTCTCAGACCTTGATCAATATTAACAGACCAATGTATCTCAACTCTGAACTAATGCTTTGCAGCTGTTAATGTACCATAAGCAAACATCACGTGGATCGAAAAGTATTACTGAGGCTAAATATACTAAGACCTGAAGCAACTTCAAAATTATTCTGGACATGGCATCATGAAACGTGAAGATTTATGAAACAAATATACTTCTACACCAGTGTCAAGCAAGGCATCAAGAACAATTACATTTATCATTGATTTAGTCAAGTTGGTGTATATCAACATCATCAAACTCTTTCCTATAATTCAACGTCAACTAATTGAATGGGGGAACAAAGGCCAATGTTCCGATTTCGTCTACCTTGGATGCAATCATCTGCTCCAGCCCCTCCTACTCCTGTCACAGCTCAAGACCCTCCCAGAAATGAGACCCCTTCAGTTACTTCTCAACCTCAACCAAGCACCGAGCCAGACGTCAAAGCCATGATGCCTGCCCAAAGACCGTTTAGGCTTCAACGCGTACCCCTAGCACAACCAACTCCTCCCACTGAACCTACTGTCAAAAGCCGAAGCCTGAGGGGAACTGACACCATTACATCTGCCTCCACAATTCCACCTCAGGCGCCACAACTGTGGTCTCCAAAGATATCTGCAGCACCGCAGCTCCCATCACCGTCCTTTTCATCACCTCAGTTCAGTGCCACTTCTCAGCTCCCATCACCATCTTTTGCAACACCTCAGTTCAGTAGTGCCACTTCTCAACTCCCATCACCTCAGAGCAGTGATAATTCTCGACCCCCTTCACCATGGCAAACACCTTCTAGAGATTCTCAGCTCCCATCACCTAAATCCGCTCCTCAGCCCTCATCACCATTGCGTACTTCTATTCAAGCGAGAGATGCATCTCAACCCTCATTAATAGAGCATCCCCAATTCAAAAAATTATCAGAGGCTGGAACATTTAATCAGCCTCAATCTCCACCTCTTTCGAACTTCCAGTCTTCTGGCCAAAAATCTCCAATTACCACCTCTCCATCCCTCACAGCCACAGATACACAACCAACATCAAGAACAGAAACTCGTGTCCCTTCTCCCTCGAAAAATTTAACTGGCATAGAGAGCCCACAACCTTCAGCCAGTTCCAGTAAGCCCCTGTCATCTGCATCCGTCAAACCAGATGCACCTGTCTCTAAACCACAATCACTAGAAGATCAGACCAAGAAAGGACCTAAACCAAGTGTAACCTTAAAATCCTCGATGAAAGAAACCGTTCAAAATACTGGAAGTGCTGCACACTCTCCGAAATCATCAGGTCCTTTAGCAGCTAATACAACACATTATGGAATAGCTAAAGAGATGCCTGCACATAAAATGAGATCAGAAGACACTCTAATGACACATGAAGAACCTGAGCAGAAGACGATGGCTGGGAATTCATCAGGTTCATTAACACATAAGAAAGAGAAGCCAAAGGTTGCGTTTCAGGCAGAACAAATGCAGCTGATAGATGAAGATATTCTTTGGGGAAAGGAGGAGACAACATCTTCAAAACATTGCAGCCTGGATGTAAAACCAATTAAAAACATGAAACCAACAGACAACAAAAGCACATTGATTGAATCTCGTAAAAAGCTCAAGTCATCAAATGGAGATCGAGGTTCTTTTCAAAATGAGATCAGAAGTGATATTTTTAAGCTTATTAATAAGATGGTTGCTGCTGATCCAGAGAATTTCAAAGACGAAAAAGTAAGCATGGTAGCCTTGGTTGGTAAAAACAAAGGGGCATCCATGCAACTAGGATTTGGTTCAGCAAGACGAGAACAAGTAACCAAAATAGCCGACAAAACTGAACCTGTTGAGGGCACCGAAACTAATGCTGGAAAGACTAGCGCCAAGCACAGGTGGTTAGACGATGAAGCTAACAAAAAAGACCAAATGACAAAAGCAGTTATTAATAATAATGTCCAAGATATCAATAACTCAATTCTGATGAACAGTTTCTTCACTGAAAGGAATCCTGGCGTCCATTTGGCTCTCTAATACGATGCAACAGAGCCCTTCCCGGAAATGAAGCCATTCTTATTCAAATCATCCTGAAGTGCTTCAGTTGCATGTGGTTATCGCTACAGAGATGAGAACGAAACTAAACAAGTCTCTGAAAAGGATCAGACTTCGGATCATAAACACTGAGTAGTAATAAGGATGCTATGATCCACATAATGTGCATTTTTATTGTATTTTAGAGTTACATGGTTTTCGGATTTGCTAATTAATGTATAACAATGTCATTTTATGTCATGAAATGTGAATATAATTTAAATTGACTACATAAAATGAACATATGTACAACTAATAAGAAATCTGCTATAATTAAAAAATAGTAATCAAAGATAATACAGTACAAATGTACAATAAACATTACAACCATTTCTGACCGCGGGAACTTATACAACCTAGCAGCTAGGTATGATTATATGATCATCGAAAATAATGTCACATAGACCAACCGATGCTTCTTCAAAGGTTCTCAGTGATTAGAGGGATAGGACCTAAAGAGTTTCTTGGGATGATATGGACAACCAATTCCAAGAAAACACATAATATATGCTTATTCACAGACTGGTTTCGTGTCAAAGCTGCTTAAACAGATAGCAAAGGCTTGAAAGGCAGAAAGAGGGTAGCCATAATCCATAGTAAAAATGTCCTTGGCGATTTTTCCAAATTGCAGTATCACTTTCTCTTGTTCTGCAGATGGAATAGTGTGTGATGGATCAACAGCTGCCACGAGCTGGAAGTTCTTGACAGAAGCAACAGTGACACGACCTTTGAAATTGAGACACCAACACTGCAATTGCTCATGCCATCTTGGAGATTTATTTTTCAAATTTAATGGAACTCCTGTACTGTGAGCCAGTTCTGATTTTACAGAGAGGTTCTGCAATTGCTCTTCTTGCATTACTGAACAGGGATAAAATTCGCCATCTCCCCTATTCCCAAATGTTGATGGAGTAGGAGCAGTCCCGCCTTCCTGAATTGAAGCAAATGGTATTGTGTGCATGGTACATTGCATTCTTCTTGGTCCTCTTGTGCGCAGAACATTAAGCTCGTATCTTATGGTGGCCAATTTGAGATTACCAACCGCTACACCTGGAGAAACTTTCTTCTTATATACCTTCAGTTTCTGAGATAAACGGATATCAGATTCAACTGGAGGCTGATTGTTGTACACCATAAATTTGGTACCGAGAAAATTGGATCTGTTTGCATATAACGAAGTTTGATTATTGATTTCTACCATAATCTAATTGAAGTTGTAACTTCTCTTGAGAAGTGCTACAGCAATTGAAAGAAATTATGTTACAGCTTACAAAAGCTAACCTTAACTTCCCGGCAAAAGCATCACTGGCTTGAGAGAAATCATTAGCAATCAAGGATATTATAAATTCGGTTTTTGTGGTCCTTTTGATCCTTTTTCCTGTCAATAACAATTTACTAGTTTCTCCTGCCAAAGCTGTGGTTGGATTAGAAGTATTAGCCATTAGACAAGTTACACTATTTACAGAATGCTAATAGATACCGAGACAAATCAGAGATTTGATCTGAAGATCAGTCTATATCATGAGGCTATCATCATACTCGCAGCATATTCAACACTACCGGTATATAATTATGAGTTCATTCATCGGAAATAATACATAATTTTTTTGTCGTAAATATAATAATGGTGTTTAGCTACTCTTTTAAAAGTTAGTAAAACATATTTACGTACACTACAATGATCCAAACATTACTCAAGGAAACTGGTGGCGGTGATTATGACAAGTTAATGATCACTTGCAAATATCAGTTTAATATTTCATGGTCAATGATCATGGTGCCACAGTTCTGAATCAAATTCATTCAGATCTATATAAGTATGTTTCAAGTCGCTGGCACTGATTACCTGGACTGAGACCAAGATATAATCGATATGTTGATGTCTGTCTATCCCTCTTTATAAAGCATTGGAGCGGTGAATCCCTTGGTCCAGGCTGATCAAAACAGAATCAATTACGATAAGAAAAAAGAGCAAGAAACTTAAGTTGGATATTGTAACAATGAAGCATGACATAACTTAAATGGTCAAAATGATGAAATGTACCTGCTTCAATGACATTGGGAACGTTAGCAACCCACATTGCTCAGGTGTCCTAACAAGTTCTTCCATTGTACGCCTCCACGATTTGCAAACTGCAGCACAAGAAACTACATCTCTACGTGCAGGCCATGTTGACTGCACTTCTATTTTACGCATAATGTCAAGAAGCAACTCAGGAGGTAAATTTGCCCATCTGCTCTGATCAACTGTTGTAGATGGAAAAAAAGACGTTTCAGGGGCTACATAAGACCTCCCACGACCCGTCCCACACTTACGCTCACCTAGCCTTCTTGAATTTCTCTTTGAATCCCCATGGATCCTCTTAAAAATGCGCATTAAACATCTATAAGGCATCTTTTAAGTAAAATTTCTGCACCAAACCTGAAATTAATGTACATAAAGATGGATTATTAACATATACGTTTCGCAATTGCATAAATCTATCTAATTTTAGGCCTTGGTAAGATGATCCTGACACAAACACACACAACTTAATTAACTGGAAAATTCACTACCGCTTAAACACAAATAGCAAAAGATATAAGAATGAGAGTAAACAGCAAAATCAAGAACCTGGAAAAAGTTATAAATATGATAAACTTGGGAAGCAGCTCGAAACTGACAGAAAGTTTGTTTATTTAGAGCCAAAGCAGAAGAGTAAACTGGAACCTTCCCCGCAATTCAAAGAATCACAATCAAAGTTACCCACCTCGGCAAATCCAATGTAGCCTCCATAAACAACAAGTTCTAGATGTTTATATAATATATTGTAAATTGTAATGTAATGAAAATAGTTTGTTCCAATGTGTTAGATAAAACAATAAAGGTGGTGACTCTTTCACAAACTACAACATTTGTTTTGTTTTGGCATTGGCATGCCTGCTGCACCAACAACCATCATAGCTGTTACAACCACCATCGACCACCGCCGCGCCCGTGCTATATTATCACAATCTAGTTTTGAAATACTAGTCGTATGCTAGAATTGTTTTCTTGAGCTAGCGACTAGAGTGTACATGTACTCTCTTCTTTCCAATTTTCGTCAACTCATGAAAAGTGAGGCCCTACCCGGGTGGTGTCCACTTTAAAGTTAAAAATGGCTTCAAAAAGGTAAATCGTGTAACGTTTATATAAAAGACCTAAAACGGTACTTCGTGTAACGTTTTGACATTTTGAACTTTTTTTATGCGTAAAACGGTAGATAAAGTAACGTTTTGGTACAAAACACTATATGATGTATTGTTTTGAGGCAAAACGCTATTTAAACTAACGTTTTGCACATTATAAAAAAAAATTCAAAAAAATAAAGTACCAAAACGGTACACTGTGTACTGTTTTGCATTTTTAAAAAAAAAAATACAAAACGTAAGACGAAATATCGTTATGAAGTGACATTTTGAGTCATTATTTTCAAAAGTGACATTTTGAGCCATTTAACACTCAAAAATGACATTTTGGTCCATTGTTCACTTTATTATACATTGTTCTAAAAAACGGAAATCGACATTATTCTATAGAGCAGCCCTGGTGATTATTTTGGATTGATTAATCGGACGTATTTAATAAAATATAAAAATAATTAATTTATTAAATTAAATATATAAATTTAAGAAAGTAGTGCAGTGATTAATCGGATTATAAAATTAAATCGACAGAGTATATTGAAATGATTATTCGGACGATTAATCGGTAAAATCGATACATGTTTCAAAAAAAATCTCTATAAACTTGAATTTTCGACCTCTTGTTATCAGGAGAGATTCTTCTTCTTGTCGAAATAGAGGGAGTGGATTTGAAACTTGATTGTTTGGTTAGATTTGAACAGTGTAATTGGGGGTAAACGTTAGATGGACTCAACCTTTTTCTGCACTACTCAATTAGCAATCATGCAACCATATTAACATTCTCTTTTGAATATTCACGCTTGATTATGTGTTTTACACTTTCTACTGTTCGCTAAACGGAAAGTTGGAGCGCAGTATAATTGTAGGATTTCTTAAAACTAGCAAGGCAAATTATCCCCGCCGAGATATAGTTGCCTTAATATTTTCATTGCGATAGGTAAGTGCTACCGTAAAACATTGCGACAATTATATCTATGATTGGGGAAGAGATCCCAAATTAGTAAATCACAAATGCCTGAGCTCTGTAATGATAGAGTAGAGTCCTTTCATTCATGCTAATAAAACAATTAAGGGAATATAGGGCAAGTAGGAGTCGCAGTCATAAGCAGAGCCCGCCAAACGAACGGGCTGAGTGTGCCGGTTTGGTCACCACTAAATCCGTGAACGACCCGAAAAAAGTAACAGTCTGTGCCGATCAATCAAAAGAGTAAATCGTTAACTGTCCGCGAATTAAATAAATAATACGGTTCAGGCTTGGCGCGTGTTCCAGGAGCTACGTGGCGAATAATTCGCGGTTCAACCCGCGAATTGGCGAATCAGACAGTCCAAACTTATTCATTTGTATTTTGATAAACAAGCTAGTCTGTTTCTGAAAATCACATACCCATTAATTATTAACAAATTATTTTCAGGAATTTCTTTTTCTTTTTTCTAGTTCAGTTCCTACATTAACAAATTATTTATCTATTTTATTTTGATTTTAGTTCCGAAGTTGACTTAATTTTTTAAAAGTATTTCAATTTGATTTTTTTAAACTAGCAAACAGAAATGTTACAATTGATTTGAGCCTCTAAAAATTGTGTTATTTTTTTCCCGAATTTGTAAAACTAGAATGTATGATTTGTAAAACTAGAATGTGTTAAAATAAAATAAGGAAAATAGGACAGTACCTCTATAAAATTTATTAATTAAAAAAATGTTACAATTGGCGGGCCGGTTTGACAGGTCGTGCCGTGCAGTTCGGTTCAGCTGAATCGTAACAATTTAGCGGGCCGTGCCGGGCCGATTCCGGTTTCACAGACTACAACTCGTGTTCAGTTCGTTTGTACAGACGATTTGGGCCGAATTCCGAACCGGCACGTGACGAGCCGACTTACGCGAATTTTACGCGAGCCGATTTCCGGTCGGGCCGAGCCAAACCGCCCGTTTGGCCGGCTCTACTCACAAGACTTCAAAGTTGGTGCATACATTATTATACGAGCATGCATATATTATTTGTAATAATGTATTTATGTAGTGGAGAATAATTTAGAGTTTTTGAAAAAACCAAGTTCATAAATCTTAAAAATGGAGCCTCCTTTACATAATTCAATGTCTCCGCACCATCCCCCCCCATGCACGTGTGAGATTAAAAAAAATCAATATAAATTGTATAAAAATATTAATATTTAAATGAATAAAGTATAAATACGTGAATGTACGCTAAAATCTTAAAATTTTAGATGATTTGATGGTACGAAGAAACTGACAAATACTCAAGTTCGATCTCCCACCCCAATATTTCTCATAATTTATCATAATATGACAGATAAATTAATGTCCCAAAAATAGGCGTATGCGATCCACTTTTCAACCCATGAATGAGCCATGAACCGTTACTTATCACGGAGTACCTTTACAAAAAAATTTAAAATTTAAAAAATGGACACGTATGATTCATTCCTCAAATGATATAACTGAGTAAACAACACCCCAGGAAACAACACCACCAGGTCTTGTAGCAATTAATTGGGTGATCGATAAGCGATTAATCGACACATTAATCTTGTATATTAAAATAACAAAGTAAGTTATCTTATTAACCTTAATAAATTAGTTTACACAAATTAAAATTTTAAAATCGAATCACGAGAGTACCTTGTACTGTTTCCTCGTCAAATCAGGAATTTTTAGAATCGCGATTGAGATAATATTTTCTCTCAATATAAAACGGGTGTGAATACAATGTTTGAGGCACGTATCTGGAATGGTTACAAAAATCTTGGGCCGCGTAATGATACATTCGGCTGCCTTATATGAAATTTATCATAAAGTTAAATGGCTTGTTCCGAGCGTATCAAATGAATTTGATAGTCATAGTAGTGCTACTAATCGGCAAAATGAAAGAAAACAAAATAATGAAGACAAGTTGCAGAATGATTAGTTTCTCGTAGGGATATCATATCGTAAATGGTGATTTAAATGATTTCATAACTTGTTCTTATTTGATTCTTTCTCTGTCATTCACCAAAAGCTTGTTTGTCAGAGCAAAACCGAACCGAAATCGAAAAATTAAATCGAATCGAATTATTTCGGTTCGGTTTAGTTTGAATTTCAATTTATTTTTAACATAGTTCTCTTTTGTGTCAAGTCTTGCATATTTTAACACTTCCCCTCGCACATTAATTTGTCTTTCGTGTTCACGATAAATGGTAAAAAATATTGGGGGTGATATGAGGATCTTATATCAATATTTTAACACTCTCCTTCACATATTAATTTGTCTTTCGTGTTCACGATAAATTGTAAGAAATATTAGAGTGACAGATATTAAACATAGTCATCTGCCAGCATAAACTTTTATACTAAATTAAGAAACCAGCTCATTTAAAACCTTTAAAACTTTTTAACACCTTATCTATATTCTACAGCTAAAGATACATCTATATATCCATAAATATATATTGGTCCTGATTTATCACCTACAAATATGCAACCATCAAATACCAACACAGCCCAATAAATATATTTGGCCTGTGGTGTTAGTATTAGGGAAAAACTGCTCTATCAATGTTTGATTTCCAAAAATAAATCAAAAATTGTTTTTGATTTTTTGATTTTCAATTTATAGCCAATCCTACTGGTGTCTACTAGATTAGAAACTTGTGAAGTATACTTAAACTAAACCTGCAAGATTCATAAAATTCAAAGCCTAATTTAAGGCAGATTTGGGAACTTAATCTATAACCAGGAGATCACTGTCTGGCAATTATGTTCTAATTGGAAATGCACTTTGTTCCGGTGAACAAGTAATTAAGCGACCAGCATTTGCTGCGCCAATGGCAAATGTGTCTGACAAAGTCTGGTGCCTGACAAAGTCTTCTTCTCCGTAACAACTATTCATGCATTGTTAAGATTCTAGTGATGCATGAGAGTACCAATTACATTAAGATTTTATTTGTGGTTAGAGATGAAATTCATGCTAGCTTCGAGTACATTTCCACCTATAATATAATCACCCAGGTGCCATGTTAACAAAGCCACACTTCTTCACTCCTGACAATTTGATATGGGGTGTTAAGGCTACAGACTCGCCAAAATCACAAACATAGGTACCTACCACCAGTGGCGGACGCAGGATATTTGTACAGGGAGGGCCTGTGTGTGTGTCCGCCACTGCCTACCACTAATAACATGCAATCATTTGACAGTGTAAGAAACTTCCAAGGTTTTTGTACTACCCTCTATTCATTATGCAAGTTCACTCATGATTTCCTGAATTATAATACAGTCACAATACATGACCAAGAAGTATAAGGCCAAAAACAATAAATATATACAAGTAAACAAGAACACAAATTGTTTTTAAAAAAAGAAAAGAAAAAGAAGACAAATTGGTGATCAAATAACAGGCCTGGCAATGGATTGCTGTTTGTTAGTAATGAATTTCTCCCCATCTTAATCAACTTTGAGTTGAGGAATATTAGAAGTTTCACATATCACACCTAAATCAGAATGTTATATATACACATAAATGTACTATACAACAAGTAACTATTGGACTGATATTTGATCAACGGATATCAATGTGGTCTCCTGGTTCTCCCTCTAACAAGGGTTTTCCCTGGAGCACAGGCCTATATATATAATCAATTGTGCATCTATAATCAATTGTGCATCTTCGATAAACAGAAAGTATGATCTTTGTGCATGCATCTATATCCAATATCTACTCGTATTCATGTAAACATTATTTCTGATATACATATGCAAGACCTGGCACAACTGAGAACTATGTTTAAAATGAGAAATGAAGAACCAAATGTTCTGCACTTCGTTTTTAAGTTATGCAATGTTCGGCACTTTGTGTTCAAGTGCAGTATATTTGATTTTCATTTCTCATTTGACTCACGTATAGAGAGAGGAATGAGGAGGGTACCTGTGACCATATTTTCATCATCCAGTGCATGACTGCATGTAACTCTGCAGGTTGTTAGTAGAATTTGGCTTTGCTTGACTTGGTCTATACAGAAAGTACAAAAGTAGTACATAACGACAATAAACAGTTAATATTACAGCTACAATATGATGTATATCATGTGTATGACATCACTATTTTAAGCTCATCTTCACAACAATCTACAGAAAAGATAATTAGTTAAATTATATATCAGATAAGATCGTCAATAGCTAAGACCCGCCAACCGCCTTATATACTAAACCTTAATATACAACAAACAGTATCACTAACTACAGGAGCACATACTTGAGTTGAACCGAAATCAAGAATATTCACATCATGGGTTCTCTTATGGCAGGTTGGGGCTCCATTGTTCAAGATCCCACTGCAGGTATGCATTTCTCTACTGTTTTTGTATAAAATTCTGGATTTATATATAATTTGCCATACTTGTTAAAAATACAGTAAAATATCAAAGGAATCATTCACTGACAAGGGAGGAAATTGATACTTATTGGAAGTCCAAGAAGCAAAAAGAGGAGGAACATATTGAAACTGTTTCTGAGGTACTTATATTAATGTTCACCACTATTTATATCAAACTAGGCGGTTCATGGTTTCAAACTTAATTCTCACGTTGCATGACATTAATAGTTTGGTCAGAGATGCAGTTAAATTACTCAATCAAATATCTTTACAAATTATAGAACCCTCATACTTACTTACTAAAGGTCGTTTGGCAAAAAATAAAATTTACCAAAGGTCGAGGGTTCTAGCTTCAAGCTTCAGGGAGGCAACTGTGTGCATGAGTATTTAAATTTCCTCTAACCTTTTCTATCTCTCTCTTTATACTAGAGAAGTGGAGAAGTTGACAAAAGTTATCAGAGATCAAAGTCTGCGCCACTCTCTACCACCAAAGGAAGATTCTTGGACATGGGAAGTGATGATAATGAAGCTAGCTCACAGAAACTAATCCTTAAAAGTGGCTGGTAAGTACTATAATTTTCTTAATTTCATTTTTAAGCATGCAGTCTACATTACAAAAGTTAACACGGTATTATAAAAGAGTACAGATATAAATCTCTATCAATTGCCTTAATGAATTTAATAATGAGTCCTTTGAACTTTGGAAAATTTTCAGTATAAACTAAAAATGAAACATACAACACAAAACTAACACATAGTAAAATATTAACTAAAGAACCTTGTTTGGTTGTAGGTGGATGAGTAGTAATTCAGCCTTTCTAAATGAGCCTCCAGTACTAATTCCACCACCGGAAGAAGGACGGAAGCATCAACATAAGTAGTTTTCCTGTGGAAGATATGGAGGCATATATAGATGCCTCCAAGCCATAACATGGTTGCACCAGCAGTAGCACCTCGTGATCTGATAATGTTGCACCGTCCATCTGAACATAAATAAGTTTATGTATGTATAGATGCACGCATAACCTATCTAGGACCTAGTACGGGAGAGTTGTAACAACCATAGTATGCTAGTTTGAGTTTCTTGCAAGTAGCACTGCATGTTTTTTTGTTAAAAATGTATTGTGTTCTTGGAATTCTTAATATCACAAAGCTCGGCTTCCTGTCTACAGGGACGATGAAGGTAATAAACTCTAAAGTTGCTACTAAGAACCAGTAACGAGGATCCAGAAAATAATTAGAAGAGGAGCCAGTAAGCAGTGATTCAAATACTTTCATTTGCACTAACTTGCTAAGGGTGCACAATTATGAGTATGATCATTTTGTTATGTAATCAACTTGAGCCCTCACACAGTAACTCTCATTTCCCATATTTATATTAATATTAGAATACATGAATTTTATTTAATTATGTCAGCTACATTACATGATTTTTAATCGTTAAAAACATAATCAAATTTGAATCTGGCAAATGAATATAAAGTTATTAAATATCTTATCCAAAATATAACGGAAATTATTCCAATTTGTCAAATTAATTACAGTGTGTAAACACTTGTACACTACCTAAGATGACAAGTAAAAGAATTGCTGAAACATAATAAAATTAGAAGTTGCATTCTAACAGACCATTTATCAAACACCTTAACTGCTTATCAACCATCCCTGGCCAAAGTAGCATCATCTTCCCTCCTATGTCTTGAAACTAGACTCCACTCTCTCTGTCCCATATTTGAACATAACGAAAGTTAGAACAAGATTATATAAGAGTTAATTTCATCTTGCACCCCATAGGTTTTAGGTAAGTGCAAAATTAGTACAGAACTTTAAATTTATACAATCTGCACCCATAAACTACGTGACACCTGGCATTAAACACCCTGTCATCCAATTTGGGGATTTTGACGTTATGTTTGACCGTGAATTAACGGTCAAATAAGTGTGTGTATTGTATACTGAATTAAAACAACATGAACCCAAATCACTTTTCTATCTAATTAAAACCCAGAATTTAACCTAATTAACTTTCAGCATAAACCCTAAATCTAAACAGCAATGAGGGGCATACTAAGACCCCTGAAAGACAGAGCTCCTGATGATGATGGAATGCCCCATTACGGTCATACAAACAACAAATATGGTAACGATTCTTACTTTGCTTTTGGTGTTAATTTGTGATCGTATATATACTTTGAGAGGTGTTTATAAGCATGCATGTTAGTAATTAAGTAGAACATATGTTTTATGCTCTTTATAGTATGATATATCGGTGGTCCCTGAATGTTAGATTAAAAATCATATTTTTTAGGATTTCAAAGTAGAAATTATATTTAATGTCATCTTCCCTAATTGGTATATTTGTATATTATTTTGTTTCGTAGTGGGTTCCGAATTCTTCGGTGTTCAACTATTTTATGGTAGAGATTCTGATGGAAGACTAGAAAAATATGATGGTGGAAGTGTTGCGTAATTTGACTATATTCCTAGGGACGAAGCTTCATTATCTGGGTTAGAGGAATTATTCCGTGTCTTAGGGTTAGAAAATTTTTGAATATGGTTTTTATATCCGGGACTACCACTGCATCATACCAATATAACACTAGTTGAGAGTGATGAGGATGTTGAGAACTTTACTGAGTTTGTTGATATGTATAGTGAAATATTCACAATGTACACAACAAATAGTAGTGGAGTTTATGACTTGTGTGATTATGATTTCTCGTTTACGCAATTAGCATTGGATGAGAGAGAACAGAGGGTTGAGGATATGAGACAGGAAGATGAGAAAGAAAATGTATTACCAAGTCAGGGAGTTGATCATAATAGTGGAGATGAACCAGTTGCTTTTCATGCCGACACCCCGAACCTTGATACAACTAAGAGTGAAGCACTTGTTGCTAGAAGAAGGAGAAGAGTGTCCCCTCCTAACCCTCCATATAGATCAAGGAAAATGGGATAGATACTCCATGTTACGAGTAAGTACATTTAATTTGTGGTTTTATTATGCACTGTGTACATGGCTTGTTTTATATGTTAACAAGTAGCTAACAATTATATGGTTTTATTTGAACCAGGGTTTATTTAAAAACACGCCAGACACCCCTGTTATGTTAGATGGTCCTGATGAATGTGATCAAGCTGAGGGTGATCGCAATGCAGATGAAGAGGGACATAATGGTGCAGATGAAGAGGGACAGAATGGTGCAGATGAAGAGGGACAAAATGATGCAAATGAAACAAATTAAGAGGGTCAGAATGGTGCAAATGAAGAAAATGAAGAGAAAGTTACAAATAGAGATGATGAAGCCATTGAACAGGGTGAGAAATATACAAATGGAGATAATGGAGATGATGAAGGCAATGAAGAGGGTGATGTAGGAAATGAAGATTTAATGTTTGATGATGAGAGTGAAAGTTCTGAAGGTGCATATGACAACAATGAAGAAAGGATGACCCTTTCATCATGTGATGAAGAAGGAATCAAATATCCAGAATTCAATGAGGCTAGTGACATGGATGATCCTCAATTTCAACTTGGGATGGTGTTTAGTAGTGGTCAAGTGTTCAGAGCTGCTGTTAGGAAACATGCTATAGTGTACCAGAGACCAATTAAATTGAAAAAGAACTTGATGGACAAAATAAAGTGGATTTGTGAACCTCCTTGTGGTTGGAAATGCTATGGTATCATGCAACAGAGGTCAACCAATATTCAAATCAAGACTCCGATGAATGTGCACACATGTACACCCATCTGGGAACAAAAACAAGTGAACTCAACATGGATTGCAAATGCTTATGAAGATCAGATCAGACTAAATCCAACATGGAAATTATCATCATTCCATAAACAAGTAGTGAATGACTTAAAGTGTTCAGTTGCTTATTCTATGATATACAGGGCCATGAGGAAAGCAAAAGAGAAAATTCTGGGTAATCATGAGCAAGAATTTAAAAAGTTGTACAGTTATGGAAATGAACTTATGAAGATCATGCCAGATACAACTGTCAAACTCATGACAGAGCCTGCTGAAGCTGGAGTAGAAGGTAGAAGATTTAAAAGGTTTTATGTATGTCTTGGCCCTCTAAAAGCTGGATTCTTGTCAGGTTGTAGACCCTTAATTGGGTTAGATGGGTGTCACTTAAAAGGACCCTTCAAGGGGATTCTGTTGAGTGTTGTGGCCACAGATCCCAATGATGGGATGTATCCAGTGGCATGGGCCCAAGTAGAAGCAGAAAATGGACAAAGATGGGATTGGTTTTTAAGCTTGCTTAAAGAAGACCTTTGGATTGAAAATGATGGGGGCTATACATTCATCTCAGATAGGCAGAAGGTCATGAGTATTTTTAAGTTGTTGAGTCTTTTTAATGCACCTGGTCAAGTAGTTGTATATTAACTTCTTCACTTCACATTTCTATTTAGGGTTTAGTAAATGCATTGGAAAAGTACTTCCCAGCAGCAGAGAAAAGGTTTTGTGTGATGCACTTATACAATAACCTCTCTAATGTGTACAATGGGGTTGGGATTAGAGGAGCACTTTGGGCAGCTGCCAAGTCAACCAGTGAATACTTTTTTAATAAGCACATGGAAAATCTGAAAAAGGTATTTCCTCACACTTGCATTTAAAAGTTCTCAGCATATAATTGTTGCACTTGCATTGATTTTATTTTACTCTATTGTTAACAGTTGCACTTAAAAGCATACACATGGTTAGCTCAGAAACCTAGCTCCCAATGGAGTAGATCTGCTTTTAGAGATATTTACAAGTGTGATACTTTCGTCAATAACAATTGCAAGATCTTCAACAATGCAATCAATCCATTCAGGAAAATGGGTATTCTAACAATGTTCAAGTCTATTCACCTGTCTTGTATGCAAAGGATTCAAAGAAGAAAGACAAAGTTTGAGAGGAGGAACACCATTTTTTGTACACAGGCTTTAAAAAAACTGGACAAGTAAGTGATGTTTACTTTTCTCTTGCACTCTTCTCTTTAAACTGTACTATGACAGTTGCAAGTAGATCAAAGTTTTCAAAAAAAAATATTTTTCTGTCCTGTAGAGCTATGAAAGTTGCAACTAGAGCAACACCAGTGTGGAATGGGGGAGATAAATATCATGTGACCATGAGTGCAAGAGGACATGAAATGGTAGTAGACCTGAAGAAGCATGTTTGTGCTTGTCGTAAATTGCAGTTGACAGGCATTCCATGTTTTCATGCATGTGCCTGCATTTTATTTAAAAAAGATAACCCATGTGATTACATTCATGAGTGTTACAAAAGATCCACATATCTTAATGTATACAACCATGTCTTAGAGCCAATTAATGGAGAGGAATATTGGGAGAAAGTGGATGAAAGTGTGGACCTCCCTTTACCTCCATTGGTCAGAATTGCACCTGGAAGGCCAAAAAAGAACAGAAAGAAGAATAAGGATATGGTTGTTGAGGCAAGGCATAATAACCCTACAATGCTCAAAAGAAAACAAACTTCTCTTAGATGTGGAAACTGTCAACAATTTGGTCATACCTCTAGGACATGCAAAAAACAGGTAATCTTTAACTTAAATCTTGTATGTTGCATTATTATTGTATGTTGCATTATTATCTTATGTTGTATTATTATTTTACTAGAAATTGGACCCTGAGAGGGAGCTTGAAGAAGGCTACGAGGCTGAAGAAGTAGAGCTTGTTAAGAAGATTTCCAGGTGTTTTTACTGCAAAGAAGAGGGCTACAACATCAGGACCTGCAAATCAAAGGTTTGTACAATCACTACTAACTATTACATTTACCTCACTAACAAATGTATTAAAAAATGACATTGTTATTTCAGAAAGTCGATTTGGCAATTAAAAAAGGGATGCACGCCTGAAAAAACAACAAGAAGATGAGATCATGAAAGCAGCCCTTGAAGAATCTCTGAAGAAGTCAGAAGAAGAGTTAAAAGAAAAGAAAAAGGATAAAGAAGAAGAGAAAATCCCGAATAGTAAGAAGAAAAGCCCGGAGAGTAAGAAGAAAAGCCCGGAGACTAAGAAGACCATTTCACATGGTGGTATTATGAAGCCATTTAAACATCCTTCTAAGTTGGGAGCAATGAATGTTCAGTGTGAAGCTATTGAGGGGCTTGAAGTATCAGTCACTACCTTAAAAAATTGAAGTTGCTGCCGCGATAAGAAGAAAACTACTTGAGAAGAAGTAGTTGATTAGGACTCTTATTTCACTGCATTCTAAGTTCGTTTGGACCATATTTTGTTTGGACCATTTTTTGTTTGTCTATCTGCTACTAAATATGCTATTTTGGATCATTTCATGTTGTGTGTGGATGCTTAATATGTTAATCTCAATGACTTTTGCTAAGATATTTGACATTGTTATCTTTCTGTAGTTTATATTTGATGCTTAAAAAAAATTAAAAATACACCAATACTTGTCATTGATCATAGATAAAAATACATGTCAACAAATACATAAATATTACATCTCTCCATCATCCTCTTTCTTAAACATTACAATTGTAAAAATTACAACCCATGTTAAAATCAACATGGCCATGCTCCGTGAACAATTAAAACAAGCAGCTACTTTTTCCTCTCTTTCTGATCCCAAAGCCATTTCCAAAGCTTTATTATCGGCTTCCAAACGATTAATCCTTTTAATCAAGCCCGGAATAATCACTTGAGCTCGATCGGAAACCGGAGCATCCAACCACCGGAATGTTCTGTTGCACCTTCGATCGGAACAGGTGATGAATCGCCTCCCTGAATTTGCTTCCGTCCATGCTGTTTGTTCGATGATCCAACTGCCGCATACACATCTTCCAGCCATAACCAACACTTCTGCTTCAGAAATTAGATGAGAACAATTGAATTTCACTCAGACAAATACTTACATGTTTATATACAAGCAGAAATGACCGTTACATGGTCTATTTCTCTTATTAACCCCGGTTGACCGTTACTTCACGGTCAACAATAACGGGGATCTGCCTAAAGGTTATTTTATGTTGGGGGTCTAATAGTAGAGGGATGTTGATTGTATATTTCATAAGTTCTGTGCCAAATCTGTATTTACCTGAAAGCGTTGGGATGCATAATGAAATTAACTCATTATTTAAATACAAATAAAAATTATTTCTAATATTTTACAATGTAGTTGTTATACCCAAAATTTGGCATTGGATTGACTCGGGTCAAATAGGGATTAAGTACAGTCAAAATCGGTATTGCATTGTAGAAGGTGAGGACGCGTCCAGGAACAGAGGACGCGCCTACATTTGAGGAGATATTTTATGGTCTGATAATAGAGAAGCTTGGGAGTGCATAATTAGGGAAGAACGCGTCCAAGCGTTGTGGACGCGTCAACCGCGGTGAATGTGTCCGGCAGTTGTGATCTCTTGGCAATATAAGCTGGAGGACGCGCCTGTCCTGCTCAGGACGTGTCATGCCATTGTGGAAGGTAGTGAAAGGAAAATATTAGGGAGAAGATACAGGCGTCATGAAGGTGAGGACGCGCCCAACGACATAGGACGCGTCCTGTGTTTGGCGAGTGCTCTCTCATGAGGATCATTCGGGAAAAAGTATGCTTGGAAGGGAGCAATGGAGATTATTTATACTAACGTATTTGTTGCAGGTACTCTTTGAAGAATTCCCTCCTTGAGACGGTCAAGGAGGGGGGTGTCCTTGAAAAGCTTGAAGGCCTCCATGGGTATGCCTGATGATTGAATGCCTCCTCATGTATTCAACGGGTGTCCTCGTTGGGGATATGGGGTTAACATTGGTGTGTGCTTTGGGAGCTCTGTTCTTGTATTCAACGGGTGTCCTCGTTGGAGAACTTTGGAGTCATCCTGCACTTTGCACCCAAAAGCTTGGGATCACCTGTCTTGTTATCTAGTGGGTTATCCTCATTCGGGGGACAAGGATGCGTCCGGCACTTGGGGTGAACCGTGGCTATATCTGCGTCCGTAAATCAAGGGAGATAGCCGTAGCGAGGTGTTATCCTTGCGCAGGGAGATGCAGTATCCGTGAAGTCCTGCGGTTACGGATGAGCCTGGGGCCTTCGCGGTTGGGCCTCATAGTTGGACATTTCTAAACCTAGCGGAAGATGGATTCTGGATGGGCTTCTACCGGGCCTAGGGATAAGAAGTCTAAGCCCATTAGATTTCTTGTTCCACAAGAACTACGTCAGGCTTGATCCCTATATAAAGGGTACGTAGGCACATTGAGAGGGTAAGAAGTTGAGAGCTGATAAGAGAGCCACCACTTACTCTGATCAAACTCAGCCTAAAACAACCACAAACCACCACACACCATTCGATTTTCCGACGAAGAACCACCTTCATAGATCTTAATTCCGGCAAGTAACCTCAATCTTTGTTATTACCAGATTCCTCCGTCAACAGTAGTCAAAATATTTAGAAATGTGTGATTTTTGCTAATTGATTATACACGTGCACGGCAGGATTTGTCGAACTTCTGACATCTTGCAAAGTACAACAGTCAACCAATGCACCAAGACTTCGTTCGGAAGCAAATACTCACTTCTCCCAATTTACGTGACATGTTTAATTTTTTGTAGTCAAATTGACCTAATTTTGACCGAAAATTTCATATAATATATAATCAAAAAAAATATATCATTCAAAAGTACATGCAATCTACTTTAATACATATTTTTCAGTTTTTTAAAATAATAAAAGATTGATGTTAAATTTACCGTCAAAATTGAGTCAATTTGATCACAAAAACGGATAAATTATGACGGAGGGAGCATTCTTTTTTATAAAAAGCTAATGAAATATCGGTGGTGAATGGTGATACAGCTATTTTTCATTTAAGCTGACAAACTGGGCCTCATGTTGGATAAGTTAAACTTGTTATTACATTAATGAGACCGTTTGGCAAATCTTATAAGCCTACTTATTGGTTTATAAGCCCGCAACAATTTATTGACGAGTATTTGTCTACCCAACTTATAAGTTGAATTTACAATTTATAAGCTGATAAGTTGAATGTTAGTAACGACGTACTTTTTCTGAACTTATTTTTTATTTTTCATTTTTTTTATCAATTTTAGTTTTAAAATATAATTTTTTTAATGTCAATCTAACTTAAAATATAAGAATTAAGTTTATTATATTTAAAATTTATTTATTTTAGTTCATTTAAATAAAACAAATCCTTACTTATAAGTTAAATATCCAAATCAATATATTCTTAATGCACGCTAGTGAAGGTATGTAATTTTTAAATAGAAAAGGGTAGTATAGTTATTAATTAATTAAATAAATAACCAACTCCGACCGTTTACCCGCTTTCATTTAGTGTTGTCTTATGTATTTATCAATCACAGATCCTAATTTTGTGGTATCAGCAATTAAAACATTCATAATCGTAATTAAAGATCAATTACAATCTTATGTATCTATGATCTTAATTTTATGGTATCAACAATTTAAACATTCAAAATTGTAACCAAAAGATCAAGATATGTATATCAATCAGAGATCCTAATTTCATGGTTTCTAGAATTTAAACAAAATAGTAATTATATAACAATACGGTCTTATATATATATATATATCAGTTAGAGACCCAAAATTTGTGGTATCAACAATTTTAAACAAAATCAAATATCAATACAAGACTCAATTAACATGGAAGTACATCAATTTTTTCATTATTGTCCTGTTTTGAATTTTGATATATGATATGTATATACATTTATAGAAATCTGAAAATTCAAATTTGTGATTAATTAGTTGTATTTTGTATATTTAGATTTTAAATCTTCCAGTGTATATATATTTTCTATTTTCTCATTATTTCATCTTCAGCCGCCTTCCTTTTTCTTCCTATAGCTATTTTATTTGTTCCTTACTTACATTGTTTAAACTTATATGAACCAACGGTGAAATCCAATATATGTGTGTTTATATTGTCGAATTATATGTAATTATTATTTTTAAATATATGTTTCAATGATATAGGTATTATAACAGTGGAGTAATTATTTGTAAGCAAGGATTCGATCAAAACAGGTATTTGTTTATATATATTGAACAATAATATCAAGAGTATAATATCAGCTATCTCTTTTGTATTTTGATTTTATACCAATTCGTTGATGCATATAATTTTTTATAAGACTAAATATTTGACAAAAATTTTGATATAGATATGAATATTTTTATATGGGTGTACATGTTTGATGATAAGAGCCATCGAGAATGAACATGACGCAATTTCTGATTAAGTGTCAATCCAGGTATGAAACACATATATCATTATTGATTAATTCAGTTTATTCTCCAATTAATATTACAAGTATTTCAACTAATGGATTAATGCATACTTATGTTAGAGATATGAACAACATGTATTGGATCTTTGGAAAATGAATCCAAAAAGATAAACTCTTGGATATGAGGGGAATACCTTGGTAAGGACTGAATTACCTTGTACTCTTTTGTCTTTTTTCAGTGCATTGCGAATTAGTATGTCTTGGAGCCTTTAGACTTTTTTGTTTATAATTTTGATGATTTTAAATGAAGTCACTGTCGGACTTAAATTTCATACTGAAAAATGCTTATCTTTTACATGTTTTCCATATGTACGAGCAAATGAGCATGAGGTATGGCTACTGGTGAATCCGGAGACGGTGAATGGCGACTTTGTTGAGATAAATGGAGCAGCTGAGAATGCAGCAGATAAAAATTTGGACAAATTAGTTATGTCCAAGCAGAATTAGTCAATGGTATGACTCATGTATTACAGTTTGGACTGTAGTTTGTGCATTCATCCTCCAATATTTATACTTGCACTAAATAAACAATAGTTGTATGTGTTTGGATGATGAATGACTTTCTACTGCTATTTTTTTTAAAATGTGATTCCTTTATTTTTAAATACACAAAAAAAACCATTATATGCTTCATTGGATGATTTTACTCCTTTTTTTCTCCAGCTGCAATGGAAGAACTGAGAGGTTTTTGTCAAAATTCTAATAACTCACATTTGTTTGATAGTCTTTAAAAACTAATGGGGAAGCGACAAATTCAAAATTCCATATTCAAGATTTGATAGCAATGATAAGACATGGAGAGAAGAGTATGACATCTTTTTTGTATAAAATTAGTACACCTTAAATATAGAAATCATTTAATTTATCGTTCAACCATTCACCTGATTACAATGTTGTCAAATTAGATATACATAGGAAAGAGGTATGTTGTTATTGACACCTCCAATAAAATGAATATATATGTTTATAAAGAGTTAATTTTTAATGTGACATGTTGCATGTACCAATTTGTTGTAATAATTATTATATATCTTACTTATTTTTTTAACCGCATTTGCATGATAAACATATCTAGGGGGAATATATTTTGTGGTTTTAATTGTGAAAGATGAAAACGTAAATCAAGTATGGTCTAAACAGTTGATACAAAATCTCCACCGTCATGTAAGCATCTTTCTATTTTCAAAATCATTCTAAAATATAATAACCTCTTAAATTATGTTTACCGCATAGACGCTACCAGAACAGAATTCATAAAGGTATTGTCCGAGGATACAACAGTAAAAGATAAGGGGGACTGAATGACAATGATTCTTTGATTCAGCGGCTCATCTCTTCCACTTTTAAACTTTCTTATTCTATTTTATACCGGTTTTTTAGCTTATAAGATGGATATGTTTTTTAGCTATTTTATGTTCATAGATCCAATTTAGATAGGTTATAAAATAAGATATATTTTTATTTTCATGAAAGGTTGTATATGGAACTTATTGAAGATCAGTAACAAAAGTGGTAATTCTCCTATTAGTAAATTTAATTTGTAATATTAATTTAAAAGATATTTTCCTACATTAAAAAAAGATATTCTCAAGAAAATTTGCATATTTTTTTCCATTAAAATTATTATTTTCTACTTGCCCTTATGTTTCAAATTTTAATTTATTCCTCCAAAAATAGTATTGATTCCACTAATCAAACTATTATTATGCTAAAATAAGAAAATATTTAATGTACTAAACCAATTATAGTAAATTTTGTGCATTGGTTAGGCTAAATAATATCTTTTCAGCATAATGTGTTATTGTTCCCTATTCACATTATTTTTCAAAATTCAAAATTTAAATTATTTCTCTCAATAGTCTATTCTTCGACACATTAGTTCCTTACCCCATTGATAATTAGCAACTGAAAAGTAAAGTTATTTAATACGTTGGCTATTTACCTTAATTTTGAACAATTATCAAGGAAATTTGCATATTTCTGTCCATGAAGATTCTTCTTTTCTACATGACCTTATATTTCAAAAAATTTATTGCTCCAAAAATAGTATTGATTCTGCTAATTAAAATATTATTGTAACAAAATAAGAAAGTAATTAATGTAATAAATCAATTATAATAAGTTTTGTGCACTAATTAAGCAAAACAATATTTTTTAACACTTAATGTTATACTTTTCCCACTAACATCGTTTTTAAAAATTCAAAATTTTATTTGTTACTCTTAGTAGCCTATACTTTTCCCATTATCAATGTTTTAAATTAGAAAATTTATAATTAATATTTTAATTAATTATAATATTACTGACATTTATATATATTATGCAAACAATCATCCATTTTATAATCAAAAAATGAAGAGAAAGTTTGATCGGTTAAACAAAAAATATTTTTAGTAAATGAATCATTAGTTATTCAATTATATACATTTATAAGACAGTTCTGTATACATATATAAATAATGAAGATATTTATATTTTTATAATTATAAGAACTTATTTTTTAAAATAATAATATTTTTATATAATAAAATGCGAGACGGCGCCGTGAGACGCCGTCAAGTAACACTTATAATTATATGATTAGATAAGGTAAACTTACAAATCTGTGAAAATTATATTCATTTACGAATTTTTGAATTTTATTCTATTAAATTTTTAATACTAAATTAGCTACATATATTTGATATATGTTATAAATAAATATTTCTATATAATAAAATGCGAGACGGCGATGTAAGGCGCTATTGAGTAAAATTGATTATTATATGATTTAAACTTTCATAATGAAAATTATATTCTTTAAGCATTTCTGAATCTTATTTTATAAAATTTTAAATTACTAAATTAGCTACACATAATTAATATATGTTTCTAATAAATTATTTCTATATAATAAAATGCGAGACGGCGCCGTGAGCAGGGCCGGTCCTGAGTTTTTCTAGGCCCTGAGTTTTTCTAGCCCAGTACAAATATTTTTTCAAGGCCCTATATAAAAATGTAAAACAAATTTTTTTCAAAAAAAATAATGTTTTAAGAGGTTTGGCACCTAGACAAATGCTACGCTAGAAGGTTAATCCCCACGTGTTAATTTTAGATCCAATACATTTAAGTTTGTTACAAAAAATAAATAGTAACTTAAATATCTTAAAATTATATAAATATTACGAAGTCTAAACTAATACATTATTTTATATGTTTAGAAAGTTTTTAATGAAAGATAACATAGGTTGAGAATAATAAGAAAATGAATTTTATAACTTATATATACCCTAAAGCAAGCAGCACCGCAACAGGCACGTACATATCATGGAGGACAATACAACAAGAAAATCACTGATTAACTAAAATAAATGAGAAAACTTCGGCTATGTTTTGAATTTAGGGACTTCGTTTTGGGTTTTTATTATATATATATATAGTGGGTTATAAAATATTTGGGCCCCTTGATCCCAGAGGGTCTAGTGCACCCGCATGACCTGTACCGGGTCAAGGCCGCCTATGGGCGTGAGGTTCTGTCGAGTAACAATGATTATTATATGATTAGATAAGATAAACTTGCAAATTTGTGAAAATTATATAATTTTCCGAATTTTCAAATATTTTTTTATAAAATATTAAAACTAAATTAGCTACACATAATTGATATATGTTATTAATAAATATTTCTATATAATAAAATGCGAGATGGGGCTGTGAGGCGCCATCGAGTAACAATGATTGTTATATGATTAAATAAAGTAAACTTGCATAATGAAAATTATATTCTTTTAAGGATTTTTCAATCTTATTTTATAAAATTAAAATTACTAAATTAACTACACATAATTAATATATGTTCCTAATAAAATATTTATATATAATAAAATGCGAGACGATACCGTGAGGCGTCGTCGAGTAATAAAATAAGGTAAACTTGCAAATTTGTGAAAATTATATTCTATTATGAATTTTCGAATCTTATTTTATAAAATTTTATTACTAAACTAGCTACACATAATTGATATATATTAGTAATAAATATTTCTATATAATAAAATACGAGACGGCGCCGTGAGCCGCCGTCAAGTAATATTAATTATTATATGATTAGATAAGGTGAACTGGCATTATTAAAATTATATTCTTTAAAAAAAATTAATCTTATTTTATAAAAATTTAAATTACTAAATTAGCAAATTCAAATGTTCATATTTACGATTTGATAGCAATGATAAGACATGCAGAGAAGAGTATATCATCTCCTTTGTATAAAATTAGTACACCTTAAATATAGAAAGCATTTAACTTGAACCATCACGTGACTACAATATTGTTAAATTAGATATACAAAGAAGAGATATGTTGTTATTAACACTTCCATTAAAATTACCAAATATGTTTATAGAGAGTAAATTTTTAATGTGATATGTTGCGTGTACTAATTTTCTGTAATACTTAATATACTTAATATATTGAGAATATAAACATATGCTCACAATATTAAGTAAATGCAATATTTATAAAATTTACTCTAACCAATTTTATCTTTAAAATAGATTAAAAATAATAAATAAATATTTCCAGCTAACTAGGTATAATACAATATACTCACATGATTTTGAATCAAGATAAATCTTTAACATCACTAATATAACATTTTTTGGTTCATTCTCTCACTACAATGAATTTTATATTAATTTTTTTTTAAAAATCATTAGTTCAAGTGCAGTCTACATCGCTTCATAATTTAGTGTTGTAGTATAAAAATTATCCAGTTCATGTGCTCCAAATATTTTTATTTGTTACTTTTAAAAAAATTTAGAAAATAAAAATACTAATTCTAATACTAATTTTAGACTTTAGTACAAAGTGAAATTTGCTCATTCATTTATCATTAAATATTCTAATAAATACTAAATTTTATAATTTAATATGTAAGACTGATTTAAAAGATATTCCAATGTCAAAAAAAAAATATTCTCGATCATAAGCATGTAATTTTGAAATAAAAGTTTGAGTTGTTTAACAAAAAATGTTACTACTATATAATTTATTCTATTTACTTTTTAAGACAGTACATAACCTTTTTTTACTAATATGACTTATAATATTACAATTTTTTATAATATTATAATTAAGTATATATGAGTGAGTCAAGTGGACCTATGACAGTAGATGATTCTTAACCACCACTTAAAATATGCAATTGTGCACATATCTTTCATATTTTTATAATTGTAAGAAAATATTTTAATATAATAAAATGTGGTACTATGGTGCCCGAGTAACATATATACATACTGATATTATATATTACGAATTTACGAATCTTATTTATAACTATTTAAATAACTAATCAACTATACATAATTAATAGATATTATTAATAACATTATTAATAAAGTGGACGTGAGATATATAATAATATTTTATGTCTTTTTCACGATTTATTAATTAGTTATCTAACATATAAATTTAAAGTCAATTTGAATAATAAAAAGTTTTAAGATTTTAAGGATAAAATAATACTGATAACATTACTTTTATAACAATATTATTTCTTTTATATAATATTTTTTCTTTTATATTAGATTTTCTTAGATATGTGAATTCTGCATTTCACAAAATTTAATTTCAAAATTTTACTCATAAGTAATAGTTGAATATATTATTAGAACAATTAAAAATATCGTTTTTATTTTATTTCAATTTTGAAATTATTGTATATCGTCTTTTGATACCTTTTAGTTGTAGAATACGAGGTGTCGTCGAAGACGAGGCCGAGAAACATTCAATAAATATGTTATTTTGATTTATTTCTGTTTTAAAATTATTGTTATCCTCTTTATATCTTTTTAGTTGCAGAATACGAGACTTCGTCGAAGACGATGTCGAGAAACTGTCCATAAATTTATGATTTTGATTTTATTTCAATTTCAAAATTATTATATATCCTCTATTATATCATTTTAGTTTTAGAATACAAGGCTTCGTTGAAGACGACGCCGAAAAACTGTCAATAAACATCTTATTTTGATTTAAAATATTTCAATTTCAAAATTATTGTATATCCTCTTTTAACTTTTTTTAGTTACGAAGACGACGCCGAGAAAATGTCAATAAATATCTTAAATTAATTTATTTCAATATCAAATCTATTGTATATCCTCTTTTATATCTTTTTAGTTGCAAAATATGAGGCTTCGTCGAAGACACACTGATAAACTGTCCATAAATTTTTTATTTCGATTCTATTCCAATTTTAAAATTATTGTATATCCTCTATTATATCAATAAATATCTTATTTTGATTTTCTTACAATTTCAAAATTATTGTATATCCTCTATTATAGCTTTGTAGTGTCAGAATACGGGGCGTCTTCGAAGACGACACCGACAAATTGTTAATAAATATCATATCTTGATTTTGTTTTAATTTCATGATTATTTTATATCCTCTTTTATATTTTTTGGCGGCATCAAGAAACTGTCAACAAATAAAATTTTAATCTTAGATCAAAAGTTGATTAATTTAACCACCAAAAAGTACAACCGGAAAGGGATGCATGGAGTACTATATAATGGAACTCAACAATTTTTTTTCCATGTAATATAACAATTGAGTTTAAAGGAGAACTTCATATGTAATATTGTACATGAGTTTAAAGGAGGGTAAATGTCAAATGAATTGCGATAAATTTGCATTGAAATTTGCAACGCACAATGAAGTTGTTTTCAATTGAAAATCCGCAACATTCCAAGCAATATTATTTTAATTTATTTTTTAAAACCAAACGATACCATGACATTTACTATAAATTTTAATTTAAATCACCAAAAAAATGATAAATAATTTCTTATCTACTCATCATAAGGAACGACAATATATTATAAAATTAGTTTAAGTAAACTTAAAAATTTGTTAAAATTATACTATGATATATGTATAGTTTTTAAACAAATTATTTATTACATTAAGTAATCGTCTGGTATTTCATTGATATACGTTTTAAAAATCTAATATAAGACTACGATGTTTATATCTCAATTTAATAGATTGGTATGAATTTTTGAAAGAAAGTCATAATTAAGAAAATCAATGAAATCATAGTATAATTTTAAACAAGTACATAAATTTGAATGATACATTTTTGAAATAAATTACATTTGCAATTTTTTTTACATGTCGCGAAAAAAATATCTTCAAACCCAATTAATTAATTTATTTTGTGTTATCTTATTTTTCTAAATATTTCTCAACGGTTTAAAAATAACGGAAAACAAGTTATTTAATATACAAAAAATTATATATGATATTATACATACACATACATATATATATATACAAAATATTAATTTTTTAAAAAAATAATAAGAAAAGCACGCGTAGCGCGGGCATAGGTCCCTAGTACTTATATAATTTATAACATTTATCAACTTATTATTTATTAGTCACTTATTCGATTTAAGTCTTGTTTTAAAATTTCCCAAAGAATGTTATTTACACCTTAAAAGAACATGACATTCCAACATACAAAGGATGGTAAGCAGAATAGAACTATATCATCTGCTTATAGGGGATTGAGTAGAATGTAATTCTACACGTGAAGCTTAACAAATTGCATTAATCCTTCACCGACACGACAGTGATATCGTATGAAAAATGAAGAGAAAGAAAAGATAATATATAGCTGTCACATATAATCTTATGGTCTATTTCCGTTTCTACTAACTTTAATAGTTCCCATGTCTTTATCACCTTGCTGGTGAAGTCTTAATAATAACTAGCTGGTGCCACATTTATTATTGTTTCCTCTCTGCTTAGGAGTTACTACTTCTCTTCTCTATTTTTCTTTTACAAATTATTTGGTGTTAAAGATTTATAGATCAGAATTTGCAGAGGTTTTGTAGTTGTTGAGGCATCGAATCCATGGCGTCTAAATTGGTGATGATCGTCGTCTTCATTTTTGATGTCATTGCTTTCGGCTTGGCTGTTGCTGCTGAGCAACGGAGAAGCACTGTATGTTTTATTCATTTTCGTTTTTTATTGGGTGCTATTGAGATTATTGAGATTATATGTACCTGTTTTCGCGTAAGTGATTTGAGCAAGTATTATGATATCATCAATGCCCTAGTTTCAATAGTTTCTCAAGCTAGACAATATGTAAAGGTAGATGTAGAATTCTCCCAGAATGATCTTGGATAATGAAAGAGTAATTGTGTTTGTTTATATGCCTCATAGATCTAAATTTTCTTGATCAGAAACCTTTATTCCTCTGTCTAGCTACAGAGGATCTTTAGATCATAAAAATCATTAGTACTTGGTTCTATTAGATTTTCCTGAAGTTTTTATTCAATGAAGTTGGGATCGTCTAGATTTTATCAGGAATTCAACCTTAGAATGACTCTCGCTAAAGATAATTGGTACAATCTACCAAATGGATTTAAGACAGATACAAATCCGGTGCCGGATTGCCACTTTACAGAAACTACATTTACTGAATTTTTAGGGGCAAACACCAAATTTCTAAGTTCTTACCAGGTAGGAAAGTAACTTCTTGTTTTACGCCTTTTGAGTGGCGTGTGGTATTTGCTATGTAATTGCGCAAAATATATTACTATAAGTTTTATATATTTGTTGAGGTTTACTTTTGCTGGTTGTTTAGATGTTTGAAACCGAAGTTCTATCATGTTTGTGTGATATGTTTCAAGCAGCCTGAAATTAAGATTATAGTGAGTTCTTGTCTCCCATAGTACTACTGTGTTCAAAATCCGGCTCTTAGTCCTTGCTGTTCAAAATCGGTATTTTTGGTGATTGTGCTTGTCTGTATCCGTATTCAGAACACAATGACCATATCTTCTGTTTCATTGCAGGCCACAACGACGAAGGATTCAGAACAGAACTACAATTATTGTGTCTACGACTCTGACATTTCAACTGGATATGGTGTTGGGGCTTTCTTGTTCCTCATGGCCAGTCAAGCAATTATAATGGTAGCAAGCCGTTGTTTCTGTTGCGGAAAGGCTTTAAGTCCTGGGGGTTCCAGGGCTTGTGCACTTCTCCTTTTCATATTCTGCTGGTATGCTTGAAACTGTTGTCCTGAACATTATAAGTAGTCCAAGTAGCATTTATACATTTTAACCATTTATACATTTTACTTGATCAGGGTGACATTCTTTATTGCCGAGGCATGCTTGTTGGCTGGTTCAGTGAGGAATGCTTATCACACCAAGTACACCACAATTTTCAGTGAAAACCCTCCGTCTTGCCAGACAGTAAGAAAGGGCGTGTTTGCAGCTGGCGCAGCCTTCACTTTCTTCACTGCCATACTATCTCCGTTTTACTACATTTCGTATTCCAAGTCACGAGGAAGCTTTGCACCCTATGGCGGTGAGGCTGGTGTGGGACTTGGAAGCTACAAGTGATGAGTGAGTGTCACTGCTGAGTGCCTGGACACTTAAATCACTGATTTCTCAGTTGACTGTTGGAACAGAAATTTCATGGTTGAGAGTAGCTTTTATCTTTGATGGATGTGTCACAAATCTTGTTCTTTCATGCTACTATAAAAATGTGCATCAATAATTGACAATAGGAGCGATCAAACTTGTAAATTTATGGTGATTTCAGATTCTTGGCTTACAAATCATAATATGCAGTAGAGAAACACAGCTTGTTTACTGTGTGTCAAATATATCATATTAGCTGAGGCTAGAAAGATTTCTACTCATTTTTAACTAAAGGTTGGGGACTGAAAAAATCTATACTAAAATTTTTGTTCAGCCGGGTTTAAGTGTAAGTTCGCCTCTCTTGATTCCGCCCGTGTATGAACGTAAGAATTGTTATTTCGGAAAATTTTGAAGTGTAAAGAATTAAGAGGGATATCTCCGATAAGGTAAGTGTAAAGAAACAAGGGGATGGACGGAGTAATAAATAGGGCAGAAGCAGAACAACCCAACCACATCAAATATAATGGGACATAACAAGTTAACAACCCCTAAAAATTAAATGTTTAGCATGAAATAAGGTGCATTATGGTACCAGCTGAGGCGGTGGATCATCCTTGATAACCATCTCAATTAATGTAATAGAAATTTTAAGCAGGCCTGGTAATAAAGAAACTAGAAAGTTTTAGTGTAAAGTATAAAAATAAAAAGACTACAACTGGGCCACTAGACAGCCCATGTCACTGCTGTCACCTCAAGCCCATATTAGTTTTTCAAGAAAACGATATTTTTCACTATTGTATGAAACACAGAAAAAATCTGCTATTTAATTTAATATGAGAGCTTAGACATCTACAGTTGTATAAGCAAAAAATTGTATAAATTTAATTTATTTTTATTGGTTTACATTTTTTTATAATGGTTAATTCCCTGCATTCACAACAACCATAACAATTAAAATATACTAAAATTATAAATTTTAGTGTTATCATGTGTCCATGGACACACAAACCATTTAGTATATGTATGGGTACGCACTGCTTTCTCTCTTCATTTTATAATTTATACTCCCACGGTCCCACGCATAAGGTGTAATCGAGCCAAGGTAAGTCAAACATTATCGGACTCGGTTCAAACTCGACTGAAAATATTTAAGCTCGAACTCGAACTCGAGTTCGGCCGAATCTTAAATTTCAAGTTAGAAACTCGGCTTGTAAAAAATTTAATAGACTCGAGTTCGGCTTGAAATAAGAAGTTCGACTCCAATTCAATTCAACTAAATATATAAAATATTAAATATTTACATTAAAATATATTTATATTAAAATAATAATAAACATGGTAAAAACTTGGTAAAGCTTGCGAAACTTACGAATTGAATAATTTGAAACTCGAGTTCGACTTGGTAAAAAATTTGAATAGCTTCGGCTCGAGTTCGGTTCGATTATTATCGAGTCTAATTTAAATATTTTACGAGTCGAACTCGAATAGCTTATGAACAGTTTAGCTCAATTACGCCCAATGGACAACAATATGGAAGATGAAAGTTGATAATACTAGTTAATTGTGAGGCATGATTGTGTGATGTTCGTTTCAATCTACGAGAAATATCAAAACCTGTGCCCTTCCACAGCCACAGGTGGTTCTAATAACCACCTGCCGCATTGTTACATTGCGGAAGCATAGCAGTTTATCTTCAATGCGGGTTACGCATTGTTACATTGCGGGAGCTCACCAGCTTTGACTCAATGCGGCTTGCGCAATGCTTCATTACTACAAATAATTTAGTTTTATTTTTAAATAATTATAAAATAATAGATAATAAATATATAAATAATTTTAATTGATGCATAAATTCCTAATATATTTATTATTTGGTTGTTATATTTTTATTTTGTATTTATATATTTCTATTAATAAATTCTTTATTTTAACAAACTATTACTTAAAATTCGCGAAATTACATAATAACCCCGGCCTCCGCAATGACCCATTGCAACCCCCGCAATGAGTCATTGCGGAAGACGAGACCCAGGTTTAACCCGTTTCTTCCTGAAATCCCTAATTTCATAATAACAAAAACCTAATTCTCATCTACTTCGGCGATTTCAGGCGATTTCAGGCGATTTCGAGCGATTTCAACATCTACTCCGGTGATTCAGCTACTCAGGTATGATTCTCATCATCTACACACACGTATACATACACGTATACATACACATAGTTACATACTACCGCAATGACCCATTACTGCTTCCGCAATGAGCCCTAGATATAAGTGAATCATTTGTCTGGAACAGGGGCTTGAATACTGCTTCCTTTGTTTTTCCCCGGTCGTTAATTCTCAATGCTTTAATTTCATGTGTTTTTATGATTATTGATGTTATATTAGGTTGAATGTGGTTGTTCTTTAGGTATAATTATCAAGATTATTGTTAACTGTATTTCATCTCTTGGGTGTTTATATGTTTGCAATTTTATGCTTGGTTGGTTGCTAAAAGGGTAGATGAGAATTTATTATTATTGAATTTCGAGTTATGTTTTTTTATTGCTAAAGAGTTTTCTGTGTATTTGATGGTTTTACTGTTGTTTCAAATTTGTGGGGTACACGAAGTGATTTACTCTGCACTCCTCCCACACATAAAATATTTGATTGGTTGTGGCTAGCTTATGAGTCATGGCGATTTTTCGGTAGGACTTAAAATAGAAAATAACGGTTCTATAAATATTTCGTGTTTAAGTTGGGTTTATATAGTATTTTTTATTGTGCACTTTGCAGTTACTATGGAGAATGAATGCGGGCCTATTGTTGGATCACTCCTGACGATGCAGGATGATCATATTAGTACTGCCATATGGGCGGGAGGTGTGCGGGATAAGCTGGATGTACGGCAGTACACAGCTAATCATCAGCAGTGGATACTTTCGGATCCCCAGCGTGAGTTGCTGAGCCAATGGGGTTTCTCGGCTTTCACGAACAATCGTTCAGTTCCTCAAAACGATATTCGTTTGATAACGACCTTAGTGGAAAGGTACTAATTTGTAATCAATTTTCTCATTTATTTGAATCGTCACTGACAATGTTTGTGATGTTTGTGTATGAATGCAATTGCAGGTGGAGGCCAGAGACTAACACCTTTCACTTTTCATTTGGTGAGTTGACCATCACCCTCGAGAATGTATACATGATTATGGGCCTCCCTGTTAAGGGTCGTCCAGTTACTCATAGGGAGCTTGACGCTCCGAAGGCGTATTGGATGAGGGAATGGCAGGATGCAAGATTGGATGAGGTGGGGCGTAAATATATGTATAGGGACGGGGTCAAGCTTTACAAATTAAGGGAACGATATGCGGAGCTACCAGAGGGGGGGCTACAAGAGGATCTTGTGGTTTACACACGAGCTTATCTTTTATACATCATTGGGGGCATATTGTTTCCTTCATCGAGTCGATATGTCGTGCATCCGAGGTATTTACTTGTATTTGTTGCATTTCCGTTTTTAAATTTTAGTTTATAGCATCTTAGTCCTTCACTTGTCCTTTTTTGTTGATTTTGCATATGAGGCCCTGTATTCTCATTTATTTTCAATTTGACACTATAATTCTTGTATTCTCATTTATTATCATGCCCTTATTTTGCCCTGTATTCTTACTTACTCTGTATTTCCTTTGTCGCAGGTACTTACAACTCATCCAGGATTCACCTCGGATTAAATCATATGCATGGGGAGCTGCTGTATTGAGCTATTTGTTTAGAGGTTTGACCAAGGCTGCTCATAAGAGTGCAACAGCACTTAATGGATGCACGATGCTACTGATGTTGTGGGCACGCGAGAGGTTGTTACCTGGGCAAAAGGATTATCCGTCGAGTTATCCGTCACTATTTCGCATTGACTAATTTAATGCCTAGTTGACTTTGTTGATTAAATCACTTTTTTCAAATTTTTACATTAATACTGCATATTTTAAATATTTTAAGAATTTTGGTGTTGGAAAATATTTTAAAAATATTAATATTACTAAACTCACTTTTGTTAACAAAAAGAGGCAGTGAGTTTTGGGTGGAGCAGAGTACCCAGCAATGAGTCATTGCTGCAGTGAGACCTCTAGCAATGTCTCATTGGTGGGTGCTCTGTCATAATTCTCTTACAATATTTTAAGTTGGATAATAAGAGTTTTGGTGTTGAAAATATTTTAAACAATATTAATATTAATAATAAGAGTTGGATAATATTTTTGTTAAAAAATAACATTAATTTGCAACAATAATATTATGTGTAAATTTAAATAACGTTAAAAGAACTAATGTACTACTTGTCAACAATTGTTAGGTTAAAACATAAAAATTTCTTCGATCATGCTCCTCCCTTAGGGGACAGTTTCTTGCATCATATTCTCCTCCGATCGCCCCACAATAATTGCACTTTCGAGGCTTGATCTTGATCTTTGAAGTTGCCGTCTCAATTCCACTTTTATATCTTTTTATTTTCTTCCTTCCTTTAGTTTTCGACGTTGGAGGATCAAATATTGGATCATGTTGGTAGTCCTCTTGAGTTTTCGCCTCATGGGTTCTTTCTCTACGCTCTTCATCTGCAAAAGCATCTTTCAAGTATCTATTCTCTCTATCAATCACACCAATTAAGTATTTATACCGTGAAACAGAACAACTACCGGAAGCAGCTAAATATTGAAAAGATTTGCATAATGCACCATACCTTAATGGTTGTGATGCACCATCATTACCAATATCGGGAGGAGCATATGGAAGAGGCCCCGTAATTTTGTTGCCGTTCATTGTCCACCTACCCATGATGAGACTTTCTGGTATCTTGATTTTTTGTTTTTTGTCAAGATAACGGATCATGTGTTTGCAAATCATCCCGGAATATTCAAACTTCTTACATGAGCATTCAATTTTTTCATACATGAAAACCGTCACTCGATATTTTCTTCTGCAATTCTCCGGCAGGGTAGCCTTCTCAACCAAATACAGTTTCGACATATAAGTTCCATTGTTTTTGACACTGTTCACGATGTAACATGTACTTTTCATAAGCTCCTTTTGAAACCGTTTGAACATTTCTTTCGTGTAGATTTCGGATGCATGCATTTCCAAGGATGAGTGCAAAACTAATCTCCTTTCCAATTGTTCGCTGTCATAATCGGCTTTAACCTCCTTCAGATATTGTGTCTCCAAAGCCTTTTGAGAGTTCTCAATGAATTCCTTCAAACCGGTAGATGATTGCACATATTCATCAAAAAAAGAATTTGTAGACTCGCTTCTTGAAGTTGTAGTCATGCCAGCGGAAAAATGTTGCTTCGTGTAAGCACCAATCCATTGAGTTCTAATAGCATACATGTCATTTAACCAAGCATGATCCTCAAGATCGTACTTCTCGACTAATTGCTCCCATTTACCTTCAAATTCTGTAGGTGTCAACGACTTGTACACACATGCATTAAACTCTGTCTTGAACTCCGGATAATTTGTGTACAAATACGATAACTTCTCGGGAAACTTACTACTTATATGCCATGTACAATATGTATGCTTTGTTTGTGGCATAGGCATGACCTCGGCAATGGCATTTCCCAATGCAATGTCTTGATTAGTAATAATTGTTCGAGGCGGTTTATTGTCGACGGCTTCCAACCATGTCCTCAAAACCCACTTATACGATGCCTCAGTCTCATCCCTTACAAGTGCAAATCCAAATAGTATATTTTGATAATGGTGGTTTACGCCCGTAATAGGTATGAAAGGCATACAATACCTATTCGTCCGGTAAGTTGAATCAAACGTAACCACATCACCAAAATTCTTGTACGCGTTCATGGACCGAGGATCAACCCACACCAAACCCCATACACGATTCTCATCATCTACATCCACCCGATAAAAGAAATTACCAAAACTATTTTCTTGTAGTTCTCGTAACAAAAGTAATCCACACTCCGCATCACCCGAATCAAATACTCGGCGCTGAATATCACGTATGACATTACGTACGTCTTGATTAGAAAAACCAAGTTTTTCAACACCCCCTTTGTCTCGCTAAGAAACTTCATTACTTTGCCCTTCTCAATTCCCGATTTGTTAAACAACTCAATCAATGATCTCGTCATAGGATTTATGTTGAGTGATCTTTGAAAAAATTGAACTTTTTCCGGCGACACCAATTTATGATTGTGTTCTAAATCCACCGAACTAATTTGCCATTTGTCCATCTTCACTTTGTGAACGACACACATTCGAGCACCACAATTCGTTCGTGGAATTACCTCTCTAACTCGTTTTCCTTTACCAAAATCCAACGACGTCGCTCCTACCCTTCCACCTTTTCGACAAATAAACAAACGGTATGATGGTTCATTTGTGTTTGTTCGCTTATGAGTATTCCTAATTATTATCTTGAATCCCTCTTTTCGACCATAATTCCTATAAAATGCTTCTGCATCATCCAATGTATCGAAAATCTTGCCGACATAAGGCACAACATCGTTACTATTCTTAAATCCATGATTCTTTTTCTCAACATTTTTCTCATCTTTTACGTCATCAACATTTTCACCGTCAAAATTATCACCACCAACGTTATCATCAATATTATGACCGCCAACATTATCACCACCAACGTTATCATCAACATTATGACCGCCAACATTATTACCACCAACGTTATTATCAACATTATGAACACTAACATTATCAACATCAATATTATCACCACCAACATTATTCATATTATCATCACTATCAAGATTTACAGTATCTTCATCAACAAATAACTTACGACGAGCTACGGGGTTTCGTCTAATGGGGGTATAATAATCGTAATTATCATTTTTACTAGAAGAGGAACTACAAGTTTTAAATAAAAAAGAAGCCATCAACAATCGAAAACTAACCTTTTGAGATCACCTTCAAGAATGAGTAAATTGAAAGTAAATTTGAAATTGTTGAAAGTATATTGTAAATTGTAAAATGAGTAATAAGAAGTAAATGTTGAATCAAACAAAACTGTCTCCAGCAATGAAACATTCCAGCATTGCTGGAGACCCATTAAATATAACCACCAACCAGATTTTGGAGCCATTATAGTCGAGTTCCTGACGCAATGAATCAATACGGGAGTACTCTCACATTGACCCATTGTTGCAGTAGTTTCTGCCGCATTGAGCCATTGCGGCAGATTAGTCAACAGTCTTACCCCTCAGCTTCCGCGACATTTTTTTTTGTGCCTAAACTAAATTTTTGGTTTTCAAATAGTATTTCTGAATTTTTATGATTACAATATTTTATGAGTTTTATGTTTTTAAAAATTGTCATATATGTTATTTTAGTTAAAAAATCAAATTATCAATTTTAATAATAAAATTTATATTATTAATTTTATACTTTTTTGTGAATTCATACTTAATTTTTGTGCAAATATTAAATCAATATCAATTTTTATGAATTCATACCTAATTTTTGTTTCTAAAATTTATATTAATAATTTTATACTTTTTTGTGAATTCATACTTAATTTTTGTGCCATTATTATTATAAGTTGACTGGTCAAAGGTTGGACCGAAATACCGCATTGGCTTATTGCTGCAGAATCACTTTCCGCATTGACCCATTGCTGCAATCGTTCCTGCCGCATTGGGTCAATGCGGCAAATTAGTCAACAGTCTTACCCCTCAGCTTCCGCAACATTTTTTTTTTGTGCCTAAATTAAATTTTTGGTTTTTAAAATTCCGGTTTTCAGCCTATAAATAGTGCTTTTGTAATCTCATTTTTTTTCATTCTACATTTTCTCTTCAACATTCTTTTCTCTATTTCCCGAAAAATGGTTTTCTACTATGATTGGGACAATAACAAGGTAATTATCGACGGCGTGGCTTATGACGGGCCGGAAGGAGATGAAGACATGGCAATAGCTCTCCGCCGTATTCAAATGGCGCTTGAGCGCAAGAAAAGAAAGAAAAATGAGGCGAAGGCGGAAAAGTTGAAGAGGATGAAGGACGACGATAAGGGTGATAAAGGCGGTTCTTCCAACACCATTAAAACTTGATCATTCTCGTCGGAATAAAATGTTTAAGTTATTATGTATTTTGTTTAAGAAAATATTTGAATGTACTCCTTTTCTATTTGAATGAAATAAATTATTTAATATTTATCTTTCTTGTATTGTCGAATTTAATTTATCAATTTTTAATTTATAATAAACAAATATAATGTTAAAAATTAAAAATGTGAAAAACTAAAAAAATGAATTTTTATCGAATTTTCTTTGCCTATAAAAAATATAAAATAACTTAGCCTCTAAAATGTTAAAAATTTCTTGGTAACAAACTATATAAAAATTTCTTGTTATGTTATTATGCACATATTAAAAATGTGAAAAACTAAAAAAATGAAATTTTATTGAATTTTCTTTGCCTATAAAAATTATAAAATAACTTAGAATAACTCGGCCACCTACCGCATTGTGTCATTGCGACCCCCTCAATGAAACAATGCGGCAGGTGGCTCTTCAACCACCTATGCTGTGGCTGTGATTTACACCTCCCGCATTGACACATTTCGGGAGGTTTTTTTTTTATTATTTTGTTCTTATTTATTTAAAATGGAAAAATTGTATAATTTTTTTTAATTCAGTATAACTTCATTATACAGTACAAATGTGCTATTATACACAAATTTGAAATATTTAAAATTTAAATTAAAATAATTTAATTAGAATTCACTCAAAAAAGTGTCGTATTCGGAAGACGACACCTTTCGATCAATAAACAATCATAATATTGAACATTTCAGTTATCGCGACCCCCTCAATGAAACAATGCGGCAGGTGGCTCTTCAACCACCTATGTTGTGGCTGTGATTTACACCTCCCGCATTGACACATTGCGGGAGGGGGAATTTTTTTATTATTTTATTCTTATTTATTTAAAATGGAAAAATTGTATAATTTTTTTTAATTCAGTATAACTTCATTATACAGTACAAATGTGTTATTATACACAAATTTGAAATATTTAAAATTTAAATTAAAATAGTTTAATTAGAATTCACTCAAAAAAGTGTCGTTTTCGGAAGACGACACCTTTCGATCAATAAACAATCATAACATTGAACATTTCAGTTATCATCTGCGTTTTTTTATTTTTTTCATTAAAACTAATATTTTAAATATTTTTCCGATTATATATCTAATTAAATTTTAAATTCTTAACTCATTATACAATTGATAATATAAATGGGAAGTAGTAATAAAATTAGTAAATATAGAAACAAGTTGTTGTTCAAATTAGTTATATACTTTTTAACTCCGTTATTATCGGAAACAAATTAAATCATTAAAATATAATTTTTTGTTATTTAAGAAATTAAATAACTGATTCATTGTTTCATTGCGCTGTTGCAATGAAAGAATGCGGGGTATTGTTGCATTGAAACAATGCGGCAGCATCTGCAGCAATGTTTCATTGCAGCCTTTGCAATGAAACATTGCGGATATCTGCCGCAATGTTTCAATGTGGAAGGGGTTACTACAAGCACCCGGGGTTTCTGCCGCAATGTTTCAATGTGGAAGGGGTTACTACAAGCACCCGGGGTTGTGGACCAAAACCCATAAATTATATATAAATATATGTGCAGAATTTATAAGATACTAGTACTGATCTAACATGTTCAGTTAGCAAGTACAAAGCACATGTTTCATTGACAATTCTCATTCTCTCAATTATATTCACTGCCTAATTATTTCTGCATTAATCATGTGTTTTTACTTTGTTGATAAAAATGCTTTGTACCGGGATTAGTTGAACCAAATTTTTATTTAACTCAATTATATTTATCATTAACTGTTGATTATTTTAAATTGTAATGTCTGAGAAAAGTTACTCTAAAAATTTTAAATTAATTCGTTTTTGCTCTGCTAATCAAACTCTTGGATATTTCCTTAACTGACTTTTCAAAATTAAAAATGAGACATGCACATTCTTAATAGGGATTTCCACACCAAACTTTTAATCCAAAAGTTATCGAAAAGACAAAATTGCCCTTATATTAGTTTGTTTTTTTATCCATTACACATGTATACATTAAAGTCGAACTCCTGACCTTATATAAGGGCTACAGAGGTCAATCGCTGCACAAGATTTTATTAACTTATTATTGTGCTAACATACTGGGCAAAAAGTTATTGAAAGGACACAATTGTCTGCCATCATATTAGTTTTTTTTTTTGAATTGATTACATATGTTATAAGTCGAATTCATGATCTTTCATAATGTGTATAAGAGACCACACCTACATTTTGTTGTTGATTTATTATTGTGCTTACATGGGGGCAGATTTGTCTTTTCAATATAGGTGCAGGTGACCTACTAAAACTAAGATGGTACTAAGAACTATTTAGTACTCCTTCCGTCCCTAAAAACGTTTCCTATCTGTGTTGGACACGTTTGCTAATGCACACTTTCTGTTGTTTATATTCTTTAATTTCGTATTAATATTAAATATAAAAACTTCATTATATTAAATCACTCATAAATACGAATTTAACAAGATCATTGATGATTATATTTGATCTTATTATAGATTAGACGTAAATTAATAGTCAATCGCTTATCAATGTTTGATCTTATAAATTAAACATAAATTAATAGTCAATCGCTTACCATGAATAGTATCAGAAATCAAAATAGGAAATGTATTACGGGACCGGAGGGAGTACTGTCTACAAGAAAAATTTGAAATTGAAGATGGGCATGAGAATATTGAGATTTTGATACTGATAATAACAATTTTTATTAGACTCATTTTTACCACCTTGACGCAGAAAACGGAACAGTGAAGTATGTGTATAAAAGTAATACGTATTAGACTTTTGAGGTTAATTATCTAATTTTTTTTTTTTTTTTTTTTTTTTGCCAAGGTTAATTATCTAATTAAGAGTTAATCAAGAAAAAATCGTTAGTGCTGAGACAAGCTGGTGCGGAATCAAGACACGTGGTTTGTTCATGAATTATGTGATAAGCACGTTACATAGATAGGATTTGGTAATTATAAATTCATTGTTCACAATTAATTACGAATATTTTAATTTAATAAGGTACAAATGATAGAAAAAGCAAATCGCATCAGTTCAGTAGACAATTGGCAAGAGGGTTCCTACTGCCGATTGCCGGCTGCTGACAATTGGCATCATACATTTCATAGTGGGATGACTTGCCGGAATGCTACTAGCGATTTATTTAATTACAGAAATGTTTATCGATAATATTCAGTATTCTAAAAAACGGCCGATTAGCCGATTAATTGGATGATTAATCGGATTTCGAACGGGACTCGGATTTTGAACAAATCCCGTTTCGATTAATCAGAAATCGAGTTCAAATATGTTTTTTAAAAGTCGGTCAAAAGATGGTCAATTCAATTAAAAATCGGCCACTTCGGGTCTCGATTAGTTCTAAATATTAAATAGTGAATATTAATTATTACGTATAAATCAATTATCAATAAAAATATGTATAAATCACTTAAATATCAAATATTAACTAATGATATATGTGATACCCCCTCCGTCTCTAAAAACGTTTCCTATTCGTGTTGAACACGTTTGCCCATACACACTTTTAATTGTTAATGTCTTTAATTTCGTATTAGTATTAAATATAAAAATTTCATTGTATTAAAGTACTCATATATACGAATTCAACAATATCACTCATGTCTATATTTGATCTTATAGATTAGACGTAAATTAGTAGTCAATCGCTTACGATGAACAGTGTCAGAAGTCAAAACGGGAAACATTTAACGGGACGGAGGGAGTACTATTTTATAAATCCGCTTAATAAAATTTAAATAAAATTTTATATTATTGTTTAATCAATTAAATTATTTTTGATTAATATTTCAATTAATAATCAATTATACGACTCATCACTGAAAATACCTTTCCCAAATAATGTTAATTTCCAAATTTTAGAACACCCAATTTTCCAAGGGTACAGACTATTTTGTAGCTTCCACGAATAAGAACTCTAAAATCTGACCAATGTAAACAATATAAAACTGCAGGCAGCCTCGTTTGTAGCTTAGATTGCTGAGGTATAGTTAATTACAAGCTGTAACAACATGAATCCAACATAAATTTATCCTCCTAATTTGTCTTTCTCTATTTTTTTGTTCGTGTGCGCGTGTAGTGAGTTAATCAGAGTGCTGATGATGTGTTTCCAGTGGTATTTGCCACCGGCACCACCGTCATTATTATTTTGCGTTGTCGAATAAAATTAGTTTATTTTACATACACGACCTCCACTAAGGGTCGGGGAAGATATGAGTTGTACGTACGTGCAAATTAAGCATTTCCATTTCTATGTTGCATAATGTTCGTTTTTGTTCCGAGAGATAGATGTATATGTATATTATTTGTACATAAAACTAAATTTAGAAAAAGACGTGGCCGAGGTCCGAGGCACTTGTTCAATAGTGATGGCATATAATATGAAATAATTATTACTCGTAGCAATTGTGTAGGGATTTTTGGACCACATACCCTAATTTAATTTCATAGTATTTATCGTACTGCTACTGTTACGCCCTTTTGCGAATGTAAAGAACACCCTTCAGTCACGTCCTTCGACGAGCTTGAAAAGGAAGAGAATACCTTCGCAGAAGAGCGTAACAGTTTAGTTCGATCGAGCCTGAAAAAGAAGAGACTGCGTGAGATTCTCTTCCTTGTCCCCCGATTCACCTCCGTGTGAGAATCAGTAATCTGAATGTGTTATGTCCAAATATGGACATGGGCTCTAAACAAGCCCATTACAAGAATTATTAATAATATTGGACTTAATAAACAAACTCAAGAATATGGAAGAGCTCTCCTAATTTGTATATGGATCAGGATCATGTACCGCATGTTGACCAAGACTTCGCATGATGACACATGAAAATATATAAAGGAGGATAGTCATGTTCACCTCTTACTAGGAGATGGAACATGTCCACCTCTACCTAGGAGGTGACGTCTGTCCATCTCGTACTAGGAGGTGAGTCATGTATGCCTTTCCAACAGGAAGGGGCATGTCCACCTCTTACTAGGAGGTGAGTCCTGCCCTCCTCTTACAAGAAAGTGAGTCATGCCCTCCTCTTACTAGGAGGTGAGTCTTATCCGCCTCTCCAGCAGTAAGGGGGTCATGTGCTCAACAAGACTGGAGTCTTGTCCACCTCTCAATCGGAAAGGGAGTCATGTCCACCTCTCAACAAGACTGGAGTCTTGTCCACCTCTCAATCGGAAAGGGAGTCATGTCCACCTCTCAACAAGATATGGATCAAGTCCACCTCTCAACAAGAGGGGAATCCTCTTCTCATACTACTAAGAGGGGAGTCCTCTCCTCATACTATTAAGAGGGGAGTCCTCTCCTCATACTACTAAGAGGAGAGTCCTCTCCTCATATCACTAAGAGGGGAGTCATCTCCTCATATCATGCATGACTCCATATTACTAGGAGGGGTGGCCTACCATCATATCACTATGACGGGTAGCATGTCCCAATATTAACAGGAGGGGAATCCTCACCTCATATTTTAAGAGACAAGTGAGAGTCCACGATCACATGTCAACTGCACAAAAAATATTATTACAACACTTTATGACTACATGACCCTATTGGAACACATCATGGAAATCTAGCGGGACTATATTACGCTTGGAAGGACCTCATCGAGGTCAACACTACTTACATATTTCCGGGTCCACATCACATGACCAGACTCTAAGGGGTCGCATGTGAGGGCTCTAGGTGTTCCTGTGCCTCACCAACGAGATATATTCACCTAATGCCATGACGGCCTATTACAGCCTAATTGGGCTTGGGCCATGGAATAATATGGGCTTATTACGAACTATCCAACGGTCAACGAACCTGGGTTTTGATGGACCGGGCCAAACCTTAGCCCGTCCAGGTAACTTGTCCTCCAAGAACTACGTGTAGCTTGAACCCCTATAAAAGGGTACGTAGGCCTCTTGTTTACAGATGCTCAACTGTTAGAAATAAGAGAGAATACCTTCGCAGAAGGGCGTAACAGTTCAGTTCGATCAAGCCTGAAAAAGAAGAGACTGCGTGGGATTCTCTTCCTTGTCCCCCGATTCACTTCCGTGTGAGAATCAGTAATCTGAATGCAAATAAGTTTGAGAATATAAGAAAGTAGTAAAGTGTGTGAGTATGCAGAGAATTGTGTGTTTTTTACACACAGACAGACACACACACACACACACATACACATATATATATATATATAATCTTGGTAATTAATGTTCGTCCGTTATGCTAACAAATCGGACGAATGTTGGAGAGAAAAAGGGGTGTTTTAATTATCTTTGCTCTTGTAACGATCGACCCACTTCTCTATGGACCTTCGATGATTGGTCCTCCGGCCCAACGGGACTTTAGTCATTGGGTCTTCATGCGTTGGGCCTGGGATGGGCCCAGAGCTAACATGTCCATGTCTTTCAGTTGGTCCGTCAGTCGACTGATAGACATATGACTTGACCCATCTTCAGGTTGAAACCCTAGGGTATGATTCGTCCTTCAGCTAACGTTTTGGGCACGCGTCAGTCACCTGGACGTGGTGGTGAATAGTTGTCCCACTTTCGAAATCTGTGTTTTCATCGTGGTCGTAGAATCTCAACTGTTTCCATCTGACACCCAAATATTTCTTAGTGCCTATATAAGCACCAAACTCTTTTTCATTTCCTTTTTACCAGAAACATTCCCCGAACCTTTTCTCTTGCTTTACTAGAATTTTTCAGGGATCAAAGAAACAGTAACGAGACGGGCAACGTTAATTCCATTTTTCCAGACCATCCCATCTTTCTCGAATGTTTAGATATCTTATATTGTATGATTTCTTCTGCTTTCTTTGAGTTTTGGGTTTCTCTATGAAGTACCCCTGGGAATGGTCTGGGAATATTTATAATAGGATAATGGTTTTGTTCTTTCTGGGTTTGCCATATTTTCTGAGTTTTTCTTTTATATTTTTCGGGGTGCCTTTTTGGGTGTAAAGATGATATGCGAGGTATTCTTGGGCAAGAACTTCCTTCAAATATTCTTCCCTTAGAACATCCTCCGGGAACCATCCCTTGGCATTCTCCAGTCTTTTGGTCTAAGAGTCATTCGTTTGGTACAATGACATGTACTCGATCCTTTTTTCCCTTCTTCTTTTTTTGTCTTTTACAACTTCGTCTGAGTACATGGACTAATTAGCTTCTTTATTTTTTAACAGGGACATGGACCGAACGAATACCCTGGTGGGAACCTCTATATCTCTGTGTGAGCGAACATGGCAAAGGCTTTTCGGCTCCGTTACTTCGTACCCAACTTCCAATAACCTTTTGGAGATGCCCAAATCAAGGGTAGAGGAATTGTACGATGTCTACAATATCCCTCATGGAGCATTTTAGTTGTATGACGCAGATGATGACGAGGGAATCTTCGACAATCCAGGTGTCCCGGAGGGGTACGGAGACCGTGCGGTCGGCATTTCCCAAGCCGCTTTCAAGTGTGGATTCCGAGTGCCTCTGATTAAGATTCTGAAGCACTTATTCATGCAGATGGGCATGGCTTTGGGGATGATGGATTCAAACGGGTTCATCCATATAAACTACTTTCAGAATCGATGCCTGTAGGTGGAGGTGAAACCATCCACTTGTCTTTTTTGGTTCCATTACGATTTTTGTAAGAATCCGAATAGTGTTAGATTCTATACCATCACCCGAAAAGGCAGGTCTGGCGGATTGGACGACCACCAATTCGAATAATAAGAGTACCCACACCCATTGGTGATTTATTAGCGACCGAAGCTGGCTAAGTTTTCGGTATGGCGGGAAGTCAATCCGTCCAAATTTCTCATGCCAAATTTGAGTGACGAATAAAGACTAGTACAAAGCCTTACTTAAAGCCAGTGTGGCTAAACTCACATCTGCTCTGAGTCCCGGAGCTCCTATTGGCTTTTCGGTTTGTGGGGTGGGGGTAACTAGTTATTTTCCTTCGTTCTTTATTTATGTTCGTAGTTTAGTGCCCTTATTTTTCCATTTATTCGTACTCGTCTGATTATTTTTCTATTTTAGTTTCACTGTCTTCTATGAAGGCCTTGCTAAAGAGGAAAATGGTGAAGGCAGCAGAGAAGAAGGCTGCCGAATAGGCCATAAAACTGAAGGCGGCGGACCCCTCGGGTGAAGGGGAGAGGGCTGTTAGGAAGCCCGAGTCTAGCCGGCAGAAGCCTCATATTTCAGGTGAAGCTTCTGAAGACGGCCAAGAGACTGCCTCCGAAGGAATGGTCAATAAGCGCTAAAAGGGTCAGGACGGGGTCGTTCAGATGTACGTTCCTAGATGGGGTGTACTTACGAGCGATCATATGGTCCATCCTTCTTTTGATGCCATAAAGGAGGTAGCTCCGGATTTGTGTCGAGGATTATAGCTTTCGGCCAATCAGAACCTTTATGTTGTTGCCACTCTGATGGAGGCCTGTACGGAACTCATGACCTTCCTCCCCCTTATGAGTTTTTAATTTCTACTTGATTTATTATTTTGCGCAATACTTTCTTCTTTCACTCGGTTTTACCTTTTACCTTATTTTATTTCAGCTACTCCTTGGGTCGCTGCTGTCACCGATAAGGTGCATGATATGCAGGGACGAATGGCCAAGGTAGAAGAGATGGAACGAAGAGCCACAACTGCCAAGGAGGAGCTCAATAAGGTCTAGCTGCAAAATGAGACCCTAACAAGCCAAGAGAGTGTGATAATTGAAGATAAGCAGAGGCTGAGGGGGGAATTGGAGATGGAGAACATGTAAATAGATGGGAGGAATGCTCAGCTGAAGAGATCTCGAAAAGAGCTCCGGAAGACCAAGAAACAACTGGAGCTGACCGAAGAGCACTGCTTCCAGTTCGGCGCCGACTAGTAGACGATACCCTTAAGGACCGTATCGACCGAACTGACGGAAATGAGCCTCTTCAGGTCTCTTCGGGAGAGGATGAGGAACTTTCAGACAATTAATTTTGTCTTGTAATTTTATTTTCCGAATATTCATACTTCCCCCTTCGGGCTTTTAACTTTAGTTTCCTTCGGGCGTACGATTTGATGGCCTTTGTGCCGTTTATATTTAATTCATCTTTGATTTATTTTTGCCTTAGTAATTTTTCTTATATATTGCATCTTTGGATTTTCCTATTATATTGCATCTTTGGCTTTTCTTGTGCCTTGGTAATTTATTTAGTATCATTTTGGCCTTGCATACTTCTACCCCAAGTATTGAAGGGACAAGGACTTTTTCTTCAAAAATTATAGGAGTTTGATGCGTCTCCTTTCCAAAGGATATGCCATGTGTCTTGAAGACTTGAAATGAACTATCTTTTTTGGGCATTCCCTTAGATAGGTTTGTGACAAACGAATGAACTATCATCTTTAGGTAGCCCCTAGATATGTGTTCGCTCGTCCTTTTATTTTACAGAAGGATGAATGGCTTATCTACTTTAGGTAGCCTCTGTATAAGTCCTCATTTTCTCTTTTATCCCCAATAGTTATATGGTATCAATAATGATATTTCTAGATAAACAAATAGTAGTGAAGTAGGGGCGGGGGATTTTATCTTCATTTGATAGCCCTTGGATAAAACTTCATTCGTTCTTACTAATCATTCATAAGTAATGCTTAGGCAATGTGAGGAAGAGGATGAAGGACATTATCTTTTTCGGGATAGCCCTTAGACAAATGTTCATTCGTTCACTCCATGCGTCAGTCTTGGACATTTTTAAATAAATGGTATTTTGCAAAAGAAGTGTATTTTTATTGATGGTCTTTCACTCATTATACATTTTGCAATTTTTAGGTAAGTAAAGTACAATGCTTAAATGAAAATGCAAGAAACTCTTACTTGTAGAATTTCCGAAGTCGGCTAGCATGCCATGTATTTTTTATTGCCTCACCCGCCAGGGTTTCCAATTTGTAAGTTCCTGGACGAACGATCTCTGTAACTTTGTAAGGCCCTTCATAGTTCGGATGGAGCTTTCCTTGTTTCGCTGGAATGGATGCAGCCAGTTCCCTTAGGACTAGGTCCCTATACTGAAGGATCTCTTCTTGATGCCCGAATTATAGTATTGTGCGGCCTGTAGTAGATACTTCATGTTCCTTTGGTGATCCGCCTCCTTATCTTCTTCCAGTAGATCTATGTTGGCCTTTAGGCCGAATTCATTATTCTCCACATTATAGACCTCGGTCCGGTAGGAATCCAAGACCACTTTCACTGATACCAAGGCATATGTGTTGTATGCCAATCTAAAGGGAGTTTCTCCCATAGAGGATCTTGGGGTCATTCGGTAAGCCCACAAAACCCAGGGTAGTTCATCTGCCCATTTCTCCCTGGCTTCACCCAACCTCTTCTTGATGTCTGTAAAGATTATCTTGTTGGCGGCCTCGACCACTCCATTTCCTTGAGGATGAGTGATTGAAATAAGATTCTTCTGAATCCAAAAATAATGGAGAAATTTCTTGAAATTGTTGCCCCCGAATTGAGTATTGTTGTATGTTAGGACGAAAACACGCGCTAATTTTATACGCAAGTATACGTGTTCGCAAGTAATATAGAATTCTTTCTAGTTCGTTCCCATAGATATTGGTTTAGGTTTAATTTAATTTATGCACTTATGCAACAATGATATGGCTATCGTTCAATGCTAAGACAAATAACAATTTGGGTATTGATTAACTAAGAGATTATACTAACTAAAATTAACTAAGAGAATTATAGTTGAATTACTTATATGAGACAAACATGGGATTCTAACTTCATTAAATACTTCATTCAATAGCCTTTTGTTCTTAACCTTAACATGTAATGGTGATGACAACTAATTAGATAACACGAAACTAGTAAATGCCAATTTTCGTTGCGAATACCCTACTACCAGACATCCACAAAAGATATAGAAGCTGAATATACACCAATTATGTTGAGACCCTATATGTCTATAGAATTTGACAACATAAAGGTTTAATGAACAAGTTATCTATCGTGATTATATAGGGCAAGTAAGATGGTTAAAATTACCTACGAATCATGCAATACAAATACATGAACCTATGCTAGCATGGCAAATTCTAAACCTCAATATTCACTGTCGCTTCAATAGAGATTAATACGCTATCTTATAAGTTCACGACGCTCATAAGACGAATAAGCACAACCAATACTAGGATATCATACAATCACCACACACTAAGATATCGAAATAAATTAACTATTAAAATCCATAAGTAAATCCGTTAGAACCTCGCGATAATGATTAGTTCATAACCGAACTCATCATCACCGTGGGTTCCGATGAAAGCATGGTATAATAAACTAGATCTTATAAAACTAAATAATAAACAAGAGTACGATCACAAGAGTATAAGGTTCAACAAATAAGAAAACTAGCATCCAAGATTACAACTTAAACAAAGAATCACAAGAATAAACTAGATCTTCTTCGCCTTCATTGAATTGTGTTATACGGTCTTTTTACGTCTTCTCCTTGCTCCTTCTTGTGTCTCTCCTGTGAATCATGTCCTTTAAAATGTCTTATTTAGGCTTTATATAGGCTGTAGAATCATCATGGGCCTCCAACAGTCAAAATCATACAAGAATCAGGAAACTGCAGAATCGACCTAGCGCGGGCGCGCGCTAACAAAGCGCGGGCGCACTAAGCTTCTGGAAAAATTTACGACTTATGTTTTATTGGATAGTTTTTGATGGCGATCAACAAGCAATCATCTGAGGCACCTTCTAACACCAATTTAGCACCAAAACAATGTTAAATCTCCTCCTTCCTTCATTTATGCCCTGAAATGAAAAACACTACAAAAACACATCAAATACATAAACAAAGTGGATATAAATGCTACTTAACATTGTATGAGACACACACCTTCGGAATCCCGAATAATAAAATTACTTGTTCTAACATGAATATTTTGGCTACTTCTACAGTTAGGTCGGATAGAGATCTTGCTTCAATCTATTTGGTCATGTAGTCAATGACAATTCTATAGTATTTTGCCTGCTTCATGCTGGTTGAGAGAATTTCCACAATGTTCGCAACCCACACGATGAAGGGTATTGGGCTTAGAACCGAAGCCATTTCCTCTGGTGGTTGCTTCAGGACTCTCATGAATAGTTGGCACTGATTATATTTCTTAGCATATCCACCTGCATCTGCTCTCAAAGTCGTCTAAAAGAATCCTTGACGAATGATCTTAAAGGCCATTGACCGACCGACAAGATGTTCTCCAAAGATTCCTTGATGCACGGCTTTTAAGGCTATCTATTTCTCTTGGGAATCATGGGACCTTAACAGTGGTTGAGTAGTCGATCTGCGGTATAATGTTCCTCCCAGTACGGTATAGCTGGCTGCTCGATATTTTATAATCTGAGCTTCCCTTCGGTCGAGGGGAAAAATCTCTTTCTCTAAATAATTTCAGATATGGGTCATCCAATTTATGCCTTGGTGAATTTCCAAGCATTGTTTTCTTTTAATAGAAGGTGTCCTGGCTTCGGTAAGATAAATCGAACCAGTTAGGCTCTGTGTTTCTACCGAAGCTAACCTTGAGAAGGCATCTACCCGACTGCTGTTCTCTCTTCCTATTTGGCTAAGTTTGAAGGATTCAAAATCTAGGGAAGTTTCTCTTACCTTAGAGACGTAAGCCTTTGTTCTGGGGTCCCTCTGCTTATACTCCGCGGAAAAGTGTTTGACCACTAGCATTGGGTCGCTAAAGACACTTAAGTGTTTTGCTTCCAAACTTCTTGCTAGTTCTATTTCGGCCGAAAGTGCTTCGTATTTCGCCTCATTGTTGGTAAGGGGAAAGGTGAACCGAATCGCCTAACAGATCTCAAACCCATCGAGACTAGAGAGAATTAGTCTGACCCCACATTTCTTTTCGGAGACCGAACCATCAACGAACAGCTTCCATTTTCCCAGAGTTTGAATGAGGTCTTCTTCTGGATTGAGGTCCTTCGATCCTGAGAGGGTGCATTCGACCATAAAATTTTCTAGTGCTTGGGCCTTTATAGCATTTCTACAGACGTACTCAAGATCGTACTCCCCAAGTTTGATAGAACATGCCACAACTCTTCTCGAAGCTTCAGATCTAGTTAGAATTTTTTCAGAGGTTAATTAGTTACCACTTACACTGTTCGACCTTGAAAGTAATGTCATAATTTTTGGGTGGATATAACCAACCCATATACAAATTTCTTGGCATTCAGATATCTCGTTTTGGCATCCTTCAGCACGTGGGAGACATAAACGATCGGGTGTTGATTTTATTCGTGATTTTTGACTAAAACAACCCCAAAGTTCGATATAACTGAGGAGTTTTTTCGGATCAAAGCTCATTAGGAGTAAGGCATTGGTAAGGTATTCTTTTATATCTTCGAATCTTTTCTAGCATTCGGGCCCCCACTCAAAATTCTTGGACCCCTTGAGTATGACAAATAATGACAATGCTTTCTCTGCCGATCTCGAGATGAAGCATCGAAGGGCTGCTAGTCGCCTAGTTAACTTCTGAATGTCCCGAATACTTCTCGGAGCTTGATAACAGATTGACTCATTTTAGGATTTTCTTCGATCCTACGAGCACTGACCATAAAACCGAGAAATTTACCACTCGTTACTCCGAAGGTACATTTATTCAGGTTGATTCTCATGTTGTTCCTTCGAAGGGTCTCGAAGCACTCCTTTAGGTCATCTGCGTGGTCTTTGAACAATGACTTCACTATCGTATCGTCCACACAGACCTCCATATTTTGGCAGATCTGTTTCTTGAATACCTTGTTAACCATCCTATGGAATGTGGCTCCAACATTCTTAAGTTCGAAGGGCATTTGATGTATGCATAGTTTTTCTTCGGAGTTATGAATGTTGTCTTCGGTACATCCTTACTATTCATGGAAATTTGGTGATAACCAAAAAATGCAACAAGAAAACTAAGTACCTGGTATCCAGCCGCGGAAAATATAAGTTGATCGATGCTGGGAAAAGGGTAGTGGTCCTTCGATCAAGTTTTGTCGAGGTATATGTAGTCTACGCACATCCGCCATTTTCCATTGGACTTCTTAACCAAAACCACATTAGCTAGCTAGTCCTGATACTCAATTTCTTCAATAAATTTGGCTTCCAACAGCTTTTTTACTTCAACCTCAATAACCTTTTGTCGTTCAACGGCGAGTGTCCTTTTCTTCTATTTAACTGGTTTGGCCTCATGTTGACCATTAAGGTACTTCTTAGCCATCTTGGGATCTAAACTAGGCATGTCTTCTAGTTTCCAGGCAAACACGCCATGATATTTTTAAACAACAGTTATAACTTTTTCCTTCAGATCTACTTCCATATTTTTCCCAATGGGAACCATTACACAAATAACCAGCATACAATTCAACATCTTCGACTTTTTCGACAGGTTCAACTATATGACAGACAGATGTGCCCCAAAATTTTCCAACTCAATATTGGGGGTCTGTCGGCTGCCGTTTGGTTCGGCTCGCTTACTTTTTTGAATTTGTCTAGGCCTACATACAATTGGTCTTTATCAAGTTCTTCCAGCATTATTATTCAGGTGGTCTTCTAATCGCCCCTCATTTCTCCCACCCCCTTCTCCGTTGGGAATTTAAGCTTGAGATGGGGAATGGACTCCACTGCTTGAAAAGTGGACAAAAAATGTCTTTCCATAATTGCATTATATGGGCTTTCAATCCAAATCACATAGAATTTTACTTGCTTCTCAACAGTATAAGACATTTTACCAAGGAGGACTGGTAGAGTGATTGTACCTTCGAATTGAATAGGGTGCCCGCCGAAGGCGTTGAGTGGTGCTTCATGACAAGGCTCCAACTGTTCGCCTGCTAAATTCATCTTGATATAAGTCTTGTGGAAGAGTATATTGATTGAGCTACCAATATCGACCAACACATTCCAAATCTTGTGTTTTTCTTTTGACAGTGTTGATGATTAAGGGGTCTTCGTGAGGGTATATTACATCCTAGTAGTCTTCAGCACTGAAAGTCATTGACATGTGCTGCTTTATTGGACTGAATTGATAAAGGTTGTACACTTATCGAACATACTTTTTTCGCAGTCTTACTATCTCGGTTTAACACACTACCTCCTAAGAGTCCTGAGATGGTCTTCACTTTGCCCCTTATTCTATCTTTTCTTTCGGGTTCTTCTCCTTTGGGATCTTTCTCTAGGTTATCCTTCGGACCCAAACTATCCCTTAAATCTTGGATCCTTCTTTGATCATTTATTCTAAAAATCTCTTCAGATGGTAACATTTATCAGTATTTTATCCTTTGTATTTATGGTAATCACTGTACTTATCAGGATTCTTCTTGTGATTTGGGATTTTCATCTTAGCCGGCCTAACGAATCCTGGCTTCCCTTTGATTTCATGGGGAATCTTGGAGATAGGTGCGTTTAAAGGGGTGAACATGATCGAAACCCTATCTCGGCATCTTTCTTCCCCATGATCAGATTCTCTCTTACTGTCCTTCTGGTTATCCCTTTGGTCACTGGATGACCTAGAGGGGTAATTATATTTTCTCGATCGCTTCGTTCTGTCATCCTTTTGGGAGTCTTTATAACCCCTGATACTTTCCATCTTTCTTCGGATATTTTCTCCTCTCACATAAATATCATTAAAGGATTTGAGGGGAAAATCATAAAGATAGGAACATATTTTCTTTACCTTTCGAGGGGTCTAGCCTCGATGTAAGAAATCCCATAGCTTTGACTTTGTCCAAGTTGGTAACCATTATGGCTTCTTCCTTAAACCGAGCCAGATAGTCCCCCGGTTCTTCGTGCACCATTTGTCTGCAATGGACCAACGCTTCGGTGTCCCCCGGTTCTCCCGGAGTGGTACTTTAGGAACTTTCTCTTCAGCTGTTGGTACGAACTAATTGACCTCGGCTTGAGGGACTTGTACCATATCGAAGCCGATCACTTCAAGTACGTTTTGAACATCTTACACAACATGATGTTGTTATGGCCCATGCCCATCATCAGTAGCTCGTACTTGTCACAGTGATATCCGGGGTCACCATTTCCATTGAATTCGCCCATATTCGGAAACTGCCACTCTTGGACTTCCAGATGCCGATACTGCTCAATTTTCTCCAACACAATCGGCTCCCGATTGACTCTCCTGTTGCCAAACATAGCCTTCTCCAGCCTACTCAACCTGATTCGGGACCCATTGGGTTCCTCGTCTGAATTCGAAGGATATTAGTTCTTTGAGCATTTTCTCTTAGGGTTCGAATCAGAGTCAGACTCATCTTCTTTGCTATACCCCCTTAGTCTTTTCCGGTCTTAATGGTCACCATTGTATCACCGACCTCCGTTGCCTCGCGAAGTGCCTTCTCCTGTAGCTCAATTTCTTCCCTTTGGAGTTGTAGAGCTTTCATCCGGACCGTATCGGCTTCCTTTCATTTCGTATTGGCTTGAGCTTCTTTTTCCGCCTGTTCATTCTTCTTTTCTTTGCCTTAGTCTGCTGCCAATTTCTCAGCCCTGATTTTTAGTAATAAAGCTTCTTCATCGGGGGTAAGCTTGAGTACTCCATCGATGTCAACCAACGATTGTTTCGATGTCTGACCCTCGTCTTGAGGAGTAAATCCAGGAGGCGGATCATCATTATTTGTGTTCGTCATACTCTCAGTAACTTGCAATAATTCTCGTATTTCCCATAGACGATGCTAAATGTTATGCCCAAATTTCTGGGAATACAAAGAACACCCTCCGGTCATGTAGAACGCCATTCGGTCGAGCCTGAAAAGGAAGAGAATGCAAGTGATTGTCCCCCCGATTGACCTCTGGTGTGAGAATTAATAATCAGGATGCAAATAGATTTGAGAATAAAAGAAAATAGTAGAGTGTATGAGTGTGTAGAGAATTGTGTGTTTCTTACTTTGATTATATATATATATATCCAAGCTTGGTAATTAATGTTTGTCTGTTATGCTGGAAAATTGAACGAACGTTGGAGAGAAAATGGGGCGTTTTTATTCTCTTTGCTCTTGAAACCATCGGCCAACTTGCATATGGGCTTTTGATCATTGGTCCTTTGGCCCAGTGGGCCTTCAGTTATTTGGCCTTCATCCATTGGGTCGGGGATGGCCCTGGAGCTAACATTGTCTAAGGGGAAAATGTCTTCACAGACACTTGAGAACACTGAGGATCAAATGCCAAATATGACGACCTCAGTGATTTTCCCGGAGTTTCAAACTCTGGAACAGTCATCTAGGGATGACATGCAATTTGTCTTGTACAAGGAACGGGATTTGCAAACTCCCATTGCACCACTACTGACCTCCTCAAGGATGGCTCTGGTGTTTTCTACAAGTACATCTGAATCTCAGAGCTTTGAGCGGAGTGTATCCTTGAGGACTAGTGCAACACTAAATCCCAGATCGAGTGACAAAGTGCTGAGTGAAACACCACGAGAAACCAGTGAGATACCCACCATCCAAACTACACTTATATACATGTCACAGTATATTACAAAAGCTTATCTTGAAGAGCAGTTGGCATTCAAAGATGAATACCTCAAGGAATAACTGGCTCTAAAAGATCAATTAGTTAGGGATGAACTGTCTGTCAGAGATCACCAGATTGCATGTCTTTCCGAACAAGTGGAAGTTCAATAAGCATCTTTTGCTAGCTTACGGGAATTCGTGGAAAAGTCACTCTCTTAGGAAAAGAAAGGCAATTGATATTGAGCCAAAGCTCTCAGTTAGCAAGCAAGCGCCAATTTCTACAATCACTGGAGTAGTTATTTCCAGTATTGAGCCAAAGACCTTAGTAAGCAAGTAAATATCTATTCTAAAATTACCTATTCAGAATGTTCCTAACTTGATCTTGACTACTCAATCAGCCCCAGCTCTGAAGGATAACCCAACTGAGGGGGAGAAAGGGGTAGAACAAGATAAGTAGCTGATGTTGTAGAGTTAATTTAAGATGCAGTTCAAGTAGTAAGTTTAGAATATGATGAGTTTGGTAACGAGATTGGAGAAGAGAGAGGTGAAGAAAAAATAGATGAAAGGGTGCTTATTAAATCCAGAGCAAGTGAAAAGAGTTTTACAACTCAGGGGGAGCAATCAATATCAAAGCAATATCTTCTAAGCCAAGTTTTAAAAGCTTAGAGGAATCTTCTATCAGATGTATATCCTCCGAGGCCCCTATTCACAGAACTGGAGGATGAAGTATTGGAGGAAAGGGAGATTGATGAAAGTTATATTTCTCAAGGGTTCGAGCCATTGTATGAAGAAGATGAGATAGAAGAAATGAAGAAGATCTCTGAAGATGAAGAGTATGAGGACGGGGATGCCTTCACGGATGATTGCATGTTTTATGGAGCTACGGAAGAGTATAAATTATCCTATGAAGCAATTCAAGATGAAATAGCCAGATCAAGAGCAAAAATACAAAAAGATGTTAAAAAAGAAGCTAGAGAAGCAAAAAAGTCATACCTTCAAAGAACCAGAAGAGGAAGCAAGTGGGAGGAAGTGAATGGACAAACCAAAAACAAATCTGAAGACAGACACTAACAACATGAAGCTAGTAAATGTTGTGAAAAAATTCAGGGAACGCTAAGTGAATATTCATTTCTTCTTTCACGAGTTCAGTCAAATAATCACCGGTGTCACGGTGAATAATTTAAAGAATGGGTGGAAAATTTATATTAATTATATAGACGAGATCTTAATGAAAATATCCACCAATGTGCTGAGGAAACTAAACATGGTTGAACTGTTTGTCCTAAATACAAAAATCCCATGGTTGACTTCATTAGAGATTGAATACTTTAGAGACAAGCTTCACAAGATGATGGTGGATGTGTCTCCACAAGCATTCCTTGAACCATTTATGATCAAGAGATTTGCAGATCGAAGAATGCAGAACATAACCTTATCTGATGAACATTTGAGACTCATTTGATATCTTTAACTCATTTTTCTTGAAAGTCAACTTAGAAGCAAAAGAGCAAAGCTAGAAGCTCCTCCACTGAAAAGATCATAAGCAAACCTCAAAGATGCTGAAGCATTATATGCTAGAGGTTTAATGATATGATGATCAGAGATTCAAAAAAAGATATGAGAAATCTAACAAGAGCATATCATGAGATGGTGTTCATAAATGGGGTGACAGAAATTGATCTTCTGAAAGACAGTGAACTTATTATCAACACGGATGATGAAGGGAATTTAGTCTTTGAGATTAATAAAAAGAAGATTAAAATCAAAGATTTTAGAGTAATTGAATCAGATTAAATCAAGTAATCCTTGTTGGATGTCAAAATTTTAATATGCAAAGACGACATGCGTGCCTTGATTCCAATCATGGAAATACTTGAGAAAGTGTTGGAAGAAAAGTCTGCCAACAACATGAAAAGAGAACAAGACTTTCCTAAAAGGATAACTGTCTTTGTAATGACAAGAAAATCAAAATTGTTATTCAGTCTTCTTCACAGAGTTATCAATATCAGGTATCTTCAATTGATGCTGAAAAAGCTGAATAATCCACCACCCGAGAATACACTTGAAATTGAAACTCGTGATTCGATTTAACTTAGATTGAATGAACTTATGAATAGAAAGAAAGAGAAGGAGAAAGAAGCATCTCATCATGATTCTATATATGCCTCAGATCCCAAGAAGAAAGCTACCAAAATGAAGTCTGATCAGACTGAATCTACTCAGGAAGGAGAAGGTAGTCAAGGAAAGAAGCTGAAGAAAACAAAGGCCAAGAAGACAAAGTTTATTTGTCCAGGCTAGATGAAAACTTCTTATTTTGTAACTTATAATTTAAAAAATCTGGAATTGTATATGTGATCCAAAATGCATTTAATATTATTCATCTGTTTTCAGTATGTACTTTTTCTTATTGTTAGTTGAGTTATCCTTCAGGAATTTGCTTGTCGAGCTCAAACAAACAAATAATGGGAGATTGTAAAGCATAATATAACGTTATATGTAACCGAGGAAATATAACTCAACATGAAACATAAATAGATAAATAATATTAACTGTGAAGCACAAGAACCTTGAAGATGAAGAATGGATAAATACAATAAATCAAAACATGGAATTAATGCTCTAAGTCCGTAAACAGGTCATGAAAAAAAGTTTATTAATATATTCAAGCCTCCGTGAAGAATAAAATATCAAAGGACTTCTAGTGACAATGAAATGTATTGGTTTGAAGTATTGAAGATCAAGGATTTCAGTGATTAAACCAATGAATTACCAATAGTGTTAGGGTATATATTGAACTATTCTTTTGAAGTATATAATAATCTTTTGAGAAACTTGAATGCATGAATTCACAATGTCTGTATATTATATATTGTAGACAATCTAGTATCAAATGAGATAGCAGAAGATTAGATTGTCAGACTCCTTATATAATATAGTAAATGTTCACAGTCTAAGTGGTGTTAGACAAACCACTGGAATGAGTGAAGTATTATTTAGAAATAGTTTATCTTGACTATTGAATAATAGTTGTGTATAATTGAACGGGATCGAAATAGTAGAATAGTTCTTTTATTCTATCAATAAAAAAGAACTAAGATTCTACGATATTATTATTGTTAGGTTCTTAATCCGGATATAGTGATTCACACTTGTATTTAATGCACATGCCTTGATTCATACATTAAGTAATTTATTTTAAATTGCGAATTTATGTATTGGGCAATGACATTATATACAGAGTGGGATATTGACTATAAAAGGAAACCATGTCCGAAGAATAGTTTCGGGTGCTGATGTCCTCTTAAAAGCTCCAAAAGATAATTGTGCTTTAGTCCTGCAGGCAGATTTGTTCTTGCACGGTTATATGGTTGAGTGGATGATCAAGGATATAAGATATTGATTAAATTGATTGTCATAAATTAATTTAATCAATGGACATGCGATATATTAAACATGGGGAATTTAATAAGCAAATAATATGGGAGCCAAATTAAATAATTAATTTACGGACATCCGTTAATCGGGACATCCGTTGATCAAGACATCCGTTGATCAGAACATCCGTTGATCAGAACATCCGTTGATCAAGACATCAATTAATCAGGACATTTATTGATAAGGATATCCGTTGATCAAGACATCAGTTGATCAGGACATCCGTTGATAAGGACAACCGTTGATCAAGACATCCGTTGATCAGCTTATATGAGGCCATAATAATGAATGTGCTTTATTAGTTTCTGCTGATCTTGATTATCACTACTATGTGTTTCTTGTTTGTGTTATTATGACATGTGATACTAACCCCAACATGCTAGAATGACATGGACATATGAATGTTTTAATCATGCGAATATGCTTCTATGTTATGTGTTCTTTGTTGTTCACATATTGCATGTGGAATTCGAAGAAATAACATAGGACGATGCATCTAAATTAAAATCCTCAAAGTAAATATTAAGTGGGAGAGGGAACTGATATGAAATTAAATCCCATGGTCTACATTATTATTTGTATGTAATTTAACATAGTGGCAGATACAAATTATATATACGTCACCCATCGTGGCATATAATTTATGATATCTGGAATGTTAAGGAGATTACTAGAACAAACTTCGTATATTAATAACGAATATCGGAAGGTATACATGTCACCCATCGTGGCGTACCAAGTTTCATTAATTTAGGATAACTATAAGATATCATTTGATGGCATCTAATATAATTATGATTTAAGATTTGATAATGGTATACACTTAGCTATGAAAAATAATATTGACCACCCCAACGTGGCGTATTATTTAGTAATAGGACCGAAGTAACATTTAAACAAATTTAGGTGGTATACATGTCACCCATCATGACGTATCAGAAACTTATGATATTTAAATGTTAGTGCATTAATTTTAATAATTGTTAGAGGAACCAATAGGTCTTAATATTTAATGGACCCTTTATGTGTTATGTGGTGTTTTTATGTATGATTATATGGATACAATGGGGTTTAATCCACTGTTCACCATACTTAAGGATAACAAACTTACCGGACCTAACTATATTGAATGGAAACGAAATTTGGACATTGTGTTGACCGATGAGGAGTACAAGTTTTGCACTTATGAACCCAAGCCAGATCAGCCTGCTGCTGATGCTCCTGAAGATGAGAAAGAATATTATAAGCGGTGGATTAAGGCTGATGAGATGTCACGATGTTACATTCTGGCAGCAATGTCGGGTGTTTTACAACATCAGCATCAGTCTATGGCCACTGCTGCGGATATGCTCTTTAATCTCAAGGAACTTTTGGGGGATCAAAATAGGGCTGCTAGGCAAGTAGCCATGAAGACTTTAATGAACACTCAGATGACTGAAGGAACGCCTGTAAGGGATCATGTTCTCAAGATGATGTCTCATTTGAATGAGATAGAGATCCTTGGTGCTGAACTTGACAGGGAAACCCATATTGACATTATCCTTATAAGCTTGCCTAAGAGTTTTAAGCAGTTTCGCTCGAATTATAACATGAACAAAAGGTTGTATAGTCTCACAGAACTTTTGACAGAACTTCAGGCAGCTGAAGGATTCTTTCGGCATAGTGTTTAAGTAAATGTGGTTGAGAAAGGTTCTTCCTCTAAACCGAAAGGTAAGAAGAAGAAGAAGAAAAAGGATCAGACATAAAAAGCTGCGAATGCAGTGGGAGTTCAAGGTGGTGTGAAAAAATCAAAGGGAAAGTGCTTCAGGTGCAAGCAGTCAGGTCATTGGAAACAAGATTGTCCTCTTCCTAAGAAGATAAACAATATTGGCATGTCTCTTTCTCTAGTTACAGAAACATATATAACGGCTATATATACAAGCACTTGGTGTGTAGATACAGGAGCCACTGATCATGTTTGTAATTCTATGCAGGGATTTAAACTATCCAGAATGCTTAGAGATGGTGAGATATACGTGTTCATGGGAGATGCTACGAAAGTAGCAGTAGTTAAAGTAGGATTTATTCATTTATCTTTTGGTTCTGATAGGATTTTGGTTTTGAACAATTGTCTTTATGTACCTTCGTTGAGAAGAAATCTAATTTCGGTTTCTAAGCTTGCTATGGATTGTAATAACTCGAATTTTTGAGACCTTGTAAAACGTTTAATGAATAGTAACCCTGACAGACGGGAAAAACTTTTGAGCCCACACTATGTAGTGCATGAGAAAATGAGTTTCGGAGTTGATATTACGACTATACGTACCAAATGAGTGTATGTAAACGCTATTAGTTTTCAAAGAAAACGAACTTTGAAAAACGACCGTATTTACAACTTATCGAGGATTACGAGAATCACAATATAATTACGAGATTAAAATCCTACGGATTTATATTCAAGTAGGATAAATAAAAATATAAGGAATAAATACGAAAGGAAATACATCGCGAACCATTTACGAGTAAGTATTACGGAGAACGTTTAAGTAACCGAGCAAACGCGTAAACGATTAAATAAACGTAACGCACTAACTAAACCATGGTAAGGAAGTAACCATGGTTACTTCATCAAATAGTGAGCTAACCATAGGATGACCAAGCTAGCTAGCAAAATAGTTAGCTAAGGAAGCTAACCTTGTAGTTAGCTTGTAAGCTAGCAAGCTACAAAGATATGTCCATGGATTTGGCAACAAGGAATAAACCTAGAATGCTATACTAGGAAGAATAAAATCAAGTTGCAAGATATCAACTCATCTTCCAAGAAGCAACCTATCCAAAGCATCCAAGAGAAGCAACGAAGGTAGTATAAATACCCCCTCACAAGCTTCCATTCGGCCCTAATGCAAAAAGGGAGGAATTCAAATTCCAAACTGTAGATTATTGAAAACTAACCTTTGTTTAGGATATAAAATATTATAAGGATCGTTTAGGCGCTTGAATCGCTTGATTCCGATTTATGGATTAAAAGTTATGGTCATTTTAGTAAAAGTGATTTACGCGACAAAAATTGCTACGAATTACGAACTTGGAAAATATAAAGGATAGACTTTAAATTGTTCATAAATCATGAAATTTTTACAGAGAGTAACATATTGAGTTTCCTAACTTCCATAAAAATTTCAAGTAAAAATAATGATTTCTCAATTTTATAAAAATGTCAGAGCCGAGACCGCGCGAGTAGAAACCGTAAGAATCCTTAAGCGGAGCCGATGACGATAATGAGAATGAACCCAAGATACTTAGGAAAATGAAGTGACCATAATGTGAATATGACTTAAAGGGATGTTAAGGGTAGTATGAGTTGAGAGGGTGCATAATAAATAGCGCATGAGTGCGAGTTGCCGTAAATTAGAACGGAACCTAACAAAATGAAATGTGTTTATGGTTATAGATTTCCGAGCGGAACCTAGAGCATCCTCCACCTCGAGATACCCAAGCAAGTTTACAAACCCAACTCCATTTTTACTGTTGTGTTTTGAAAGGATTGTTTTACTATCATCGCATAAATACCATATTTGCCATGATACGTAGTTGTTGAATTTTCGCATAATGTAGCGATGTTGTACGATTAGTATATATCGTGAAATGTTATTTCGCTTTAAGGCGTGACGTATTATATAAGACCGAGAGTTGGTCAGAATTTAAGATAAAACCCGGGAATCATTCCGGATATATTATAGGACGGTTATAAGTCCATAGTAGTATATTTTAAAAGGGACTCATCGTCCACTTACGAAACATTAAAACACCTCGAACTTTTATTAAAACGATTTCCCATCGATCATATTCCCTCAACTATATTTTATTGTTCGGATAATAAATATTATATACTTATTCCTTTATTATGGGAGTAGTATACTCCAACGTTGATTTATTTCAAACCCGATTAATCATTATATATTATTAATTATGTAGACACAAACTAGTTGAGGAATAGTATTTTAAATAAATCTTTTAGAGAGTAAACTCATTCGAGGTTTGATTATTATCAATTATTTTTTAATTAATTATTATTCTTAAAATGGTTTATTATTGATTTAAAAATCATAGATCTTGACTTAAAATATACTTTCTGATTTCAGAATATCATTCGAATAATTTCAGATAGTCGGTGAATATTATCCCGACATATTTAATATGTTGAATATAGTTTCGAGAAGAAACTTTCCCCCCTTATTAATTATCTGTTGACAACGGTCAACTCACATCCTTAGTACTTCCTCCGAAATTCTCGAAAGTACGTATATACATATATATACACTTATATCTTAGAGAGATAAGCTATTTATATCAACAAGCAAAACGCTTGGGGAACTTCGATGTGGTTCGAGTTCTCGAGATTGGTAGAATTCTTTTAAAGGACAAGGGAGGGGTAGACTCTGGTACTATGTGTGCTAGATGGACTGCCAAAGGTACCGCAGGCGAAGGTACTCAGTGTACTCAGGAACTTGTGAAGTATGTGTATACCCGAAAATGGGACACGTAGCCCGAATGCGGCAAGGGTGATACCCGAGAGATGACGGTTTCGTCCTTCTACTAGTAGAAAAGGTTACTTTATCGCAGTACGACTGATCATCGTATGCGGTGGCTCCAGTGAATGTCCAAACCCTTCCAATTGGAATTGTGATACAATACTGTAACCCAAGCCTAGGTGCTGGGATTACTATTAAGGTATTCGCAGGTTATTAAAACCCCCTTAATGAATTGTTTTCATAAAAAGGTGTGTATCACCAAGGAAAACTATTTTCGAATAAAACATAAATATCATATATGATGTTATCATACAATCATTTTCATACTGTACATTATTATGCTGAGCATTATAGCTCACACTTATTTTCTTAAATTGACACAACACAACAGTGAATCAAGATGCCTGCCATGAGAATCACAGCCAGGAAACGGGTAGGAAATGACCAGCTATTCCGTAGATTATTTGGTGCTGTACCACAGGTAGTCAGAATAAGCTGGATTAGTTTTCAATTGTTTATAGTTCGGCTTATTTATAAGTATGACTTATGTAAGGGAAGAAACAAGAAACGTATATTTGGCCGGCGGACTAGCCTTACCTAAAGGTCACTCCCCTGTAAGATTATTTACATTTGGGTTGTAATAAATATCACTTGATGGATTAACAATTACTCTAGTTATGATGGTTCGTTTCCAAGACAATAACCTGTAAGTGTGTGTGTGATAAGTGTGGGGTCGTGAAGTGTGAGTATTTATATATTGTAGCGTGAGTTGTGTGAGTTTAGATGGCGTGGCTTCCGAGACTCCTGACCCCGGGTTTTGGGGCGCCACATGGATGGTTATAATGTTTGTTTGGATTGTAATGTTTCTATTATGATTAATAAACGAATTATATGTTTTGGTACATTGCAAGACAATTTGTATATAATTAATCATAGTCAACCTGCACTACAACTACAATATAGGAAATTGAACAACATGTCTTCTACATCTATTAAAATAAAGGAACCTTCTAGTTTGAACCAAACATATCTTTGGCACTTGAGATTAGGTCATATTAATTTGTGAAGGATTCAAAGACTGGTAGTTGACGGGCCTTTAAGCTCGTTGGTAGTGGAGCCATTTCCAGTTTGTGAATCCTGCTATAGGCATTTCAAGGCAAAGGGGAATAGAGCCAAAGAAATGTTAGAATTGGTTGAAACTGATTTATGGGGACCCATAAAAAAAGGAACCAGACTCTTTTAGAGAGTGTTAGATCGATGATGAGTTATTCAGATTTACCCAAGTCATTTTAGGGACATGCCTTAGAAACAACAGCTTATCTTCTGAACCTAGCACATTCTAAAACGGTTCCTAAAACCCCTTTAGAATTGTGGACCGGGGACAAACCGAGTCTAAGACACATTCAGATATGGGGTTGTCCAGCACATGTGCTGAACATGAACGCGACTAAGTTAGAATCTCGCATAGAAGTAAGGCTGTTTGTAGGCTACCCCATGGGAACGAAAGGTTATTTATTTTATAGTCCAAAGAATCGGGATGTCAATGTAATCACCAATGCTAGATTCTTAGAGCAAGACTATATAATAAATCACAAACCCAAGAGTAGTGTCATTTTAGAGGAACTAGTGGGAGGGACAGATAATACCCAGAAACCGATAGTACAAGTAGAACAACCATAACAAAATACACAACTTGTCACTAATACCGCACCAGTGCCTCGTCGTAGTGGGAGGGTTGTTCGTCAGCCTGATAGATTCATGTTTTTGGGAGAGTCTTCGGACTTGATCTCTGGTGAACATGATGATGATCCCTGGACATACGAAGATGTACTGCAAGGCAAAGATGTAGATCTTTGGCAAAAGGCAATGAAATCTGAGATGTAATCGATGTATTCTAATCAGGTCTGAGAGCTTGTGGAACCACCCAAAGGTGTAAAACCCATTGGATGTAAGTGGATCTACAAGAAAAAGAAGGGATCAGATAAAAAGGTGAAAGCCTGGAAAACAAGACTTGTTGCGAAAGGGTATACTCAGAAAGAAGGTATCGATTATGAGGAAACCTTTTCTCCAGTGGTCATGCTTAAATCAATCCGTATTCTTTTATCTATAACAGCTCATCTCGATTGTGAGATTTGGCAAATAGATGTCAAGACAGCTTTCCTTAATGGAAGTCTTGAAGAAACCATTTATATGCAGCAACCAGAGGGATTCATTAAGAAAGGCCAAGAGCATCTTGTATGTAAGCTTAAGAAGTCTATTTATGGACTTAAACAAACTTCTAGGTATTGGAACATTTATTTTGATCAGGCAGCCCGGTCGTATGGGTTTGATCAAAGTTTAAGCGAAACATGCGTGTATAAGAGATGTGAGGGAAATGCAGTGGTTATTCTAATGCTATATGTTGATGACATTTTATTCATTAGAAACAATGTTAAGATGCTGTCTTTAATAAATACATGGTTGTTCAAACAATTTGAAATGAAGGACTTAGGTGAAGCGACATACATCCTTGGGATCAAAGTAATAAGGGATCACAAGAAAAGGATGCCGACGTTATCTCAGAAGCCCTACATAGATGACGTATTAGCTCGTTTTAACATGCAGGACTCCAAGAACGGTAATTTATCTTTCAGACATTGAGTTTCTCTATCAAAGAGTCAGTGTCCTTCGACACCTAAGGAGATAGAGAACATGAAGGCAATTCCTTATGCTTGACATATGGAAGCCTAATATAAGCTATGTTATGTACGAGGCCTGATATCTATTTTTCCGTGGACATGGTTAGCAGATTCCAATCTAACCCGGGACAGGAATATTGGAGTGCATTAAAAACAATACTCAAGTACTTGCGTAGGACTACGGAGTATATGTTAGTTTATAAGTCCTCGGTTTTGTTGCCTCTGGGATATACCGATTCAGATTTACAGACATATAAGGATAAGAGGAAGTCTAGCTCGGGATGTGTTTTTACTTTGGGAGGTGGAGCCGTAATATGGAGGAGTGTGAAGCAGAGATACATTGCAGGCTCAACCATGGAAACCGAGTATGTGGCGGCCAGTGAGGCAGCCAAAGAGGCTATATAGTTCTGAAACTTCCTGTTGGATTTGGATGTAGTTCCTAATTTGCCACAGAAAATCACGATTTATTGTGATAATACCGGTACAGTGGCGAATACCAAGGAGCCACGGGCCTATAAGGCAGTGAAACACATAGAGCGTAAGTATCACCTCATACGACAGTTCGTTAAGCGAAGAGATATTATTGTGGCTGATATAACATCAAAGGATAACCAGACAGATCTTTTCATGAAGAGCTTACCAGCTAAGGCTTTTTAGGAGCACGTGAAAGCGATATGAGTCAAACACTTGGTCACATAGTTATATAGTTGGCGGTGGATTGATTGTAATAAACACTGATATACTCAAAAAATAGCTTAAGTATAAGTGGGAGATTGTTAGGGTATATACTGAACTATTCGTTTGAAGTATATAATTATCTTTTGAGAGTCTTGAATGCATGTTTTCACAATGTCTGTATATATATATTTTACACAATCTAGTATCAAATGGGATAACAGAAGATTAGATTGTCAGACTCCTTATATAATATAGTAAAGGTTCACAGTCTAAGTGCTGTTAGACAAATCACCGGAATGACTGAAGTATTATTTAGAAATAGTTTATCTTGACTATTGAATAATACTTGTGTATAATTGAACATGATCGAAATAGTAGAATAGTTCTTTTATTCTGACAATAAAGAAGAACTAAGATTCTATGATATTATTATTACTTAGGTTCTTAATCCGGATATAGTGATTGACACTTGTATTTAATGCACATGCCTTGATTCATACATTAAGTAATTTATTTTAAATTGTGAATCTATGTATTGGGCAATGACATTATATACATAGTGAAATATTGACTATAAAAGAAAACCATGTCCGAAGAATAGTTTCGGGTGATGATGTTCTCTTGAAAGCTTATAAAGATAATTGTGCTTTAGTCCTGCAGGCAGATTTGTTCTTGCACAATTTAAAGGTTAAGTGGATGATCAAGGATATAAGATATTGATTAAATTGATTATCAAAAATTAATTTAATCAATGAACATGTGATATCTTAAACATGGTGAATTTAATAAGCAAATAATATGGGAGCCGAATTAAATAATTAATTTACGGAATTAGGAAATGTAGTTCAAATATTAATTCTTTAGTGGATTGAATTAATATTTAATGACATTGGACTTGACCCAGAATGTCATTGGGAGGCCCGACCTAATTATCCATGATCCCTACTGTAGCCTATAAATATTCTAATTCTCCTGAATCCGATAGAAGGCGTGTGCGTGAGAACGGGAGAACACTGAAAATAACATCCTAGGGTTTGAGAGAGGCAAATCTTTTTCTCGAGGAGTCAGCTAGGGTTTTGGATTTTTGGAGCTTTAAGGAGAGGTAAACCTTGGGAGATCGAAGCCCACACTTCGTCCAAGGAGAATCGCGGAATACAGTAGAAGACATGAATTTGAATCACTTGCGTCGTAGTGATTAAGGTTAACGTTCTGATTAAACTCTCTATATAAATTCATATTGTAAAACGCAGGACCGAGATCCCGTTGTCCCAACAAACATGCCATATCAGTTCAGATTTGAAAAGAGGATTGAGTAAATCCAATTCAGTGCTAGTCGTTTGTGAACCGGACCAGTGCACTAAACGTCAACACATCAGAAAAGGATTGATTTAATTCATTCAAAAGAAATCAGGATGATACATAAAAGAGTGGATCAAGCCCTAGAAAGAAGTTAAACTTACTTAAAAACCTAAGAAAAGTTCTTATTATGAAAATCCATACTCTAGGCGCAAGTGAGTTGAAAAAAGTTCAAGGGAAAATAATTTCTCCTTTTGACGCAAGTGAATCAAATCTCTAAGTCAAGAGATTTGTTTTTCTCTCTTGGCGCCAGCACTGCAAAATTCTAAGGCGAACAACCTTCATCTGCTGTAAGCGCAACTGGGAGAGTCTCACCCATTGGCTCAATAATTCTAAGGCATTCACTTCGTTCTTTGTGTGCGCAAGTCGAGATATTAGATGCCCTTTATGCACAAGTGAATATAATCTAAGGCAAAGAACTCCTCTCTTGGTGCAACTTGTGACTTGGTGAATTCATTGATCGCAGAAACAATATATTTTACACTTGGCCGAGAACAAGCCACATGTCCAAAGTAAATTGAAGTCTACACAAAAGAAGCAGAATGAATTTATTTTCATTCAGTTATCTTCTTCAGCTCCCAACTGTATTTTACGAAGTTCCATTGAAGGGCAAATTTATTAATATTGTAAACATACTGTTATGTTGTTGAATTTGTAGCTAATCATTTGATTGATTAAAGTATAGCAACCTCAAGATTTATATTAATAAAATAATATATTTCTCAAATTATTTTGTGTCTATTTTGATTTCGTACAATTAACGAAAAACTTGAATTGAATCGAAAAATATTGTAGCTATCGTATTGAATCCCCCATTCTATGATACTTTGGGACTAACAGAATCAAGATTTGCTTTGGTGGTTCTTCGACATAAAGTCGACATAGTATGGCGATACAGATGAATTGAGGGTTGAGGTCGCAAGGGTGTTTGGTGGTGGCGTACATTGCTCTCGCTTCCAACCCTTTATAATGTGCATTTGTACCTCTTTATATAAAGGATCGGGCCAACCGTAATTCCTGGAGAAGGAGAAACCGATATGGATTTGGCTTCTCATTTGGAGTCCCAATATCAGTTGTCGAACCAACTTCTTATTATAAACGAACATACATTTGCTTTAGTAGTGCCTCGCGATGCAGCCAATCACAAAGGCCCAACGCTCGATTACGACTTCAGAACTTTACACATAAGGAAACTCCCCGCCCAGTGGATATCCTCTTCGCTACCGCTATCATTATCGATTGTAATCGTATGTATAACCATGAATTACCGCAAATGCTCAAGCACATCCTTACCCCCCGATGAGTATAACCCAACATACTATTGAAGGATTGATCCCAAGCGTACACGTGCAAAATGCGAGATAACCCTCAAAGTCTCATAACGAGGACAACCCGTTGAATGCAGAGACGAGGCTCCCAAATCATACATTAAGTTTTAACGACTATTCCTCGACGAGGACAACTCGTAAGACTACAGAACGGTGTATTCAAATGTTATCCGGGAAGTTAGGCTCCCGAAAGCCCCTTCTAAATCGTCAGGACGCGCCCCAACGAGTTTGAGGCTCTTCGGAGACTCCTCTGAACCGCTAGGGTGCGCCCTACGAGTGGGGTACAAATAAACAAATTCCGTATATTAAAAATTTCAATTCGATTTATATTTAAAAAGTTATATAATGTTAAAATTCCAATTTCCATTACCTAAATGCTCAACAAAACCAAGTGCTATATTGTATATAGAAAATAAAAAAAGGGAAATAAAAAGGGAAGAAGGTGGGGGATGATGGTAATAATAATAAGGGAGGTGTCCGTAATCTCCATGAGCAGCTCGACAGACCAACACGGCACCGTTCTCTCTCCCGTCTGTCTCTTCTCTTCCCACCACTCTCCATAGGGCTTCGCTCCCTCTCTCTCTCTAAAAAAAACACACATATCACCAATTCATCTCTCACTCGATCTGTGACTCACCCTCCCACCTCGTTTCACGATCCATTCTTATCCGATCCCCAATTCTCTCTCCCCCCTCTCTCTCTCTCGTTCAATCTCTCTCTTTCTCCCCCGCTCTCTCCCTCTCTTTCAATCTCTCTCTTTCAGTCTCTCTCTCTCTCTCTGTCTCGCTTAAACCACTGTTCTTTCCTACACCCCAAACAGATCCAAACAAACACACACCACTAGTCTAGAGAGAGAGAGAGAAGCATCGCGGGAGCATTTTCGATGGGAATGCCCGAACGATGAACAAAGCCAGCAATCAACAAGAAGAAGATTGTTTTCACGATTCTCTCGATCGCATTCTCTCCTCAACTAACTCCTCTTGCTCTCCCTCTTCTTCGTCTTCCGAAGAAGAATACGACGTCGTTGATTCACCTAATTCTAACAACCCTAATTATGCTCGTAATCGGTCCTTACCTAAATTCTCTATGGGCGTTTTACAAAACTACGACGTTTGGATCTCCCAGCCTTGTTCGGTCCACGAACGCCGCTCTCGTCTTCTCCGTCACTTAGGTCTCGCCCGTGATTCTAAGTTTAGTAGATCGGTGCCTTCGGATCGCGGTGAGATTCAATTAAATAATCATGATAATGATAATGATGTGAATTTAGCTGCAAGTAGTAATGCTGAAATGTTGCGATCTAAATCCGATAGTGCCACGGAACAATGTAGTAGTAATGATATTTCTAATGATTCTGTTTGTTGTTTGCCCGAAATTCTTTCTATTGATTCGTGTGCTGTGGCACCTAATGAGTTGGTTGGTTGTGGTGGTGGCAAGTTTGTAAATAAACATCATAATCGGTCTTTTAGTGGATCAGTGCCATTGCCGGTTGGTAATGGAAGTACTGTTTCTCCTAATAAGCCGCCACTTGGGAAACATAGTCGAGTCGATTCTGCGAAGGCGAGTTTGAATGGTAATTGTATTTCGGTGGTGGTTAGGGAGAATGGAGGTGGTGAAAGGGAGGGGGAGGGCGAGGGGGATAGTAATGTGATTGGTTTTGTTAGTGATCCTGCTTGTACGATTAAGAATTTAGATACGGGGAAGGAGTTTGTAGTGAATGAGGTGAGAGGGGATGGATCGTGGGAAAAAGTGAAGGAGGTTGGTACGGGAAGGCAGTTGACCATGGAAGAATTTGAGATGTGTGTTGGGCATTCTCCGATTGTTCAGGAATTGATGAGGCGTCAGAATGTAGAGGATGGTAATAACAAGGGTAATTCGGATATGAATGTGAATGGGGGTGGGGGAAAATTGAAAAAGAAAGGGAGTTGGTTGAGAAGTATAAAGAATGTTGCTAGCTCGGTGACAGGCCGAAAGGAGAGACGGAGTAGTGATGATAGAGATACTTCTTCGGAGAGAGGTGGGCGGAGGTCAAGCTCTGCAACAGATGATAGCCAGGAAGTTTCGTTTCATGGTCCAGAGAGAATTCGGGTGAGACAATATGGTAAATCATATAAAGAGGTCACTGGGCTTTACAAGAGCCAGGAAATTCTGGCTCATACGGGCTCTATCTGGACGATTAAGTTTAGTTTAAACGGAAAATATCTTGCAACTGCTGGTGAGGACTGTGTTATTCATATATGGAAGGTTGTGGAATCTGAAAGAAAAGGTGATCTTTTGTTAGATAAGACCGAAGATGGGAACCTGAACCTTCTACTTCTAACGAATGGTTCGCCGGAACAAAATTCAGCATCACCGAATTTCAGTACCCAAATGGAAAAGAAACGAAGAGGACGATCATCTATAAGCAGAAAGTCGGTCAGCCTTGATCATGTTTTTGTGCCAGAGACAGTATTTGCGCTTTCAGAAAAACCTTTCTGTTCATTTGAAGGACATTTAGATGATGTACTCGATCTTTCATGGTCTAAGTCTCAGGTAGTTATATAATTTTTTTAGGAATATATATATATGTGTGTGCACGTTTTTGCTGGCTGGCCTTGTGCTTAATTTTGTGCCAATCTATTATATGATCACTGCCATCTCTCCATGTTAATTAGAGGTTTTGAGTTTTAAAGCTACAATTAAATGTTTATTTTTTTTTAGTTATGTTTTATATTAGGGAACTTGTATTTTTAAGTAGAACTCTTTGGCAGGTTTGTGGTTGTAAAGAAAGATATATAATGTAAAATTGTAGTATGGCAGGTGGAGCTAAACGGCTATTTATTACTAATGGTATATAAATTTACAATACTTTATGCAATGAGATTGTTCTGAACGGGAACATAGATCTCTTGTATGGTCGCCAGGGAATCTGTACGGTTTTCTCGAATAGTAAGAGGTGCTTAGTGATGCAATTCTAGTTATGTTGCGTGTTCTTTCTTAGAGAAGTGCTTATGTTGTCTCTGAGAAATTGAAATAGTTTTTTTTCTTCTGGACCGCAGTTACTTTGTAAATAAGAACGTATGGATGTCCATAATATTTGCAATGTGTCAAGTGAACAGTTTCTTTCCTCTTTCTTTTTTATTATGTGGAAAAATATTTTAGATACCCATAGAACTTGCTCAATTGATTTCTCTGCAAACGGTCTATTTTGCAAATCTTCTGTTTTGAGATTTTAAAAACTAAGTTGAAGCAATATGCTCGTTTGGTGTGAATAGTGGCTAATTTGATACACCTGTACAATAACTCAGTCTAGTGTTTTTCTTCTTGGTATTGTCGTCTTCCATGATTAATTAAATTTCAATTGATGCAGCATCTTAATAGTACCTAGTCTTAGTTGATACTAACAATACTCGGTAATACCTTGCTATCCATTAGTTTAAGCCTTAGCCTCTTGAGCTACCTATAACTGAGGGAGATGAAATAACTAACTATAACTGATATTCTATGCATTAAATTTTGAAGTGGATTCATTGGTAAGGTTGTTACCTCAGTAGGTTCGAAGGAGCTACCGGTTTATGATAAATAATAAATATTAAATATATATGAACTACAAAATACATATTACATAATGAAAAATACTTGATTGAGATAACATAACAGAAGTCCAAAAGGTTAACATATCAAATTGAAATCTAAGATTACCATTTAATATATATGGAAATATATTGAATTTATATATATATGAACTGTTATATAAATGTTTCTATATTACTTGTGTCAATAAATGAACAAATGTATAGGATTGTGTGAATAGCAGCCTAGCAGGACTGTAACTTGAGCTTATCTGAAATAAATCTAATTAGTTTTAGAAAGTTCATATTAATATCAATTGTCAGTTGACCGACTTGCCTGTGAAATTTAAGTCAGTTGTGGTTTTATTACGTGTCTACTGGGTGGCGATGAGCTGTCGAAGACTTAACGATAATACTGTTAGCAAGGCAGATAGGTGCAATTTAGGTGTACTTTCAGATTACTTTGACAACTTTTCTCTGTCCGATGATTGTGTACTAATCTACTAGCTATTTGGGTGCCGACTGTATGCGAGGTTTGATTCGTTGCAGATGATCATGTTATGTTCCATATGCTAGTAATTCAGTTGGTTGTGTCTTCCTTTTTGTAAAAGGTTTTAAGTGTGTCTTATGCATCTCATTGTCCTTGCAGAGGATCTTGTAGATCCCATGATCTAAATTTTTTTAAAAAGATATGTTAAAATAATATAAGATTTATACTGGATAAAGCTGAATGAATATGTGTGTTTCTAGACTTTTGTTGAGTTTTCTATACTGTGAGATGCGCTTTTTGTAATCAGCATATTCCCATTCCTGAAATTTTGAACCGGGAACAATTGTTTTCAGCATGTTATTTATTAATTTATTGCTGACTAATTTCAGCATTTGCTTTCCTCTTCAATGGACAAGACTGTGCGGCTCTGGCACCTGGCCAGCAAATCTTGTTTAAAGACGTTCTCACACAGTGACTATGGTAAGTTTGCATGTATTTAGAAGCCTATATTTAGAGTACATAAATTTAATCTGCTAAACTTGCTATAATGCTGCTAGATGATAGTGAATTTTACTGCTTTGATTTATAATTATGTACCTTTTTACCCATCAATCATCATTAACTGGCTTATACCTTATTGTTTTGAATTTTCCTCAACACAGTTACTTGCATCCAGTTTAATCCTGTCGATGATAATTACTTCATCAGCGGATCACTAGATGCCAAGGTTCGCATATGGAGCATATCTGAGCGGCAAGTTGTTGATTGGAATGATCTGCATGAGATGGTCACCGCTGCTTGCTATACACCAGATGGTCAGGTGGGTTTTATAATTTAATGTAGTGCTATCATCTCATTAGTCATTATTTGAAGTTTCCTAGTAGTGAGTAGCTGCCATTCTGTTATATGCCTATATTCGACTTTACTGAAGATATTTTGTTGATTATGAAGGCTGCACTAGTTGGTACATACAAGGGAAGCTGCCGCTTATACACCACATTTGGTATGAGACTAAGTTATAGATATCTTCACCCTGTAAATAAATGTCATGCCCCGTTCTAATTAGGAATGAAATTCTTTATGTGTTTAGATAATAAATTGCAGCAAAAGACTCAAATCAATCTGCAGAATAAGAAGAAAAAAGGACGTCACAAAAAAATTACTGGATTTCAGGTAATATCTGTTGGTGTGTGTGTGTGTGTATAAGGTTGCACTCCATGAAGAACACCCTTACATAAAACATAAAGAATACGGATAACATCACCATAACACTTTATTTTTCATAAGAGTTGAATTATTAATTTTAGAAACGCAAAATTTAACAGCAATAAACTTAGCATATTGAATCTAACAGAATTTAATCTTAATTTTAAAAGTCAAATGTAAAAAAAAATTCAATATAGAATCTAGTACAGAATATTAAATACAATGTTGTAACAATGAACCTATACGTAATCATGTTATAGTTGATCGTAACTTCTGTTACATTATCTTTTTTTTGCTAATTGATAACACACGCACACTCCAGGAGACGAACTCCTGACCTCTCGCAAGGGGGTACAGGGGCTCAACCACTGTACCAACACTTATTTTTATTCATATAAAAACATTTTTGGTGTGAATATTAGAATCTAAGTGCAATTTTATGTAAAATTCTCTTGCGTTTTTTATTATTTTTTATATAAGATAGTTCTTCGTGGGCAATGGATATATAGGGTTTTGTGGATATGAAACCTTTGAAATCTGAATAAGTGTCTCTAGATTTTCTGATTGATCCAATTGCTCAGTTTGCACCAGGAAGTACATCAGAAGTGCTTATAACATCCGCAGATTCACGAATACGAGTAGTGGATGGAGTTGATCTAGTTCATAAGTTCAAAGGTAACCAACAAATTTAATCATATGTGACTTCTTGAATGAGATAGACTCACAAGATAACAATTTTAGATGACAAGGACTTTTTCCTTGGTCATGAATAGAATGTTCTTTTATCTCAATATATAATTGCAAATAATGGATATTAAATTTTTTTGATGGATTTAGGGCCATCATTTTATGTAATAATTTCCTGATTCGGACTTGAACCGTGTCCTGTAGCCTTTAAGTGGCCTGGGTCTAATAGGCAATATCATTTTTTGTAGTCAGGAAAATGCAAGTGACCTGCTTAAATTTTGTATATCATGTAATTTTTCGTGCAACCCGCGACGGCAAGAACTCATCTTTTGATTAATGATGTATACTTGTGTTTAAATATAGGAAAAAACACTTTTCCGATATTTGTTAATAATAGACATTTGTGATTGGGGTTTAGCGTAGTGGTAAAGGCACTCTTTCCCCATGACAAGTATAACTTGGTAAAAAAATAGATATATGTTTTACTTCTTTTTTAGTTGAAGTAACAATTCATACAAGTTAATGTTACAAATCAGAATCTTTATTTTGTTCATTAGCTAACAAAATTCTGGGATTTTTGTTTTTTAAACTTTTTTGGTGGGTAAATCATCTATGATCTTGGTTACAGGGTTCCGCAACACAAACAGCCAAATATCAGCCTCCCTCACTGCTAATGGAAAGTATGTGGTGAGTGCGAGTGAGGATTCTAATGTCTATATATGGAAACATGAAGCTGATTCACGACCTAGCAGAAGCAAAGGTGTTACAGTTACACGCTCGTATGAACATTTTCACTGCCAAGATGTATCTGCAGCCATTCCTTGGCCAGGTATGGGGGACACATGGGGACTTCAAGATAGTTCTGGAGAATTGAACGGACTTGGCGAACATCTTGAAGAGGTCTCTACAGAAATTTATCCTCCTACACCAGTAGAAGAGGCTAACGTTATAGCGAGCTCGACTCTGGCAACTGGGTGTACAAGTAGCCCATTCCACGGAACCATCTCTAGCGCGACAAATAGTTATTTCTTTGATAGAATATCAGCGACATGGCCAGAGGAAAAACTTCTGTTAGCTGCTAAGAAACGTAGCCCACACGTGAGTGTGGACTTCTCGAATGGTGTAAATCAGAGACGATCAGCCTGGGGCATGGTGATTGTAACTGCTGGTCTTCGTGGTGAAATCCGAACTTTTCAGAATTTCGGAATGCCTGTGTGTATTTAGGGTCTCGAATATGTTGGGGCGGCAACAGCTATCACAGGTCATCCCAAGTAATCCAAGTTGGCAAATTTGTACAGCAATGTTTTGCAAGATTTATTATTATTGGTGAGTTCCATTTCTTCCTTGAGTTGTGTTTCTTGCCGGTCGAATTGATGATAGGTAGTCTGACTAGGCACTAAGAAAAAAAAAGGAGTAGATTTCTTAGGATTTACATATATATACACTATAGCTTTCCTTCCATCCGTGTAAATGCACGCACCGGGCAAATATAATTCTTTTTTCTCCTTTATATAAAGATGCAATTGTTGTTTATACATAAATTCTAAATTTTATCAGTCCGCACTACCTGATCAAGTATGTTTTCCATGGTGGAGCAATACTATTTCTTTTTGATGTTAATACTTCTAACATGATCGCAGTATTGTTGAACATGGTCGAAGGAAGTAATTTAACGTCACTAGGCATTTTTTCTCTTGTGTAAATTTGAATGTAAACTGTCGGTGGATGCTGAATGTCCAATGTAGTATTGTTGAAGAGGGCACTTTTTTGAAAGAGTTGGGTCAGTTGTTGGTTTGATTACAATCATACCCGCGAAAACTGAAAGAAAACTTTTTACAGCAGTTTCTATAGTTGTAGATGCACCAAAAATGAACTCAAATTTTCCCAAGAATTGGACAATTATGTTTGGAAAAAGCTGATTCATAAAAAGTGTATGAAATTTTGTGATTAGAAATTTGATAATTATGTTAAAAGAAGGCGGATTCATAAAAAGTGTAGGAAATTTAGTGATTATAGAGTGTTCATGCGCTTGTCAAGAAGCTAAAAGTTTATGGTTAAAAGAATTGTATCTATACGTATTTTAATGAAAAAAGAAACAAGTTGTAAAATGTAGAAGGGGGCAGGTGTACAACAAACGATGTAGAAGGGGGCCGGTCTACAACAAACGTTTGTTGTAGACCGGTTGTATTGTTGTAGACCGGTATACAACAAACTGTTTTTCAACCGTTGGATGGTGGATCTAACGGCTGGTAATTAAAACAACAGCAAGGGGATCGCGGAAAGTTTCAGCGGTCCGGAGAAATTACCAAAATACCCCTCCACACGGACCGCGGAAATTTTCAGCGGTTGGTGGCGTTTTTTGTTTACCTAATCCTTGCCAAACACAGACTCTCAAACACAATTCATTCACAAACACAACAGCAGCCGCACAGAATATCAGACATCATCCGCAGCCGCAAAGCACCCCAGCAGGAGCAACACCCACAACAAAGCACTATTTGGAGCAAAATCAGTCTTCTTTTTCACTTGATATAATCGATATCTTTATGTTATTTACAGTTTTATTGATATAAACTTATGTTTTTTTCTTGTTATAAATCTGATTTTGTGTATGTAATACAAATATTTAGGGTTAATTAATGTATGAATTAACATATGAATCGTAGTATGATTAAATTCAAAATTTTAAAATTTCTAGGGTTCATAATTTGGATTTGATTTAATTCGATTTCTGGTACCTTCCTCACACCATTCTCTCGGTTGATGAAAAAGATCAAAGGTCCAGCCTATAGACCTCCCACATTTGAGAACATAAACCCAGATTTCATTGCACCTTCGGCTGAAGACTTTGACATTCCAGCCATTCCTGCCCAGGATCTCGTTGACATGACACAGCCATCCCAACATGTGTCTCAGCCACCCCAGACTATTGCCTCATCTAGTAGGCCCGTGAAGCTTGCATGTCGCATGATGAAAGAGGAGAAGTGGAGTATCACTAAGAGTCTCAGCATGACGAAGAAGAATGCTATATATTCAGATTGGGGATGGGGCTTTGGGATGGCGCCGAGGATTCCCGGTGGTCTTAGTGTTCAGGACTATCACGTCCATGCATCAGCTATGCAGAGTCTGGCTCCAGGAACATGGGTTGATGACATGATCATATACACTTATATTGTATTATTCGTTACTCGTTACTAATACATTTTAGTTGTCTAATACATTTTAGTTGTTGCATTCATTTTACTTGTTGCATTCATATATATTTTCAGGGATTGCTAAGGAGTCGGGAGGAGGAGATTCACACTAGAGGTATATGGGAGAGGAAACCCATCTATTATTTCATGGATCCCTACTTAATGGTCTTGGGAAAGGACATGTGAAGAAAATCAGAAAAGTATCGAGGGTCGGTGGAGATACATTGCAGAGGGCATGGAATAATTACATAGTTTTACTGGTTTTTCCAGTGCTACTGTTGGTCATTCTGTTCTCGAGGCGGACTACATATTCATCCCATGTTGTGTCGGAGATGTGCATTGGGTTTTGTTCATATTCGGTACTCGACGATTTGAAGGTCTTATCATAGATTCAATGAATGACGAGCCGGATTATCGTGAGGATATACGAGTGGTGGTATGTTCCTCAACTATTACTGTCTTCTATATAGTCCTTAGCAATTGTATATTATATTCATTCTCGGATCATAATTTCATTGCAGTCATGGTTGTTGCTGAGGCTATTGCATATGATACACACAGTCGAGGGGCGTGACCCTACTTCAGCCGAGGTCCTAGCTCTACCGTCCAGGCTAAAGCAACGAAACTCTAATGATTGCGGTGTTTATGTGATGAAGTACATGGACTACTTCACACAAGGATATGACTTAGCCGAGGTACCGAATTGGTCGCAGGAGGAGGTGGATTCCTTTAGGTATCAGATAGCAAGGGAGCTTCAGCTAGGGAAGGCAAGGGGGATTCCCGGGATTCGTATGCGTAGGTGTCACAAAGCTTCGTAGTAGTTATGTAGTTGGATTGGATTTCGTATGTAGCTGGATTTCATTATGTCAACGGATGTTTGAATTGATTATCCGTCGGGTACATGATCATCCGTCGGGTTGCCTTGTTGATCATCCGTCGAGTGACATTGTTATTTATCCGTCGGGTAGCTATCTGGCACTTGACTTCATTTTATTTATGCAGAATTACAAGACATCATCTATGTACAATTAATCAACCTATTCTGCATTTCTAATTAAAGTCAACATGACCTGAGTGCTACTACAGAATCTAAACAAGGTGTATGCAGAAATGTGCTACAGACTCATTATTACACAAGCTACTCACTCGATGGATAATAAATCATCATCCGTCGGGACTATATTGAGTCATCCGTCGGGACTATATTCTTTATCTTTCAAGTGCTACATTTTTCACTATGTAAAATCTACTAAGGTATTTTGTTAATGAAATAGAAACATGGTGGATAAATCAAAATTCAAATGTTTCAAATGTGGCTTAGCAGGGCACTTTGCCTGTGAGTGTAGAAAGTCAGATTCCAGCAAAAAGAAGTTTGAGCCTGTGGATTATAAACAGAGTTACTTTAAGTTGCTCAAACAAAAGGAAAGGCTTTCATTACACAAAAAAATGACGGGGCATCAGATGGTCTGGATGAGGATGTGGATCTCAGCTATGTCAATCTAGCCCTAATGGCCAAGTCTGATGAAACAAAGACAAGTTCTTCAAGTAATCAGGTAATCATCACTAACCTTGCACATTTATCTAAAGCTGAGTGTAATCATGCAATAAATGACATGTCTACAGAATTATATCATTACTTAAGTCTCTTACTAAGGAAAATGCTAAAATCAAAGAAAACAATTTATTTTTAAGTGAGAGGAATAATGTGCTAGAGTCTCAGTTCATTGAATTTGAAAAATTGAGAATTGAGTGTAAAATTACTAAGGATGAATTAACCGAGTTCTTGAAGAAAGAAGAGATCTTGAAGAAGCAGCTTGAACGAGAACCGGAGGTGATTAAAGCATGGAAAACATCTTGTTAGATATATTTGATAATGTCATGGCTAATATGTTTTATGTTTAGATTTCAGATCTTATTTGAACAGAACAAATCAGTACTTAACTGATCAGTACTTATACTGGACGTCAGAACTTAAGGGATATCAGTACTTATGTTATCAGGAGATAAGCATCAGGAGATAGATATCAGAACTTAAGTGTTGAAGGATGATCAGATAAGGACAGTAGCTGATTAAAGTTAAGAAGATCAAGATAAACATAAGAAGAGATATGCATGAAGAAGGAATTCCGTGAAGAATGGAATACTTGGAATAGAAGATATCTGATTGATATATATTAGGAAGCAGAATTATATTCCATATCAATTAGCGATTATCTTGTAACTGTGTAGTATATAAACACAGACATAGGGTTTACACTATAAGTGTTATCATTATCGAGAATATTATTTACTGTAACCCTAGCAGCTCTCGTGATATTTTGTTCATCACTGAGAGATAACAGTTCCAGATTGTAACAGAGTTTATTGTTTCAATAAAGTTTGTTTTCTGTTACATAAGTTCTTGAAGTTTGATTTGATTGTAATAAACACTGTATTCACCCCCTCTACAGTGAAAGTGTGACCTAACAAGTGGTATCAGAGCCTTCTGTTAACACACATACAGTTAAAGATCCAAACACAATCATGTCTGACACAGAAACTCCAACTAAGCCTACCAAAACTGAGGAATCATCAAAGACATCAACTCAGAGTCGATATGAGACTATCAGAGTTCCCATATTGAGACCATCTGAATATCCCATATGGAAGGTAAGGATGACCATGTTTCTGGAAGCAACAGATCCAGAATACCTTGATAGAATCAAGGAAGGGCCTCACAAACCTACCAAGCTCGCTGTTGTAGTTGCAGGTGAAGCAGCAAAGACCGTACCAAAGGAAAAGAGTGATTACACTGCTGAAGATATAGCATCTATTGCTAAGGATGCCAAGGTACGACACTTATTGCATAGTGCCATTGATAATGTAATGTCAAACAGGGTAATCAACTGCAAGACTGCTAAGGAGATATGGGATGTACTGGAGACAAGGTGTCAAGGAACTGAAACAGTTAAGAAGAACAGGAAGACAATACTCACTCAAGAGTATGAACACTTTGACTCTAGGACTAATGAGTCATTGACTGATGTATATGATAGATTTGTCAAACTCTTTAATGACTTGTCATTAGTAAATAAGGAGTATGATCTTGAAGATACAAACCTTAAATTCCTGTTAGCTCTTCCTGAATGTTGGGATTTGAAGGCAACAACAATAAGAGACAACTACAATCTTGATGAAACAACTCTTGATGAAATCTATGGAATGCTCAAGACTCATGAACTTGAGATGGAACAAAGAAGCAAGAGGAAAGGAGGAAAGTCAAGGACAATTGCTCTCAAGGCTGAAGAGGAATCCCCCAAATCATCTTCCTCAAAGAAAGACAAGGGTAAAGCTCTTATCATAAAGTCTGATACTGAGTCATCAAGTTCTGAGAGTGATGATGACTCAGATTCTGAAAGCTTGCCTGAAACTGATGCTGATGAGGAGATGATGAAGCTGTGTGCTCTTATGGTGAAAGGAATCACAAAGATTGCATACAGGAAGTTCAGGAAGGGAAAGAAGTTTTCCAGGAAAGGCATAAGTTCTGATAAGAAGAATTTCAGAAGATCTGAAGGAAGAGGAGGAAAGTCTGACAGAGGAGATTACGCTAATGTTAAATGTTATAATTGTGGTGAGAAAGGCCACATATCTCCTGATTGCAAGAAGACCAAGAGTGACAAAGGCAAAGCTCTTGTCACAAAGCAGAAAAGCTGGACAGACACCTCAGACTCTGAAAGTGAGGAGAACTATGCATTGATGGCAAATGCTGATAAATCAAGTTTTGAGAGCAGTTCTGAAGCTGCTGAAACAAAGGTACCTCAGACTACTTATACTTTTCATACTGATGATATTAATGAGTTGAGAAGATATCTTAAAACCATGTTTGTTAGTTATAGAGATCAAACTTTAACATGTGAAAGATTAACTTCTGAAAATCTTGCTTTTAGGAAAAGAAATGATTTCTTAGAAAAAGAGTTAGTCATATTCCATCAAACTCAGCAGGATAGAGATGATGCTTTTTATGTTAGGGATGAAGTGCTAAAAATGAATGAATCTCTAAAAACTGAGTTAGAAAAGGAGAGAGAGATTATCAGAACTTGGACTAACTCTGGCAAAACAACTCAAAATTTGCTAAGCAGTGGAAACTGGAAAAAGGGCTTAGGTTATGGAGAAAATAAAAATGAAAAAGGAACTGTAGAAATTAAGCCTGTTGATAAGCAAAAGCTGAAGTTAAAACCTGTTAAGTTTGTAACTGAAAAATCTGAAAATGAGAAATCAGAAGTTAAAAAGGAATTAGCTTCTGACAAACTAAAACAGGAAAAGACAGCTGAAGTTAACATAGGCTTAATGACAAAGAAGCAGCTTAAGCATAAGCTGAAAGATGTTAAGAATGCAAACAAGGTAAAATCACCTAGGAAAAACAGGAATGGAAAGGAAGGTGTGAATAAAAGCAATAACTATAAATCTGTTCCTGATGCTCCTAGGAAAGCGTGTCATAACTGTGGAAGTTCTAACCATCTGGCTTCTTTTTGCAGGAAGAATAAGAATATTAACTCCTTATCTACAAAATCAGGAGTTAAGAGTCAGTCTGTTAGATACAAACCACAAGATCCTTGTTTTCATTGTGGTAGTTTATGGCATTCCATTTATACTTGTAAGGAATATCATAGTTTGTACTATGATTATTATCAAATAAAACCTTCTTTAAAGAAAGTTTCTGTTGTTCCTTCTAGTGTAAGTTCTGATTCAAAGTCTGGTAGTATAAGTTCTGATAAAAAAACTGTTAACATAAAATCTGATGCTAAATCCGCTGCAAATGTTAACAAACCTAAAAAGGCCAAAGGATCCAAGCAAGTCTGGGTCCTTAAAACTAATAATTAGTGGTCTTTTTGATTGCAGGGCAACAGGAAAAATATTTTAGTTCTGGACAGTGGATGTTCAGGACATATGACTGGAAATAAGGCCCTGCTATCAGACTTTGTGGAGAAAGCTGGCCCAAGTGTTTCTTATGGAGATGGCAACATTGGAAAAACTTTGGGATATGGCAATATCAATCTTGGGAATGTCATCATTAAAGATGTAGCTCTGGTCTCAGGACTTAAACACAACTTACTGAGTATAAGTCAAATCTGTGACAGAGGTTATCATGTTGATTTCTTTGCAGAACATTGTGAAATAGTTAGTAAATCTAAAGAAAAAATTGTTCTGAAGGGATTCAGGCGTGGTAACATTTATGAAGCTAAGCTTTCAACAAGTTCTGATGGTTCTGCAATCTGTTTAGTAAGTAGAGCCTCAACTGAAGAAAGCTGGAATTGGCACAAGAAACTCTCTCATTTAAACTTCAACAAGATAAATGAACTGATCAAGAAAGATCTTGTGAGAGGACTGCCAAAATCAGTGTTTGTTCCTGATGGTCTTTGTGACTCATGTCAGAAGGCTAAACAAAGAAAATCTTCGTTCAAGAGCAAGACTGAATCATCAATTCTTGAGCCTTATTATCTGCTTCATGTTGATCTATTTGGTCCAGTGAATGTCATGTCTATTGCAAAGAAGAAATATGCATTGGTCATAGTAGATGAGTTCACCAGATACACATGGGTGTATTTCTTGCACACAAAAAGTGAAACTGCATCTATCCTGATTGATCATGTCAAACATCTGGATAAATTGATCAAAGATTCTGTGAAAATTTTGAGGAGTGATAATGACACTGAATTCAAGAATCTGATAATGGAAGAGTTCTGCAAAAATCATGGAATAAAGCAGGAATTTTCTGCTCCTGGAACTCCACAGCAAAATGGAGTTGTTGAAAGGAAGAATAGAACTCTCATTGAAGCTGCACGAACAATGCTTGAAGAAGCAAAGCTTCCAACCTATTTCTGGGCTGAAGCTGTGCAGACTGCTTGTTTTACTCAAAATGCAACACTCATTAACAAGCATGGAAAAACACCATATGAGATGGTGAAGAACAAGAAGCCAAATCTCAAATACTTTCATGTATTTGGATGTAAGTGTTTTGTTCTCAAGACTCATCCTGAACAGCTATCCAAGTTTGATCTAAAAGCTGATGAGGGAATCTTTGTTGGATATCCACTTTCTACAAAAGCCTTCAGAGTCTATAATTTGAGAACAAAAGTGGTCATGGAATCTATCAATGTCTCTTTTGATGACAAGAAGATCACTGGACTTGAAGATTGCATTGATCATGATCAGCTGAGATTTGAAAATGAAGATTCATATTCTGATACCTCAAGTCCTGACAGTCTAAGTCCTGATACTGTAAATTCTGATGGATTAAACTCTGATGTTATTGAAACTGTGGTGACTACGTCAAAGGAAGATGCACCAATGCAGGGGGAGCATACTCAAGATATTATCACATCTCAAAAAGCATCAGAACATACATCTGGCTCTTCAAATTCTGATTCGTCAAGTTCTGATAAGCCAAGTACTAAAAATCTAAATACTGAAGGATCCAACTCAGAGAGCATAGTTTCAGGGGGAGCATCAGAAAATGAAACCGAAGACAGCATGAATCATGGGGGAGCATCCAGTTCTAGAGAAAATCTTCCATCTGCAAGGAAGTGGACAAAATCACATACACCTGATTTGATAATTGGAAATCCTGAGGCAGGTGTCAGAACTAGAACAGGTACTTCGAATGAATGTCTTTACAATTCTTTTCTCTCTCAGTCTGAGCCAAAGAAAGTGGAAGAAGCTCTTCAAGATGCTGATTGGGTGCAAGCAATGCAGGAAGAGTTGAATGAATTTGAAAGAAACAAAGTCTGGACCTTAGTGCCAAGACCTAAGAATAGATCGGTTGTTGGTACAAAGTGGGTATTCAGAAACAAAACTGACAGTGATGGCATAATTGTAAGGAACAAGGCAAGGCTGGTTGCAAAAGGATATTCTCAACAGGAGGGAATTGACTATGATGAAACATTTGCTCCAGTTGCTAGGTTAGAAGCCATAAGGATATTCATGGCTTATGCTGCTCACAAAAAGTTTACTGTCTTTCAAATGGATGTGAAAAGTGCTTTTCTCAATGGAGAATTGGAAGAGGAAGTATATGTTGAACAACCTCCAGGCTTTGTAGATTCCAAATATCCAGATTATGTCTACAGGCTTGATAAAACACTTTATGGACTTAAGCAAGCTCCTAGAGCATGGTATGAGACTTTAGCTCAGTTTCTTCTGGAAAGTGGATTCAACAGAGGAACTATTGACAAAACACTGTTCTATCTCAACCATGGCAAGGACTTACTTTTGATCCAGATTTATGTTGATGATATTATTTTTGGGTCTCCAAATGACAAACTTTGCAAAAAGTTTGCCAAACTAATGCAGTCAAGATATCAGATGAGTATGATGGGAGAACTCAGTTATTTTCTGGGCCTTCAAGTCAAGCAGAGTGAAGAAGGAACTTTTATTTGTCAATCTAAGTACACCAGAAACTTGCTGAAGAAATTTGGAATGCAAGACTGTTCAAGTGCATCCACTCCCATGGCCACTGCAACAAAACTGGATAAGGATACTGGTAATTCAGTAGATATTACTGATTACAGAGGTATGATTGGCTCACTTCTCTATCTAACTGCTAGTAGACCAGATATCATGTTTGCTACCTGTCTTTTTGCAAGATTTCAAGCAGATCCAAGAGAACCTCACTTAACAGCTGTAAAAAGAATCTTTAAGTATCTTAAAGGAACAGCTGATCTAGGATTATGGTATCCTAGAGAATCAGATTTTAAATTAATAGGTTACTCAGATGCAGATTTTGCAGGTTGCAAAATTGACAGGAAAAGCACAAGTGGTAGCTGCCAGTTTCTTGGAGGCAGGTTGGTTTCTTGGTATAGCAAGAAACAAAAGTCAATTTCCACATCAACTGCAGAAGCAGAGTATATTGCTACAGGAAGCTGCTGTGCACAGATTCTCTGGATGAAGAATCAGTTACTGGATTATGGGTTAACATATTTCAAAGTCCCTATTTACTGTGATAATCAAAGTGCTATTGCTATGACAGGTAATCCAGTTCAACACTCTATGACAAAGCACATCAGCATCAGGTACCATTTCATCAGGGAACATGTGGATGAAGGTACAATGGAATTGCATTTTGTTCCCACAGATCAACAAGTAGCAGATATCTTCACAAAACCACTGTGTGAAGCCACCTTTTCAAAATTGGTAAATGAACTTGGAATGATTTCAGGTTCTTTCTCTAAATCTGCTTAAACTTGTTCTATATTATCAGACTTTATGATCAGTATTTACAGAATTAATCTCTTTGTATATTCTGTGCATTAATTGATAAATGTCTTTAAGTACTGACTGTTGTCTGATATATGTTTCTAAACTCTGATAAGTGATATGTCTGTTTCAGTAACTGTTCAATCCTATGAGGATAACTATGCTAGATACTGATCTAGTAATCTTCAATAAACAAATGATTCCATGGAAGAAGTAATTATTTCAGTGGAAATCTTATGACACTAGCAAATTCTGATAACTGAGCTTAGTTAAGTTTACTTTGTATATCTTATTACTAAGTCACAAATTAGAATAATGCTACTCATCTGTTAAGTTCTGATACTAGTAAACTGCTGAATGTACTAAGTGCTGATAGACCTCTCTTATTAAAAAAAAAAAAACAAAAAAAAAAAAAATAAAAAAAATCAGGTACTCCTTTGAGATCTAGAGTAAAAATGTGAAAGGGACGACCCAAGTGCATTGCTGGTATTAAGTAAATATGCATTAGAAAAGCACAATATTTTTTCTTGGTGACTGTTCACACTCTATGATTACTGGAGAAATACTCTGATAATAGCATAAATTCTGATAAGCAGTCGTGACTCACTTACACTGAGAAGCCACTGTAAAAGAGAATTTTAAAGATGCATAAAATTAGCACAAAAATAGTTGAGGTGGACTCATGCATGAACTCATTTATCAGTAGGTTTCAGGATAATGACAGCTCTTTAGCAAAATTTTAATTATGACTTATTTCTAAGATGTACTGAAGTAAATCAGACTTTACTCTTTATTAGTTATTTAGCTTAATGCACACACACATCACTCCATCTGAATGATGAAAATTTCTGTGGTGGTCTATGTTATTTTAGATAAACAGTCATTGTATCATTTTTGCACAAATTCTGAGGACAAGTTCTAGTTACACGTTCTGATGATTAAGTTCTGACGTTCATAACTAAGAACTTGTATGAGTATTTACTAAGATGAGCATTCCTTTTTCGAGTTAAGAAATTATGTTCTGATGACTGTTAGGTTCTGGTATAGGTCTAAGTTCTGATTTCTCAGTCTAATCCTTTACTTGGCTTATCCTTGAATGAAATTTAATAACAGTCTCAGTTTGTACTCGCATATGTTGAAGTGGAAGATTAATAGTCACTATGATTAGGATTAATGGTTTTGTACTTGAACAGTCCACTGTTTCTTGTGTCTTGTGCGGTCTAGACCATGATTCCTCTTTCCAATGACTGTTATTCTTTTTCAAAGTCTAGGGAGACGAGGTAGACTTAACTCTATCTGTCAGCATTAAATATCTTTGCGTCTCTTGGCATTCTCTTGCCTATATACACAGCCACTTCACATTAGTCTTCTCATCACACTTGTATCACAAATTCAGTCTTGTTTTTCATTTACTATCACAAATGGCTGAATTTGGCTGGTTCTACAATTACGGTGATGAGACTGTGCATGTCTTTTTGAATGGAATTCCAACTCCCTACCCTATCACCAACATCCCTCACAATCTCTGGATTCAATTTCCAGAGGTTATCAAACGTGATCTGGTGGCCATTCGAAGAGACCTTCACCTTCATCGTATCCGTCAGCAAGAGCGAATCATACGACTCGCCATCTTGTTTGTCGAAGATAGGAAGAGGAAGATGACTTAATCTCGTCTTCTTCCTGTTCTTCTTCATCCTCAGCTTTGTCAGGCTTCTTAGCTAGGACTAAGGCTGTTGATGTTAGAATTAGAAGCTTAGGGAAAATCTTGTATTGATGTAATTTCTATTTCATATATGTATTGACCTGATATATTAATGAAAACTGTTTTTACTTCAAGATTTTGTCTCTGAGTTATTTTATCTTGTGTTGTTAAATCCTGCTTGATATTCTGATGACCATTTAAATTTTGTCTTTATTTAAGTTCTGATTCTTTGTCAGCACTTATTCATCGAAATTATCTCGGTCATTTTTAACATGATTCATTTTCAGAATATTAATGTTGCAGTGAAAAATAATTCAATCAGTGCTAACGGTTTAAATTTTGAATTAAAACTGTGTCTCTTGATAAATGAAATGGTTTTTCCTTGAAACAAGGCAACTGGGTAAGTAATCATTCCTGTTTTCTCGAGCCCAGTAACTATCCGTTATTACTGCATGTCTGACAGGTGTCCAACGGTAACATTTTTTTTCAGAGTATAAGAACAACAGAGAGAAGATTTCTTTAATCTTTTATTTTCTTTATACTTTATCTCTCTTCTTACTTTTACTCTCTTTCTCATTCTTTCTCACGTTGGTTTTTCATACAGACATTATCTCAAACACCTAACAGGCATACTTGAATTTCAATATTTTTTCACATGGCACCAAAGGATTTAATCATTGATGGAGCAAAGTTTGTTCCAAACAACTATGCTGCAATTCTTGATCATGCTGAAGCTCCATCTGAATTGCATTTTGTGCAAGATCTTCTTGCACATAGTGAGGTTGGGTACGCCTTAACTCAGCCTGAATTATTTTCAAGTCAACAAGTTCTGCGGTTCTGGAGGACTGGAGTTTTTGATGATGGTGGTAAACGAGGAACTCCCAGTATTATCTTCCAATTGGGTGATTCATCCTATGTAGTCACTCCTAGTACAGTACGAAGAGCATTACATCTTCCAGAAGATTGTACCTTCTCTATACCAGAGGAATCAGAACTTCGGGGGTTAATGACTGATTTGGGATATGAAAAGAGTCTGACGAAACTTGGACAGTTGAAACGGGCTAATATCAGAAGAGAATGGAGTTTCTTCTTCGATTGCATCACCAAGGCTTTTGGCAACAAGTGTTCAAATTTTGATGTCATCCCAATTCTGAGTCAGCACATCGGGTATGCTATTATCCATCAAACTCATTTTGATTTTGCAACTGGAATAATTGGTTTTATTGGGGATAGGATGACAGAGGATCGAGATGTTGTTTATTTTGCTAGATTCTGTCAACTTATTTATACGTATTGTACTGCTGAACCCCAGTTAGTCAGCACTCAAACCCCACCTTTTAAGGTTGCAAAAAGATACTTTAACGACCTGATAAATGCTGACACAAAGAAATCAATGGTGAGACAATTACAGATTCCTCAGTCTGTGAAACAGATTCTGGTAAATGCTGATCCTGCTACTTACAAATCTGTTTACTTAAATGTTCAACCAACTCACCATAACCAAAATCCATCAACCTCAGTACCTACCTCTCATTCTACTCAACCTACCCTCAGAACTTATCTCAAATCCTATCTCTCCACTTCACAGACTGCTCAACCTTCTTCTTCAGCACCTACTGTGAAGCCTACATCCTCTAAGCCAAAGAGAATAAAGACTGTTCCTCAAACACCTCAAAAGAGGAGAAGCATTACTTTGAGCGATGAATCAGATTCTGAGGATCAGATTCCCTCTTCAGAACCTGTGGTATATGAAGCTGAGAAGGCAACTTCTCAGAAGGATTCTGTAATTGGGGGTTCTAGGCTTCTCAAGAGGCTTAGACGTATGACGGTTCCTGAAACTCCCAAGGAATCCAAATCAACAAGGAAGTACAAGAAACAGAGGGCACAAAGGCCAGTTTCAGATGATGAGGAGGAAGCAGCTAAGGAAGGGGATCAGGAATCTCTGATCTCACAAGACAAGGAATTTGCTCCAGTCACTTCTTCTCCATCAACTCCATCTCAGGAACCTGTATCTGACAAGGCTAATTCACCTTCTATGTCTCTTGTTGATCCAGGCACAAGTGCTGAAATTGATATTCAGAACCTGGTTGTGCCTGAAATACTTTTCTTAGAAGCTCCAACAGCAAATAATCCTTCCACAACACCTGTTACTGATGCTGTTCAAACTCCTGAGTTATCACTAACACCTTCTCTGCATCAAGATGCTGATGATCAGATTTTAGGTGAGCATCAGGATATGGCTGTTGATCAGAACTTAGTATCAGATCAGCAATTAGAGGATGTTGAAGCCTCCATTGCTACTCACACAGTTGTCTTATCAGAAGATACTGATTCTCTAAGTTCTGATGCTGCAAATGTTGGAGATACTGGTGAGGCTGCTACAACTGTAGATGCTGATGAAGCAGGTCCTTCAGGACATACTCCTCCACTGACTCTTCCTAAGTCTGAACTGGTAAAGGAGTTTGTTATCAGGGATGCACCAGTACCTTGGAGTGAAACTCCTGCAGGTCAGGAGTGGACTAAGGAATGGAACTCAGTTTCATGTGTTCCAAATGCTTTACATCTTGCTGAGCACTTGACTAAAGCTGATGAAATGTTACATTCTGATGATTTTAAAACCCAGCTTAGAGTCACTGCATTGAGTACTAAACATCTACAAGGTCTTCATTCCAACACTCATGCAGAGCTACACAAGATTCAGGAGAACTTTATCAAACAGGAACAAGTTTGGAAAATTGATAAGAAAAAGTTCTTCCAACCTACCATTGACAGGGTTGCTTATATTGAGAAAACTCAAGAGAAGCAACAAGCTCAGATTGATCAAATTCTGACAAATCAAGCTTCTCAGCAATCGCAACTTACTGAAATCCAGACCTCAGTGGAACTACTTATCTCTCTTTTATTACCTGCTGATGCCAAAAAGGGGGAGAAGGTAATTAAGTCCAAATGCAAAACCAACAAGACACTGCAAAGAAAGGATGATGGAAAAGATGACCAAGGAAACTCTGGAATGGGTAGTGGTCATAGTCAAGGTAGAAGGTTTACATCAAGACAAGCTAGTCACAGAACAAGTTCTGATACTGGGAAAAGAATAAGTTCTGCTGCTGGTAAAAGGATAAGTTCTGATGAACTTCTAGATCTTGATGAGAAAATGTCAAGACAGTTATTTCTTCAAGAAAATCCAGGGATGGACTTGGAAAGTTTAAAGGAAGAAGAAGCCAGACTTAAATCAGAGAAAGTCACATCTAAATCTGAAGCTTCTGGTAAAAAGTTACTTCCAAAACCTAAAGGCATTGTGATCAAAGAAAGGATACATACTGAAGAAACTTTGGCTAGATCACAACCACAGATAGATCCAAGATCCAAGGGTAAAGAAAAGGTTGGTGAACCTATCAAGCCTTATGTACCTCCTGAGGAAGAAGAAATTACTGATGGAAAAGATGATCTTGCTCTGACTTCAAGAAAAGTTCTTAAAACAACCTCTGACATGGCTCAAGTTGTTCAGAGTCAAGAAATTGTAAGTTCTGATATTCAGAAGAAGCAAGTAACCTCTGACAGTGCTCAAGTTAACTTGATATCAGAAAATAAATCTAAAACACTCCTACCAGGATTCACTAAAGCAAAACAGACTCAATCTTTGAAGACTACTCCAAGTGGTTTTGAAGCAAGAGTAGTTACTGGAAAGGAAGCTAGAGATAAAACTGGATTGGGAAGTGCTGATGAAAGAAGAGTACACAACACTACCGATGATCCAACTTCCTTGAGTGAACCAGGAATTGGAGCAACTCCTGAAAGATTGAATCAATTGGAATCTGTACAGATGGTTTACCATACCTACTTGAAAGAATACATCATGTTGTATTTCATGACAGATGGTAGGGTTTATCATATAAGACAAAATGCCATTCCTTTGAAGTATTTTGAAGAATTGGAGCATGTACTTTTCTTACTTCAAGTGGATAACAGAATAACAGAGACTGCTGCAAACTACTTAAAAGAACAGATTCAAAGACATAAAAGGCTTTATTCTGTTAAGTCTGACAGCAGATATGTTCCAAAGTACAGAAATCACAATGGTGATATTGTTGATATGAAGCCTAATACTGCACAGATCAGAACATATCTTGGTATTAAGGGGCTTGAATTCAATCTAGAGTCTAACAAAGCTTATGTCATAAGACTAGATCGGGAGTTGAGAAAAGCAAAGATTAATGATCTCAGAGCTGCAATATTTCAAACTGGTGAAGATACTGCAGAGCTTAAAGATGTCAAACGGAGAATGATTGATGAACTCAGATATGCTGAGAAATGTTTGTTGAAGAATTATCTCAGAACAACTCCTGACATCAGAGAGATCAGAAAATGATGAAGCCAAGTCAAAGATCTACAACTACTTAAATTCTGATGTGTATACAGACCAAAGTTGTTATCAGAAGTTGAATTGGTAAAAGCTTAAAGGACTGTAAGCTGTAGTTATCTTGTCTATTTCTCATGCATTTGTACTTAATGTTTTTGACATCATCAAATATCTGTTAAACTTGTATATTTTGCTAATTTACAAGTTGGGGGAGATTGTTAGATATATTTGATAATGTCATGGCTAATATGTTTTATGTTTAGATTTCAGATCTTATTTGAACAGAACAAATCAGTACTTAACTGACCAGTACTTATACTGGACGTCAGAACTTAAGGGATATCAGTACTTATGTTATCAGGAGATAAGCATCAGGAGATAGATATCAGAACTTAAGTGTTGAAGGATGATCAGATAAGGACAGTAGCTGATTAAAGTTAAGAAGATCAAGATAAACATAAGAAGAGATATGTATGAAGAAGGAATTCCGTGAAGAATGGAATACTTGGAATAGAAGATATCTGATTGATATATATTAGGAAGCAGAATTATATTCCATATCAATTAGCGATTATCTTGTAACTGTGTAGTATATAAACACAGACATAGGGTTTACACTATAAGTGTTATCATTATCGAGAATATTATTTACTGTAACCCTAGCAGCTCTCGTGATATTTTGTTCATCACTGAGAGATAACAGTTCCAGATTGTAACAGAGTTTATTGTTTCAATAAAGTTTGTTTTCTGTTACATAAGTTCTTGAAGTTTGATTTGATTGTAATAAACACTGTATTCACCCCCTCTACAGTGAAAGTGTGACCTAACACATCTAGAGATGTTCATATGACTGTCAAGCAATTGAGTGACAGACTGGAAAAGATTGAGGTTAAAACAGAGGCTAAAAAGAAAAATAATAGAAATGGTAAAGTAGGAATTAACAAGCATAACAAATACACACCTGATAAATATGCTCCTAGAAAAATCTGTGTCAAGTGTGGTAGTGTAAATCATTTGTCTGTTAATTGCAAAACTGCCATGCCTACTTCCATATCTGTGCCACCTCATTTTCCCAACATAAATGCCATGCCTTCTATGCCTATGAATGCTATGTCTACACAGAATATGAATGCACAATTTTCTAATATGCCATTTGCACCTAATCCTTATTATGCTGCATTTAGTATGCCACAAATGCCATTTAGCATGCCTTACTGGAATAACATGTTTACTAGTAGCATGCCATTTCCTGTTAATCAAAATATGCATGATAATTCTGCTGTAATGAATGGTTTCAAAGGTCCAACTCAAATAACTAAGGATGAATCTAATATCCCCAAGTCAAATGAGATCAAACCTAAGAAACAGAAAAAGAAAGCTAACAAGGCAGGACCCAAGGAAACTTGGGTACCAAAATCAACTTGATTTGATTTTGATGTGTGCAGGGAAATATAAAGAATCTATGGTACTTGGATAGTGGCTGTTCAAGACACATGACTGGTGATTCTACCCCGCTCACAGAGTTCAAGGAGAGAGCTGACCCAAGTATTACTTTTAGAGATGACAGCAAGGGTTATACTGTGGGATATGGCTTGATTTCAAAAGACAATGTCATCATTGAGGAGGTTGCCTTAATGGATGGTCTCAAGCACAATTTGTTGAGTATCAGCCCGCTATATGGTAAAGGCAATTCAGTAAACTTCAACTCTGAAGCCTGTGTTGTGACAAACAAAAGGAGCAACAAAGTGGTTCTCACTGGTGTGAGAAAAGAAAATGTGTACTTAGCTGACTTCAACTCATCAAATGCAGAATCTGTTACTTGTCTTCTCAGTAAAGCAAGTCAGGATGAAAGTTGGATATGGCACAAAAAGCTATCCCATTTAAACTTCAAGACCATGAATGAACTTGTAAAGAAAGAACTGGTTAGAGGTATTCCTCAAGTGGAGATTTCTAATGATGGATTGTGTGATGCCTGCCAAAAAGGAAAGCAGATCAAAGCATCATTCAGAAAGAAGCTTGATTCAACAATTGAAGAACCTTTGCAACTGCTACACATGGATTTGTTTGGACCAGTCAATGTGTTGTCCATCTCAAGGAAAAGATTTTTCCTAGTAATTGTAGATGATTTCTCAAAGTTCTCTTGGATATATTTCCTAAAGTCTAAAGATGAGGCTAGTGAAATCATCATCAATCACATAAGGCAAGTCAATAATCATCCTGATTTCAAAGTTAGAAGAATTAGGAGTGACAAGGGAACCGAGTTCAAGAATTCTGTCTTGAGAGCATTTTGTGAAGAAAATGGGATTTTAAAGCTGCAAGGACAATGCTTGAATAGTCTAAATTACCAACATATTTCTGGGCTGAAGCTGTAAATACTGCATGCTACACTCAGAATATTTCTCTGGTTAATCAAGCAAAATGCATGACTCCCTATCAATTGTTCAAGAACAAGAAGCCAACTCTAAATTTTCTTCATGTATTTGGCTGCAAATGTTATATCTTGAGAAATCAAACTGATCAGAATGGGAAGTTTGATGCTAAAGCAGATGAAGAAATTTTTATTGGATATGCTGTTGGTAAAGCATATAAAGTCTACAATCTAAGAACCAACACTGTTGTGGAATCAATACATGTTGTGTTTGATAATAAAAAGATTGAACGACTGCAAGATGGAGATTACCATGAGAGCCTCAAATTTTACAATGTGGAGATGGTTAGTGATGACAGTGATGATGAAAGTGGTCAAGAAACAGTATCAAAGGATAATGCAGAAAAATCCACTACCACTGAAGCACAAAATTTAACATCTGTCGAGTTGCATAATGCTTCATCCGCCGGGAGACAATCTGCTTTATCCGTCGGGAGACAACCAACTTCATCCGTCGGGTCATCAAAAGAAGCTGGAGGTCAGAATAGATCAGTTACAGAAAGTTCCCCTTTCTCAAATCAAAGATCCATTAACTCAAGGGGAGTTTCTAATAATCTAAACTCAATCACACATCAAGACAACAATGAGGCCTCTTCATCTAGAGCTAATCTACCTTAACAAAGGAAATGGACAAAGGATCATCCCTTTGAGCTCATCATTGGTGTTGTATCTTCTAGAGTTAAAATAAGGAGAGCACCACAAGAAGAATGTCTACACAACAACTTTCTTTCTAAGGGAAAACCAAAGAAGGTAGAAGAAGCTTTGTTGGATCCTGATTGGATTTTAGCTATGCAGGAGGAGCTAAACCAATTTGAGAGAAATAAGGTATGGAAGCTGGTGCCCAAGCCTAAAGGAAAGAATCCAATAGACACCAAATGGGTATTCAGAAACAAGATGGATGAAAATGGCATAGTAGTCAGGAACAAAGTTAGATTGGTTGCTAAGGACTATTGTCAACAAGAAAGAATAGATTTTGATGAAACATTTGCTCCTGTTGCAAGACTTGAAGCCATCAGAATCTTCTTAGCCTATGCAGCCCATGCCAATTTCAAAGTCTATCAAATGGATGTCAAAAGTGCCTTTCTGAATGGAGATTTGGAGGAGGAAGTCTATGTCAGTCAGCCTCCTGGTTTTGAAGATCCAAATTTTCCAGAATATGTTTACTATCTTTTGAAAGCACTTTATGGACTAAAGCAAACACCTAGAGCCTGGTATGACACTTTGTCAAAGTTTCTTTTAGAGAATCACTTCACTACAGATACTGTATACAAAATTTTTTAAAATGTTAATGGCTCTAGTATACTTGTTCAAATTTATGTAGATGACATTATTTTTGGCTCTACAGATGAAAAACTTTGCAAAAAGTTTGCCAAATTGATGCAAAGTAAGTATGAAATGAGTATGATGGGAGAACTAACTTACTTTCTTGGTTTGCAAGTTAAGAAAGTTAGTGATGGAATATTCATTAGTCAAACTAAATACATTTATGATCTTTTAAAGAAGTTTGATCTAATGGATTGCACATCTGCAAAAACTCCCATGGCCACTACAATTAAGCCTGAATTAAACACTACTGAAAAGTCTGTGGATATTTCAAGTTATAGGGGCATGGTTGGCTCACTTCTGTACTAACAACTAGTAGGCCAGATATAATGTTTGCTACATGTTTGTGTGCTAGATTTCAGGCTTATCCTAGAGAATCTCACTTTGCAGCTATTAAGAGAATTTTCAGATATCTCAAGGGAACACCAAAACTTGGTATTTGGTACCCTAGAGATTCTGGTTTTGATCTAACTGGTTATTCGGATGCAGATTATGCAGGTCGTAGAATTGATAGAAAAAGTACAACAGGAACCTGTCAATTTCTAGGAAACAAACTTGTGTCCTGGTTCAGTAAAAAGCAAAATTCAGTTTCTACTTTTACAGCTAAAGCTGAATATATTGCTGCTGGCAGTTGCTGTGCACAGATTTTGTGGATGAAAAACCAATTGCTAGACTATGGTTTGCAAGTTAAAAGGATTCCCATTTTTTGTGATAACACAAGTGCAATTGCCTTCACTGAAAATCCAGTACAACATTCAAGGACAAAGCACATAGACATCAAGTACCACTTCATAAGGGAACATGTAATGAATGGTACTGTGGAACTATATTTTGTTCCAAGTGAAAAACAGCTTGCAGATATATTTACCAAACCACTGGATGAATCCACCTTTTCAAGGTTGGTAAGTGAGTTAGGTCTGCTAAATTACTCTTGAATCTTTATAGATTGTTTGCAAGTTGTAATGCAGCCAGAAATTTAATTGATTTTTCAGTCATGGATGAAATTTTGGCTAAGTCAAAATTTACATCTCGACGGATGATCACTATCCATCGAGTTTGATCATCCATCAGTATACTATTTGTTAATAAAATCAATTACTTTCCTGGAATATTTTATGACTCGACGGATAACTGATTTATCCTCATCCGTCGAATTGTCTTATTCTTAGCCGTTAATTCTCTGAACATTATCCATCGAGTATACTTACAGTTTGTAAGCATAACACGACGGATAATTGATGGAATTTTTACAGTTTATTTTTTTTAACGGCACTTTGGGCAATTCTTATTGGTTACTTTATTTTACTTTATTATTGTTGACAGTTATTTTTTAGATAGTGTAAAAGCTTAATTCATTTTCATTACTTTTCTTTTATCATTCTCAAATCATCTGCTCTAATTTCTTTCTTTCTCAAAAGCACTTACTCTCTCTCTGTGCAAGTTTTTACTCTCTAACAATGGCACCTGTCGTCAAGATAATATCTCAAACTGGATTAATTTATGATAAGAACTACTTCACTGCTCTTGTGAACAAGGGGATTCAACAGTCTGGTTACTACCACAAGATGATGGATTTTGTGAAGAACTGCAAACTTAACTATGCCATGCTGGAATCACCCACCATCTACTGTGAGGTTGTTGAAGAGATGTGGACAACTGCTACATACAACTCAACCGATAAGACTATCACTTTCACTATTAAAGGTAAGGAATTCTGTGTTAATAGTGACATTATTAAAGCATGTTTCAAGATTCCTGATAATACTGTAACTTCACAACACACAGACACTGACATTATTAACATGCTTAACTCCATGAACTATGCACTCTCTACTTCTAAATTAAGTGAAATTAGGAGGTTGGGTCTTAGAAAGGAATGAAGTTATTGTGTGATGTAGTTGCCAAGGTCTTTTCTGGTAAAATCAGTAATTTTGATTTTGTCAATATCTCTATGCTTAACATGCTTTACATGCTTATTACTGATAAATTTTTCAACTTTAGTGATCTTATCATAATTGAGTTGGGGTTTAAGTTAGGGGAGTTAAATAAGAGGGGTAAAAATGTTTATTATTCTAGATTTTTAATGATGATTGCTAACCACCTCTCTGAGGATATTGTGCTTGAGAATCCAACCAACAAATTAGATTGTTGGGTTCCAGAGAGAAGGATTATTGCAGATTTGAACAGGGAAAACCATCACAAAGAGGTTCCATTCTTCCATTTTCCTGTTATGGAGGCACCTCAGGTAAGTGAGGTAAGTTCAGCTGTCCCTACTCTTCCAGCCTTACAAATTTCTTTTCCTTATTGTGTAGCTCTGACAACTGTGTCAATGACCCAACAGTTGCCTACCCAAACTACCAAACCATCCAAAATTTCTAAATCCAAATCAAAGAAAGCCCCCTCTGGTATCTCTCAAAAGATGCCAGTTGTAAAATCCACCAAACCAAAAGAGGGGAGTGTGAAGGTGGGTAAGAAAGATGAGGGACAAGGTGAACATCAAAGAAACCCTAAGGATAAGGTTGGAGAGGTGAGTGTTTCCCAGCCTAGCCACACTGCAGTTTCCCAACAAACTGCAGTGCTTAATAAGGACATAAGCTCATTGCTAGTTGCATCCTCCCAAAAGGATGTGACTATTGAACAAAGCTCTCAGCCAAGAGCACAGACCAAAAGGGTAAGGGACACAAGATCACCCCAAACCTATACTAGAAAGAAGAAATCAAAAATTCTTGGGAATGCACAGGGTTCACACACTGTGCAAACTGGTGCTGAAGACACATTCACTGCACCTTTTCAAAGTCAGTTTGATGTGGCTCCAATAAATGTGGAGTCATAGCCAAAATCTTTAGTTATAGAAGTACCTCAAACACCAAACTCTCCCATAAACTCTCTGGATGTGGATATGATCAACACATCAATTCCTGATTCCCCTTCTTTAACTCTGTTGGGGAAGCCAAAATCTAGTGCAAGTGAGCATCATCTTTTGGATGATTTGTTGGCTCACTTGCCAATTCTTTCAGGAACTATTGAGACATCTGTGCCAAAATTCTCATCAATCTGCACAGAGTACACAATAGTTTCCACTCCAAACTCATTCATTTCTACTCACTCGATGGATATTGTTCATCCGTCGATTAGTGATTGTATCCCGATGGATAAGCTTAACAGCAGTTATCCGTCATATAGTCAAACTGCTAACCCGACGAATATCCCTTATTTGTCGAGTGTCTCTATATAGCTTCAAATTTCATCAATTATCTCAAGTGCAGAAGACTTAGTGGTAGTACAATCACTCATAGGACTAAAATAAAATAATAATACTATCAATTCTCCTACAAAAATTATACTAATGAACTTGGATAAACAAAATAATATACTTTATTTATCCAGGATAAAAAAAATCCATTATACAATTGGTTATACAATTGGTTCATACTTTATTTATTCTCCCTTGACCTTATGTCCCGGAGGGCGGAGGATTGATCTTTATGAGCGGAGTTTTTTTCCTTGCCCAAGTATGAGCGTAGCTTTGAAAAAGAACGATCGTGGTTTCTTTCATCAAGTATTTCATCTGATTGAATATGATGTTAGGTTATTACTAGACAATCTGAAGTAGTTGGGGAGCAGGTACTCATTTAAATAGCATATATTGTGTCAGTTCCTGCTTCCATGTACTGTGGAATATTATCAGTAATGATTAATTCTTGTGTGTATTTATAACTTACTGCTTCTTGTTTGATTGTTACTTTGTGAACATTATTTAATATATTGTGCATCTATGACTTGGCCTGGATTGTTATACAAGTATCTGGCAGTGTTAACTGTAGAGATATACAGTCTATTTATCAGCATGTTTTATATGCGGGCTTAAAATTTTATTAAATATATAATAGGTTACTTGTAGTAAGTCCAACTGTTGACGGAACTTAGTCCATTAGGTTTAGTTTAGGGCTTCACTATTTATATAAGTGATATTATCCCCCACATGTTATATTAGACTTGATTATTAGAATTTTGTTGAATATTGAAATTGGGTCCCGGAAACCCTTGGGGGCAGTGATTCTTCTACGATGATCGTTTCTTCAATCTGTACATGTTAAAGCTCATAGCACATTTTCTTTGTGGCGCAGATAGTGGATAAGCTTAAATGGTACGTGCAAGATGGTGACACGGTAAGTCTGCATACATCTCTTTAATTCTGCAAATTTCCGGAAGGGCTCGTCTCAAGTTGCCTCTGTAATTATTATATCTATGAATTGCCTGAAGTGGCAGGATATTATGGGAATTTTTGTCTTCTGCAAATTACATATTAATTTGTCAGTTGTCACTGAGTTTATTGCTCTTGTTCCATCAAATATTAATTATAACTAAAAACACCTCGTCAGATAGTAGATTTTTGTTGCGGTGCAAATGACTTTAGTTGCTTGATGAGAGATAGGCTCCATGAAATGGGAAAGATCTGCTCCTTCAAAATTATGATCTATTTACACCCAAGGTGCGTCTTTTTGACTCGGCTCGTGCAGCTTTACTAGGATTAAGAACACCATGTACTTGGTTGCCACCCTTTCTTATGTAGAGTCACGCGGTCTGCTTCCTTTTTCGCTTTTTCTTTCTGCACCCCTTCTTTCTTATTCAAGTTCCAAGTTCATTTCAAATTTTTGGTATTCAAAACCTTTGTTGTCAAGGACTCACGTTTGTTTACTGCTAATGTTTCTTTTTGCTTAGAATGACTTCAACTTTGAGCAGAAAGATTGGATGACTGTCACTTTAGAAGAACTTCCTGCTGGTTCGAATCTGGTCAGAGATGCTAATAAGTTGCTGTCTTGTACTTTCAGTAATTTAATATATGATGAAAATGGACTTATGATATTTTTTTTTCGGTCCTCTCTTTATAGATTATGGGCCTGAATCCTCCTTTTGGTATCAATGGATGCTTGGTGAACAAATTCATTGACAAGGCACTCACATTTAAACCAAAGCTACTAATTCTTATAGTTCCCAGAGAGACTGAAAGGTATGTTTCTTGCCTGGCTAAATGTTCATAGACGTAAACTGTTTATGGCTTCTCGCTTACCTTTTTTTTGCTGCGACTACAGACTTGACAGAAAGAAGAATTCCCCATATGATATAATTGGGAGGATCAACGTCTACTATCGGGAAAGGTCTGGAAGCAAAATGTTGATTTAAGTCATCTGATGATTAGATTTAATATAATAATCTTCAAATATGTATTTCTCCTTTCGGGCATTTTACCTTCCTGGATCAGTTGATGTGCACGGTAAGCAATTGGAGCAGCATAACAATTTGGCACCACCTCTGTATCTTTGGAGCCGTCCGGATTGGACTGCCAAGCACAAAACAATAGCCGAGACACATGGCCACGTCACAGTCACATATGATCCAATACAGATGGGAAAAATGGATACAGGAGAAAACCATGATGGGACGTATGAGGATATGGAAGTTCAAGTCGATCCGCCTATCTATTTACCGGGTACCAGCGCAGACCAGAAAAACTCTCATGAATGGGATTCGAAGGGCTTTTATCCAAGTAACTACACGATCGCAATGCAGCACTCTTCTCGTGTTTCTGATTCTTATGCAATGGGAATGCAGGATACCTATTTTGTTTCGGATGCTATGCAGGGTGTCTACCATGAAGATCTGGAGGGTGTCCACCAAGGAGCTTTTTCCCCGTCGCACCAATATCCAACAGAGCCTTACTTATATTTATCAACTTATATGTTGATTGTCCCATATGTATAAACTAAATATTAAGTTACATTGAATTATAATTTTTATTGCTTTTGAAAAAATATTACTAGTCCTTAGAAGGAGAAAAAGTAATTATCAATGATTATAATTAGGCCAAGTCCAATCGTAGTATATATTAATAATCAGTTAAAGATTGTAGACGAAAGATTACAAAAAAATCGAGTACCGTGCCAGCTCAAGTCATATTATAAGTGAACTAAAATTTAGTTCAAAGGCACTGACTTAGATCAGCCCAATTTGCAGTTGAATCCAAGTGTTGTAAAAGTTCAAATTTACATAGTAAGAAACTAGATTTTCTAAAAATGAAGTTGCAGCAACACCCTTCAGATGGTTATCGACCATTTGATCCACTATAGGATTTCTTTACGGTCTGATTAAGTCATCGAGTTTAGCCGTCTCACCCTCTGATCAATCTCTGCCATAACTGCTGGTTCCTGCTTTTTCCGTTGCTTTGATATGTTGGTAATTGTTAACGAGCCAATCCTATCAAATGCAACCTGCATTCAAAATAGTAAGCACATGCTTCAACTCTTTAGTAATGCTTTTTGGAAGATTTTTGTGATAAAGGAAAAATGATCAGGCATTCAAGGACATGATCGGTGCTTGTTGAGGTAAAGGTCAAATGAGAGGATTCACCGTTAGTAATTCATCAGCATCAAATAGATGATGGGTGGTCATTTGCAATATGTTAATTACATCTCCAACATGTTGTGCCACGAGCAGCTCGTCTTCTTTCATCTGCAATCAGACATTCATAACCCGATTCTTAGTATCCGTAAGAATGACACTTGGGACGTATAACAGCTTTCTGTAAATTTAAAGGAGAAAAACCCTTACCTTGAAGATAACCAGAGCTACATGGAAAAGAACCTTTGCACCCTCATAAAAAAGAACTGGAAAAGAACCTTTGCACCCTCATAAAAAAGAACATCCCATACCCGCAGAGTTGTCTAAGAAAGTTAACATGACGGAAGTTAACAAACCAGTCCTAAAACTGAAAGCAATTTAGATGTGTCTGCACCAGGTGGAATGTGCATGGTGTGATAAAGAACTCTAACCTCTGAAGGCAAGCTCGTTGAAAAGACACACAAAAACCACTTTGTGGCAACAAGGGAGACATCAAATTCCAGAGCTTCCAGATGAGCGGCTAGTCAACATAATATAATCCTCGTGAAAAAATGACAAAAATAGCTGATTTTTGAAAAATTTTAACAAAAATAGCCATTCTGAAAAAAGTGGCCAATTTTGGCCGATTGAATACTCCACTGTCAGTTGGGTATCCCAATTTGTATAAGATACTCCACTGGTAGTTGGGTATTTCATATATGGGATACTCCACTGCCAGTTGGGTATCTTATATAAAGTGGATACTCCACTGACAGTTGGGTATCCCATCGGCCAAAATTGGCCAACTTTTCAGAAATTGGTTATTTTTGTCAATTTTGTGTAAAAATAGACTAAATTTGTCCTTCACCCATCCTCGTAGGGGGTAGTACACGAGATATGGAGCGAAAACTGAGGCGACACATTTTTTGGATATCTTTTCATAATTTGTCCCTATGAATTTATGATATTGCATTCGCGTTCAGTTAGGATCGTCCGGAAGTGAATCGGAGTTGAAACGAATGTAACTTGATTTTTGAATAATCCTCAAAGGGGGTAGTACACGAGGTATGGAGTGAAAATTGAGGCGGCCCATTTGTTGGATTACTTTTCATAATTTGTCCCTATGGATTTATGATATTGCATTCGCGTTCATTTGGGGTTGTCGGGAAGTGAATCAGAGTTGAAACGAATGGAACTTGGTTTCCCAATATTCCTAGTCTACGGAGCAAAAATTGAGGCTGCCCGTTTTTTGGATAAATTTTCATAATTTGTCCCTGTGGATTTATGAAATTGCATTCGCGTTCATTTGGAGTCGTCTGGAAGTGAATCGGAGCTGAAAAGAATGGAACCCGGTTTCCGAATAATCCTCGTAAGGGGTAGTACACGAGGTATGGAGCGAAAATTGAGGCGGCCCATTTTTTGGATATCTTTTCATAATTTGTCCCTATGGAATTATGATATTGCATTCGCGTTCATTTGGGGTCGTCCGGAAGTAAATCGGAGTTGAAACGAATGGAACTCGGTTTCCGAATAATCCTCGTAGGGGGTAGTACACGAGGTATGTAGCGAAATTTGAGGCGACCCATTTTTTGGATATCTTTTCATAATTTATCCCTATGGATTTATGATATTGGATTCACGTTCATTCGGGGTCGTCGGGAAGTTAATCGGAGTTGAAACGAATGGAACTTGGTTTCCCAATATTTCTCGTAGGGGGTAGTACACGAGATATGGAGCGAAAATTGAGGTGGCCCATTTTTGGGATATCTTTTCATTATTTGTCCCTATGCATTTATGATATTGCATTCGCATTCATTTGGGTCGTCTGGAAGTTAATCGGAGCTGAAGAGAATGGAACCCGGTTTCCAAATAATCCCTGAAGGTGTACACGAGGTATGGAGCGAAAATTGAAGCAACCCGTTTTTTGGATATCTTTTCATAATTTGTCCCTATGGATTTATGATATTGCATTCGCGTTCATTTGGGGTCGTCCGGAAGTGAATCAGAGTTGAAACGAATGGAACTTAGTTTCCAAATAATCCTCGTAGGGGGTAGTACACGAGGTATGGAGCGGAAATTAAGGCGACCCATTTTTTGGATATCTTTTCATAATTTGTCCCTATGGATTTATGATATTGCATTCGCGTTCATTTGGGGTCGTCGGGAAGTGAATCGAAGTTGAAACGAATGATATTTGGTTTCCTAATATTCCTCGTAGGGGGGTAGTACACGAGGTATGGAGCGAAAATTGAAGCGGCCCATTTTTTGGATATCTTTTCATAATCTGTCCCTATGGATTTATGATATTGCATTTGCGTTCATTTGGGGTCGTCGGGAAGTGAATCGGAGTTGAAACGAATGGAATTTGGTTTTCCAATATTCCTCGTAGGGGGTTGTACACGAGGTATGAAGCGAAAATTGACCCGACCCATTTTTTGGATATCTTTTCATGATTTGTCCCTACGAATTTATGATATTGCATTTGCGTTCATTTGGGGTCGTCGGGAAGTGAATCTAAGTTGAAACGAATGGAACTGGGTTTCCGAATAATCCTCGTAGGGGTAGTACACGAGGTATGGCGATAAAATTGAGGCGGCCCATTTTTTGGATATCTTTTCATAATTTTTCCTTATGGATTTATGATATTTTTTTGCAATCATTTGGGGTCGTCGGTAAGTGAATCGGAGTTGAAACGAATGGAATTTGGTTTCCCAATATTCCTCGTAGGGTGTAGTACCCGAGGTATGGAGCGAAAATTGAGGCGGCCCGTTTTTTGGATATCTTTTCATGATTTGTCTCTATGGATTTATGATATTGAATTTGCGTTCATTTGAGGTCGTCGGGAAGTGAATCTGAGTTGAAACGAATGGAACTTGGTTTCCGTATAATCCTCGTACAGGGTAGTACACGAGGTATGGAGCGAAAATTGAGGCGGCCCATTTCCTAGATATCTTTTCATAATTTGTCCGTATGGATTTATTATATTGTATTCACGTTCATTTGGGGTCGTCCGGAAGTGAATCGGATTTTAACCGAATAGAACTTGGTTTTTGAATAATCCTCGTAGGGGGTAGCACATGAGGTATGGAGCGAAAATTGAGGCGACCCATTTTTTGGATTACTTTTCATATTTTATCCCTATGGATTTATGATATTGCATTCGCGTTCATTTGGGGTCGTCGGGAAGTGAATTGGAGTTCAAACGAATGGAACTTGGTTTCCCAATATTCCTTGTAGGGGGTAGTACACGATCTACGGAGCGAAAATTGAGGCTGCCCATTTTTTTGATATATTTTCATAATTTATCCTTATGGATTTATGAAATTGCATTCGCGTTCATTTGGGGTCATCTGGAAGTGAATCAGAGCGAAAATTGAGGCTGCCCGTTTTTTTGATATATTTTCATAATTTATCCCTATGGATTTATGAAATTGCATTCGCGTTCATTTGGGGTCATTTGGAAGTGAATCGGAGCTGAAAAGAATTGAACCCGGTTTCCGAATAATCCTCGTAAGGGGTAGTACACGAGGTATGGAGCGAAAATTGAGGCGGCCCGTTTTTTGGATATCTTTTCATAATTTGTCCCTATGTTATTATGATATTGCATTCACGTTCATTTGGGATCGTCCGGAAGTAAATCGGAGTTGAAACGAATGGAACTCGGTTTCCGAATAATCCTCTTAGGGGGTAGTACACGAGGTATGGAGCGAAAATTGAGGCGACCCATTTTTTGGATATCTTTTCATAATTTATCCCTATGGATTTATGATATTGGATTCACGTTCATTCGGGGTCGTCGGGAAGTTAATCAGAGCTGAAAAGAATGGAACTTGGTTTCCAAATATTCCTCGTAGGGGGTAGTACACGAGGTATGGAGCGAAAATTGAGGTGTCCCATTTTTGGGATATCTTTTCATTATTTGTCCCTATGCATTTATGATATTGCATTCGCATTCATTTGGGTCGTCTGGAAGTGAATCAGAGCTGAAGAGAATGGAACCCGGTTTCCAAATAATCCCTGAAGGTGTACACGAGGTATGGAGCGAAATATGAGGCAACCCGTTTTTTGGATATCTTTTCATAATTTGTCCCTATGGATTTATGTTATTGCATTCGCGTTTATTTGGGGTCGTCCGGAAGTGAATCGGAGTTGAAACGAATAGAACTTAGTTTCTAAATAATCCTCGTAGGGGGTAGTACACGAGGTATGGAGCGAAAATTAAGGTGACCCATTTTTTGGATATCTTTTCATAATTTGTCCCTATGGATTTATGATATTGCATTCGCGATCATTTGGGGTCGTCGGGAAGTGAATCGAAGTTGAAACGAATGAAATTTGGTTTCCCAATATTCCTCGTAGGGGGGTAGTACACGAGGTATGGAGCGAAAATTGAAGCGGCCCATTTTTTGGATATCTTTTCATAATCTGTCCCTATAGATTTATGATATTGCATTTGCGTTCATTTGGGGTCGTCGGGAAGTGAATCGGAGTTGAAACGAATGGAATTTGGTTTCCCAATATTCCTCGAAGGGGGTTGTACACGAGGTATGAATCGAAAATTGACCCGGCCCATTTTTTGGATATCTTTTCATGATTTGTCCCTACGAATTTATGATATTGCATTTGCGTTCATTTGGGGTCATCGGGAAGTGAATCTAAGTTGAAACGAATGAAACTGGGTTTTCGAATAATCCTCGTAGGGGTAGTACACGAGGTATCGCGTGAAAATTGAGGCGGCCCATTTTTTGGATATCTTTTCATAATTTTTCCTTATGGATTTATGATATTTTTTTGCGTTCATTTGGGGTCGTCGGGAAGTGAATCGGAGTTGAAACGAATGGAATTTGGTTTCCCAATATTCCTCGTAGGGTGTAGTACCCGAGGTATGGAGCGAAAATTGAGGCGGCCCGTTTTTTGGATATCTTTTCATGATTTGTCTCTATGGATTTATGATATTGAATTTGCGTTCATTTGAGGTCGTCGGGAAGTGAATCTGAGTTGAAACGAATGGAATTTGGTTTCCGTATAATCCTCGTAGGGGGTAGTACACGAGGTATGGAGCGAAAATTGAGGCGGCCCATTTCTTAGATATCTTTTCATAATTTTTCCGTATGGATTTATTATATTGCATTCACGTTCATTTGGGTTCGTCCAGAAGTGAATTGGAGTTTAAACGAATAGAACTTGGTTTTCGAATAATCCTCGTAGGGGGTAGCACATGAGGTATGGAGCGAAAATTGAGGCGGCCCATTTTTTGGATTACTTTTCATATTTTATCCCTATGGATTTATGATATTGCATTCGCGTTCATTTGGGGTCGTCGGGAAGTGAATCGGAGTTGAAACGAATGGAACTTGGTGACCCAATATTCCTCGTAGGGTGTAGTACCCGAGGTATGGAGCGAAAATTGAGGCGGCCCGTTTTTTGGATATCTTTTCATGATTTGTCTCTATGGATTTATGATATTGAATTTGCGTTCATTTGAGGTCGTCGGGAAGTGAATCTGAGTTGAAACGAATGGAACTTGGTTTCCGTATAATCCTCGTACAGGGTAGTACACGAGGTATGGAGCAAAAATTGAGGCGGCCCATTTCCTAGATATCTTTTCATAATTTGTCCGTATGGATTTATTATATTGTATTCACGTTCATTTGGGGTCGTCCGGAAGTGAATCGGAGTTTAACCGAATAGAACTTGGTTTTTGAATAATCCTCGTAGGGGGTAGCACATGAGGTATGGAGCGAAAATTGAGGCGACCCATTTTTTGGATTATTTTTCATATTTTATCCCTATGGATTTATGATATTGCATTCGCGTTCATTTGGGGTCGTCGGGAAGTGAATCGGAGTTCAAACGAATGGAACTTGGTTTCCCAATATTCCTTGTAGGGGGTAGTACATGATCTACGGAGCGAAAATTGAGGCTGCCCGTTTTTTTGATATATTTTCATAATTTATCCTTATGGATTTATGAAATTGCATTCGCGTTCATTTGGGGTCATCTGGAAGTGAATCAGAGCGAAAATTGAGGCTGCCCGTTTTTTTGATATATTTTCATAATTTATCCCTATGGATTTATGAAATTGAATTCGCGTTCATTTGGGGTCATTTGGAAGTGAATCGGAGCTGAAAAGAATTGAACCCGGTTTCCGAATAATCCTCGTAAGGGGTAGTACACGAGGTATGGAGCGAAAATTGAGGCGGCCCGTTTTTTGGATATCTTTTCATAATTTGTCCCTATGGAATTATGATATTGCATTCACGTTCATTTGGGATCGTCCGGAAGTAAATCGGAGTTGAAACGAATGGAACTCGGTTTCCGAATAATCCTCTTAGGGGGTAGTACACGAGGTATGGAGCGAAAATTGAGGCGACCCATTTTTTGGATATCTTTTCATAATTTATCCATATGGATTTATGATATTGGATTCACGTTCATTCGGGGTCGTCGGGAAGTTAATCAGAGCTGAAAAGAATGGAACTTGGTTTCCAAATATTCCTCGTAGGGGGTAGTACACGAGGTATGGAGCGAAAATTGAGGTGTCCCATTTTTGGGATATCTTTTCATTATTTGTCCCTATGCATTTATGATATTGCATTCGCATTCATTTGGGTCATCTGGAAGTGAATCGGAGCTGAAGAGAATGGAACCCGGTTTCCAAATAATCCCTGAAGGTGTACACGAGGTATGGAGCGAAATATGAGGCAACCCGTTTTTTGGATATCTTTTCATAATTTGTCCCTATGGATTTATGTTATTGCATTCGCGTTTATTTGGGGTCGTCCGGAAGTGAATCGGAGTTGAAACGAATAGAACTTAGTTTCTAAATAATCCTCGTAGGGGGTAGTACACGAGGTATGGAGCGAAAATTAAGGTGACCCATTTTTTGGATATCTTTTCATAATTTGTCCTTATGGATTTATGATATTGCATTCGCGATCATTTGGGGTCGTCGGGAAGTGAATCGAAGTTGAAACGAATGAAATTTGGTTTCCCAATATTCCTCGTAGGGGGGTAGTACACGAGGTATGGAGCGAAAATTGAAGCGGCCCATTTTTTGGATATCTTTTCATAATCTGTCCCTATAGATTTATGATATTGCATTTGCGTTCATTTGGGGTCGTCGGGAAGTGAATCGGAGTTGAAACGAATGGAATTTGGTTTCCCAATATTCCTCGAAGGGGGTTGTACACGAGGTATGAATCGAAAATTGACCCGGCCCATTTTTTGGATATCTTTTCATAATTTGTCCCTACGAATTTATGATATTGCATTTGCGTTCATTTGGGGTCATCGGGAAGTGAATCTAAGTTGAAACGAATGAAACTGGGTTTTCGAATAATCCTCGTAGGGGTAGTACACGAGGTATCGCGTGAAAATTGAGGCGGCCCATTTTTTGGATATCTTTTCATAATTTTTCCTTATGGATTTATGATATTTTTTTGCGTTCATTTGGGGTCGTCGGGAAGTGAATCGGAGTTGAAACGAATGGAATTTGGTTTCCCAATATTCCTCGTAGGGTGTAGTACCCGAGGTATGGAGCGAAAATTGAGGCGGCCCGTTTTTTGGATATCTTTTCATGATTTGTCTCTATGGATTTATGATATTGAATTTGCGTTCATTTGAGGTCGTCGGGAAGTGAATCTGAGTTGAAACGAATGGAATTTGGTTTCCGTATAATCCTCGTAGGGGGTAGTACACGAGGTATGGAGCGAAAATTGAGGCGGCCCATTTCTTAGATATCTTTTCATAATTTGTCCGTATGGATTTATTATATTGCATTCACGTTCATTTGGGTTCGTCCAGAAGTGAATTGGAGTTTAAACGAATAGAACTTGGTTTTCGAATAATCCTCGTAGGGGGTAGCACATGAGGTATGGAGCGAAAATTGAGGCGGCCCATTTTTTGGATTACTTTTCATGTTTTATCCCTATGGATTTATGATATTGCATTCGCGTTCATTTGGGGTCGTCGGGAAGTGAATCGGAGTTGAAACGAATGGAACTTGGTGACCCAATATTCCTTGTTGGGGGTAGTACACGATCTACGGAGCGAAAATTGATGCTGCTCGTTTTTTTGATATATTTTCATAATTTATCCCTATTGATTTATGAAATTGCATTCGCGTTCATTTGGAGTCATCTGGAAGTGAATCGGAGCTGAAAAGAATTGAACCCGGTTTTTGAATAATCCTCGTAAGGGGTAGTACACGAGGTATGGAGCGAATATTGAAGCGGCCTATTTTTTGGATATCTTTTCATAATTTGTCCCTATGGATTTATGATATTGCATTCGCGTTCATTTGGGTCATCAGGAAGTGAATCAGAGCTGAAAAGAATGGAACCCGATTTCCGAATAATCCTCGTAAGGGGTAGTACACGCGGTATGGAGCGAAAATTGAGGCGGCCCATTTTTTGGATATCTTTTCATAATTTGTCCCTATGGAATTATGATATTGCATTCGTGTTCATTTGGGATCGTCCGGAAGTAAATCGGAGTTGAAACGAATGGAACTCGGTTTCCGAATAATCCTCGTAGGGGGTAGTACACGAGGTATGGAGCGAAAATTGAGGCGACCCATTTTTTGGATATCTTTTCATAATTTATCCCTATGGATTTATGATATTGGATTCACGTTCATTCGGGGTCGTCGGGAAGTTAATCGGAGCTGAAAAGAATTAAACTTGGTTTCCAAATATTCCTCGTAGGGGGTAGTACATGAGGTATGGAACGAAAATTGAGGTGGCCCATTTTTGGGATATCTTTTCATTATTTGTCCCTATGCATTTATGATATTGCATTCGCATTCATTTGGGTCGTCTGGAAGTGAATCGGAGCTGAAGAGAATGGAACCCGGTTTCCAAATAATCCTTGAAGGTGTACACGAGGTATGGATCGAAAATTGAGGCAACCCGTTTTTTGGATATCTTTTCATAATTTGTCCCTATGGATTTATGATATTGCATTCGCGTTCATTTGGGGTCGTCCGGAAGTGAATCGGAGTTGAAACGAATGGAACTTAGTTTCCGAATAATCGTCGTAGGGGGTAGTACACGAGGTATGGAGCGAAAATTAAGGCGACCCATTTTTTGGATATCTTTTCATAATTTGTCCCTATGGATTTATGATATTGCATTCGAGTTCATTTGGGGTCGTCGGGAAGTGAATCGAAGTTGAAACGAATGAAATTTGGTTTCCCAATATTCCTCGTAGGGGGTAGTACACGAGGTATGGAGCGAAAATTGAAGCGGCCCATTTTTTGGATATCTTTTCATAATCTGTCCCTATGGATTTATGATATTGCATTTGCGTTCATTTGGGGTCGTCGGGAAGTGAATCGGAGTTGAAACGAATGGAATTTGGTTTCCCAATATTCCTCGTAGGGGGTTGTACACGAGGTATGAAGCGAAAATTGACCCGGCCCATTTTTTAGATATCTTTTCATAATTTGTCCCTACGGATTTATGATATTGCATTTGCGTTCATTTGGGGTCGTCGGGAGTAAATCTAAGTTGAAACGAATGGAACTGGGTTTCCGAATAATCCTCGTAGGGGCAGTACACGAGGTATGGCACGAAAATTGAGGCGGCCCATTTTTTGGATATCTTTTCATAATTTTTCCTTATGGATTTATGATATTTTTTTGCGTTCATTTGGGGTCGTCGGGAAGTGAATCGGAGTTGAAACGAATGGAATTTGGTTTCCCAATATTCCTCGTAGGGTGTAGTACCCGAGGTATAGAGCGAAAATTGAGGCGGCCCGTTTTTTGGATATCTTTTCATGATTTTTCTCTATGGATTTATGATATTGAATTTGCGTTCATTTGAAGTCGTCGGGAAGTGAATCTGAATTGAAACGAATGGAACTTGGTTTCCGTATAATCCTCGTAGGGGGTAGTACGCGAGGTATGGAGCGAAAATTGAGGCGGCCCATTTCTTAGATATCTTTTCATAATTTGTCCGTATGGATTTATTATATTGCATTCACGTTCATTTGGGGTCGTCCGGAAGTGAATCGGAGTTTAAACGAATAGAACTTGGTTTTCGAATAATCCTCGTAGGGGGTAGCACATGAGGTATGGAGCGAAAATTGAGGCGGCCCATTTTTTTGATTACTTTTCATATATTATCCCTATGGATTTATGATATTGCATTCGCGTTCATTTGGGGTCGTCGGGAAGTGAATCAGAGTTGAAACGAAAGGAACTTGGTTTCCCAATATTCCTCGTAGGGGGTAGTACACGATCTACGGAGCGAAAATTGAGGCTGCCCGTGTTTTTGATATATTTTCATAATTTATCCCTATGGAATTATGAAATTGTATTCACGTTCATTTGGGGTCATCTGGAAGTGAATCGGAGCTGAAAAGAATTGAACCCGGTTTTCGAATAATCCTCGTAAGGGGTAGTACACGAGGTATGGAGCGAAAATTGAAGCGGCCCGTTATTTGGATATCTTTTCATAATTTGTCCCTATGGATTTATGATATTGCATTCACGTTCATTTGGGGTCTTCCGGAAGTAAATCATAGTTGAAACGAATGGAACTCGATTTTCGAATAATCCTCGTTGGGGTAGTACACGAGGTATGGAGCGAAATTTGAGGCATCCCATTTTTTTGGATATCTTTTCATAATTTGTCCCTATGGATTTATGATATTGCATTTGCGTTCATTTGGGGTCATCGGGAAGTGAATATGAGTTGAAACGAATGGAACTTGGTTTCCCAATATTCCTCTTAGGGGGTAGTACACGAGGTCTGGAGCGAAAATTGAGGCAGCCCATTTTTTGGATATCTTTTTATGATTTGTCCCTATGGATTTATGATATTGCATTTGCGTTCATTTGGGGTCATCGGGAAGTGAATATGAGTTGAAACGAATGGAACTTGGTTTCCCAATATTCCTCTTAGGGGGTAGTACACGAGGTCTGGAGCGAAAATTGAGGTGGCCAATTTTATGGATATCTTTTTAAGATTTGTCCCTATGGATTTATGATATTGCATTCGCGTTCATTTGGGGTCATCGGGAAGTGATTATGAGTTGAAACGAATGGAACTTGGGTAGTACACGAGGTATGGAGCGAAAATTGAGGCAGCCCATTTTTTAGATATCTTTTCATAATTTGTCACTATGGATTTATGATATTGCATTTGTGTTCATTTGGGGTCGTCGGGAAGTGAATCGGAGTTGAAACGAATGGAATTTGGGTTCCCAATAATCCTCGTAGGGGGTTGTACACGAGGTTTGGAGCAAAAATTGACACGACCCATTTTTTGGATATCTTTTCATGATTCGTCCCTACGAATTTAGGATATTGCATTTGCGTTCATTTGGGGTCGTCGGAAAGTGAATCTGAGTTGAAACGAATGGAACTGGGTTTCCGAATAATCCTCGTAGGGGTAGTACACGAGGTATGGAGTAAAAATTGAGGTTACCCATTTTTTTGGATATTTTTTCATAATTTGTCCCTATGGATTTATGATATTGCATTTGCGTTCATTTGGGGTCGTCGGGAAGTGAATTGGAGTTGAAAGGAATGGAATTTGGTTTCCCAATATTCCTCCTACGGGGTAGTACCCGAGGTATGGAGCGAAAATTGAGGTGGCTCATTTTTTGGATATTTTTTCATAATTTGTCCCTATGGATTTATGATATTGCATTTGCGTTCATTTGGGGTCGTCCGGAAGTAAATCGGAGTTGAAACGAATGGAACTCGATTTCTGAATAATCCTCGTAGGGGGTAGTACATGAGGTATGGAGCGAAAATTGAGGCGACCCATTTTTTGGAAATCTTTTCATAATTTATCCCTATGGATTTATGATATTGGATTCACGTTCATTCGGGGTCGTCGGGATGTTAATCGGAGTTGAAACGAATGAAACTTGGTTTCCCAATATTCTTCGTAGGGGGTTGTACACGAGGTATGGAGCGAAAATTGAGGCGGCCCGTTTTTTGGATATCTTTTTATGATTTGTCCCTACGCATTTATGATATTGCATTTGCGTTCATTTGGGGTCATCGGGAAGTGAATATGAGTTGAAACGAATGAAACTTGGTTTCCCAATATTCCTAGTAGGGGGTAGTACACGAGCTACGGAGCGAAAATTGAGGTTGCCTATTTTTTGGATATATTTTCATAATTTTTCCCTATGGATTTATGAAATTGCATTCGCGTTCATTTGGAGTCGTCTGGAAGTGAATCGGAGCTGAAAAGAATGGAACCCCGTTTCCGAATATTCCTCGTAGGGGGTAGTACACGAGGTATGGAGCGAAAATTGAGGCAGCCCATTTTTTGGATATCTTTTTATGATTTGTCCCTATGGATTTATGATATTGCATTTGCGTTCATTTGGGGTCATCGGGAAGTGAATATGAGTTGAAACGAATGGAACTTGGTTTCCCAATATTCCTCTTAGGGGGTAGTACACGAGGTCTGGAGCGAAAATTGAGGGGGCCCATTTTATGGATATCTTTTTAAGATTTGTCCCTATGGATTTATGATATTGCATTCGCGTTCATTTGGGGTCATCGGGAAGTGAATATGAGTTGAAACGAATGGAACTTGGGTAGTACACGAGGTATGGAGCGAAAATTGAGGCAGCCCATTTTTTAGATATCTTTTCATAATTTGTCACTATGGATTTATGATATTGCATTTGTGTTCATTTAGGGTCATCGGGAAGTGAATCGGAGTTGAAATGAATGGAATTTGGGTTCCCAATAATCCTCGTAGGGAGTTGTACACGAGGTTTGGAGCGAAAATTGACACGACCCATTTTTTTGGATATCTTTTCATGATTCGTCCCTACGAATTTAGGATATTGCATTTGCGTTCATTTGGGGTCGTCGGAAAGTGAATCTGAGTTGAAACGAATGGAACTGGGTTTCCGAATAATCCTCGTAGGGGTAGTACACGAGGTATGGAGTAAAAATTGAGGTGACCCATTTTTTTGGATATTTTTTCATAATTTGTCCCTATGGATTTATGATATTGCATTTGCGTTCATTTGGGGTCGTCGGGAAGTGAATTGGAGTTGAAAGGAATGGAATTTGGTTTCCCAATATTCCTCCTACGGGGTAGTACCCGAGGTATGGAGCGAAAATTGAGGTGGCTCATTTTTTGGATATTTTTTCATAATTTGTCCCTATGGATTTATGATATTGCATTTGCGTTCATTTGGGGTCGTCCGGAAGTGAATCGGAGTTGAAACGAATGGAACTCGATTTCCGAATAATCCTCGTAGGGGGTAGTACATGAGGTATGGAGCGAAAATTGAGGCGACCCATTTTTTGGAAATCTTTTCATAATTTATCCCTATGGATTTATGATATTGGATTCACGTTCATTCGGGGTCGTCGGGATGTTAATCGGAGTTGAAACGAATGAATCTTGGTTTCCCAATATTCTTCGTAGGGGGTTGTACACGAGGTATGGAGCGAAAATTGAGGCGGCCCGTTTTTTGGATATCTTTTTATGATTTGTCCCTACGCATTTATGATATTGCATTTGCGTTCATTTGGGGTCATGGGGAAGTGAATATGAGTTGAAACGAATGAAACTTGGTTTCCCAATATTCCTAGTAGGGGGTAGTACACGAGCTACAGAGCGAAAATTGAGGCTGCCTATTTTTTGGATATATTTTCATAATTTTTCCCTATAGATTTATGAAATTGCATTCGCGTTCATTTGGAGTCGTCTGGAAGTGAATCGGAGCTGAAAAGAATGGAACCCCGTTTCCGAATATTCCTCGTAGGGGGTAGTACACGAGGTATGGAGCGAAAATTGAGGCAGCCCATTTTTTGGATATCTTTTTATGATTTGTCCCTATGGATTTATGATATTGCATTTGCGTTCATTTGGGGTCATTGGGAAGTGAATATGAGTTGAAACGAATGGAACTTGGTTTCCCAATATTCCTCTTAGGGGGTAGTACACGAGGTCTGGAGCGAAAATTGAGGTGGCCAATTTTATGGATATCTTTTTAAGATTTGTCCCTATGGATTTATGATATTGCATTCGCGTTCATTTGGGGTCATCGGGAAGTGAATATGAGTTGAAACGAATGGAACTTGGGTAGTACACGAGGTATGGAGCGAAAATTGAGGCAGCCCATTTTTTAGATATCTTTTCATAATTTGTCACTATGGATTTATGATATTGCATTTGTGTTCATTTGGGGTCGTCGGGAAGTGAATCGGAGTTGAAACGAATGGAATTTGGGTTCCCAATAATCCTCGTAGGGGGTTGTACACGAGGTTTGGAGCAAAAATTGACACGACCCATTTTTTGGATATCTTTTCATGATTCGTCCCTACGAATTTAGGATATTGCATTTGCGTTCATTTGGGGTCGTCGGAAAGTGAATCTGAGTTGAAACGAATGGAACTGGGTTTCCGAATAATCCTCGTAGGGGTAGTACACGAGGTATGGAGTAAAAATTGAGGTGACCCATTTTTTTGGATATTTTTTCATAATTTGTCCCTATGGATTTATGATATTGCATTTGCGTTCATTTGGGGTCGTCGGGAAGTGAATTGGAGTTGAAAGGAATGGAATTTGGTTTCCCAATATTCCTCCTACGGGGTAGTACCCGAGGTATGGAGCGAAAATTGAGGTGGCTCATTTTTTGGATATTTTTTCATAATTTGTCCCTATGGATTTATGATATTGCATTTGCGTTCATTTGGGGTCGTCCGGAAGTAAATCGGAGTTGAAACGAATGGAACTCGATTTCCGAATAATCCTCGTAGGGGGTAGTACATGAGGTATGGAGCGAAAATTGAGGCGACCCATTTTTTGGAAATCTTTTCATAATTTATCCCTATGGATTTATGATATTGGATTCACGTTCATTCGGGGTCGTCGGGATGTTAATCGGAGTTGAAACGAATGAAACTTGTTTTCCCAATATTCTTCGTAGGGGGTTGTACACGAGGTATGGAGCGAAAATTGAGGCGGCCCGTTTTTTGGATATCTTTTTATGATTTGTCCCTACGCATTTATGATATTGTATTTGCGTTCATTTGGGGTCATCGGGAAGTGAATATGAGTTGAAACGAATGAAACTTGGTTTCCCAATATTCCTAGTAGGGGGTAGTACACGAGCTACGGAGCGAAAATTGAGGTTGCCTATTTTTTGGATATATTTTCATAATTTTTCCCTATGGATTTATGAAATTGCATTCGCGTTCATTTGGAGTCGTCTGGAAGTGAATCGGAGCTGAAAAGAATGGAACCCCGTTTCCGAATATTCCTCGTAGGGGGTAGTACACGAGGTATGGAGCGAAAATTGAGGCAGCCCATTTTTTGGATATCTTTTTATGATTTGTCCCTATGGATTTATGATATTGCATTTGCGTTCATTTGGGGTCATCGGGAAGTGAATATGAGTTGAAACGAATGGAACTTGGTTTCCCAATATTCCTCTTAGGGGGTAGTACACGAGGTCTGGAGCGAAAATTGAGGGGGCCCATTTTATGGATATCTTTTTAAGATTTGTCCCTATGGATTTATGATATTGCATTCGCGTTCATTTGGGGTCATCGGGAAGTGAATATGAGTTGAAACGAATGGAACTTGGGTAGTACACGAGGTATGGAGCGAAAATTGAGGCAGCCCATTTTTTAGATATCTTTTCATAATTTGTCACTATGGATTTATGATATTGCATTTGTGTTCATTTGGGGTCGTCGGGAAGTGAATCGGAGTTGAAATGAATGGAATTTGGGTTCCCAATAATCCTCGTAGGGGGTTGTACACGAGGTTTGGAGCGAAAATTGACACGACCCATTTTTTTGGATATCTTTTCATGATTCGTCCCTACGAATTTAGGATATTGCATTTGCGTTCATTTGGGGTCGTCGGAAAGTGAATCTGAGTTGAAACGAATGGAACTGGGTTTCCGAATAATCCTCGTAGGGGTAGTACACGAGGTATGGAGTAAAAATTGAGGTGACCCATTTTTTTGGATATTTTTTCATAATTTGTCCCTATGGATTTATGATATTGCATTTGCGTTCATTTGGGGTCGTCGGGAAGTGAATTGGAGTTGAAAGGAATGGAATTTGGTTTCCCAATATTCCTCCTACGGGGTAGTACCCGAGGTATGGAGCGAAAATTGAGGTGGCTCATTTTTTGGATATTTTTTCATAATTTGTCCCTATGGATTTATGATATTGCATTTGCGTTCATTTGGGGTCGTCCGGAAGTGAATCGGAGTTGAAACGAATGGAACTCGATTTCCGAATAATCCTCGTAGGGGGTAGTACATGAGGTATGGAGCGAAAATTGAGGCGACCCATTTTTTGGAAATCTTTTCATAATTTATCCCTATGGATTTATGATATTGGATTCACGTTCATTCGGGGTCGTCGGGATGTTAATCGGAGTTGAAACGAATGAAACTTGGTTTCCCAATATTCTTCGTAGGGGGTTGTACACGAGGTATGGAGCGAAAATTGAGGTGGCCAGTTTTTTGGATATCTTTTTATGATTTGTCCCTACGCATTTATGATATTGTATTTGCGTTCATTTGGGGTCATCGGGAAGTGAATATGAGTTGAAACGAATGAAACTTTGTTTCCCAATATTCCTAGTAGGGGGTAGTACACGAGCTACGGAGCGAAAATTGAGGCTGCCCATTTTTTGGATATATTTTCATAATTTGTCCCTATGGATTTATGAAATTTCATTCGCGTTCATTTGGAGTCGTCTGGAAGTGAATCGGAGCTGAAAAGAATGGAACCCGATTTCCGAATATTCTTCGTAGGGGGTAGTACACGTAGTATGGAGCGACAATTGAGGTGGCCCATTTTTTGGATATCTTTTTATGATTTGTCCCTAAGGATTTATGATATTGCATTTGCGTTCATTTGGGGTCATCGGGATGTGAATATGAGTTGAAACGAATGGAACTTGGTTTCCCAATATTCCTCGTAGGGGGTAGTACACGAGGTCTGGAGCGAAAATTGAGGCGGCCCGTTTTATGGATATCTTTTTATGATTTGTCCCTATGGATTTATGATATTGCATTTGCGTTCATTTGGGGTCATCGGGGAATGGAACTTGGGTAGTACACGAGGTATGGAGCGAAAATTGAGGCAGCCCATTTTTTGGATATCTTTTCATAATTTGTCCCTATGGATTTATGATATTGCATTTGCGTTCATTTGGGGTCGTCGGGAAGTGAATCGGAGTTCAAACAAATGGAATTTGGTTTCCCAATAATCCTCGTAGGGGGTTGTACACGAGGTATGGAGCGAAAATTGACACGACCCATTTTTTGGATATCTTTTCATGATTTGTCCCTACGAATTTATGATATTGCAATTGCGTTCATTTGAAGTCGTCCGAAAGTGAATCTGAGTTGAAACGAATGGAACTGGGTTTCCGAATAACCCTCGTAGGGGTAGTACACGAGGTATGGAGCGAAAATTGAGGTGGCCCGTTTTATGGATATCTTTTTAAGATTTGTCCCTATGGATTTATGATATTGCATTTGCGTTCATTTGGGGTCATCGAGAAGTGAATATGAGTTGAAACGAATGGAACTTGGGTAGTACACGAGGTATGGAGCGAAAATTGAGGTAGCCCATTTTTTGGATATCTTTTCATAATTTGTCCCTATGGATTTATGATATTGCATTCGCGTTCATTTGGGGTCATCGGGAAGTGAATATGAGTTGAAACGAATGGAACTTGGATTCCCAATATTCCTCTTAGGGGGTAGTACACGAGGTCTGGAGCGAAAATTGAGGTGGCCCGTTTTATGGATATCTTTTTAAGATTTGTCCCTATGGATTTATGATATTGCATTTGCGTTCATTTGGGGTCATCGGGAAGTGAATATGAGTTGAAACGAATGGAACTTGGGTAGTACACGAGGTATGGAGCGAAAATTGAGGCAGCCCATTTTTTGGATATCTTTTCATAATTTGTCCCTATGGATTTATGATATTGCATTTGTGTTCATTTGGGGTCGTCGGGAAGTGAATCGGAGTTGAAACGAATGGAATTTGGGTTCCCAATAATCCTCGTAGGGGGTTGTACACGAGGTATGGAGCGAAAATTGACACGACCCATTTTTTGGATATCTTTTCATGATTTGTCCCTACAAATTTAGGATATTGCATTTGCATTCATTTGGGGTCGTCGGAAAGTGAATCTGAGTTGAAACGAATGGAACTGGGTTTCCGAATAATCCTCGTAGGGGTAGTACACGAGGTATGGAGTAAAAATTGAGGTGACCCATTTTTTTGGATATTTTTTCATAATTTGTCCCTATGGATTTATGATATTGCATTCACGTTCATTTGGGGTCGTCGGGAAGTGAATTGGAGTTGAAAGGAATGGAATTTGGTTTCCCAATATTCCTCCTACGGGGTAGTACCCGAGGTATGGAGCGAAAATTATGGTGGCTCGTTTTTTGAATATCTTTTCATAATTTGTCCCTATGGATTTATGATATTGCATTTGCGTTCATTTGGGATCGTCCAGAAGTAAATCGAAGTTGAAACGAATGGAACTTGGTTTCCGAATAATCCTCGTAGGGGGTAGCACATGAGGTATGGAGCGAAAATTGAGGCGACCCTTTTTTGGATTACTTTTCATAATTTGTCCATATGGATTTATGATATTGCATTCGCGTTCATTTGGGGTCGTCGGAATGTGAATCAGAGTTGAAACGAATGGAACTTGGTTTCCCAATATTCCTAGTATGGTGTAGTACACGAGCTACGGAGCGAAAATTGAGGCTGCCCATTTTTTGGATATATTTTCATAATTTTTCCCTATGGATTTATGAAATTGCATTCGCGTTCATTTGGAGTCGTCTGGAAGTGAATCAGAGCTGAAAAGAATGGAACCCGGTTTCCGAATATTCCTCGTAGGGGGTAGTACACGAGGTATGGAGTGAAAATTGAGGCGGCCCATTTTTTGGATATCTTTTTATGATTTGTCCCTATGGATTTATGATATTGCATTTGCGTTCATTTGGGGTCATCGGGAAGTGAAAATGAGTTGAAACGAATGGAACTTGGTTTCCCAATATTCCTCTTAGGGGGTAGTACACGAGGTCTGGAGCAAAAATTGAGGTGGCCCATTTTATGGATATCTTTTTAAGATTTGTCCTTATGGATTTATGATATTGCATTTGCGTTCATTTGGGGTCATCGGGAAGTGAATATGAGTTGAAACGAATGGAACTTGGGTAGTACACGAGGTATGGAGCAAAAATTGAGGCAGCCCATTTTTTGGATATCTTTTCATAATTTGTCCCAATGGATCTATGATATTGTATTCGCGTTCATTTGGGGTCATCGGGAAGTGAATATGAGTTGAAACGAATGGAACTTGGTTTCCCAATATTCCTCTTAGGGGGTAGTACACGAGGTCTGGAGCGAAAATTGAGGTGGCCCGTTTGATGGATATCTTTTTAAGATTTGTCCCTATGGATTTATGATATTGCATTTGCGTTCATTTGGGGTCATCGAGAAGTGAATATGAGTTGAAACGAATGGAACTTGGGTAGTACACGAGGTATGGAGCGAAAATTGAGGCATCCCATTTTTTGGATATCTTTTCATAATTTGTCCCTATGGATTTATGATATTGCATTTGTGTTCATTTGGGGTCGTCGGGAAGTGAATCGGAGTTGAAACGAATGGAATTTGGGTTCCCAATAATCCTCGTAGGGGGTTGTACACGAGGTATGGAGTAAAAATTGAGGTGACCCATTTTTTTGGATATTTTTTCATAATTTGTCCCTATGGATTTATGATATAGCATTCGCGTTCATGTGGGGTCGTCGGGAAGTGAATTGGAGTTGAAAGGAATGGAATTTGGTTTCCCAATATTCCTCCTACGGGGTAGTACCCGAGGTATGGAGCGAAAATTGAGGTGGCTCGTTTTTTGGATATCTTTTCATAATTTGTCCCTATGGATTTATGATATTGCATTTGCGTTCATTTGGGATCGTCCGGAAGTAAATCGGAGTTGAAACGAATGGAACTCGATTTCCGAATAATCCTCGTAGGGGGTAGTACATGAGGTATGGAGCGAAAATGGAGGTGACCCATTTTTTGGAAATCTTTTCATAATTTATCCCTATGGATTTATGATATTGGATTCACGTTCATTCAAGGTTATCGGGATGTTAATCGGAGTTGAAACGTATGAAACTTGGTTTCCCAATATTCTTCGTAGGGGGTTGTACACGAGGTATGGAGCGAAAATTGAGGCGGCCCGTTTTTTGGATATCTTTTTATGATTTGTCCCTACGCATTTATGATATTGAATTTGCGTTCAATTGGAGTCATCGGGAAGTGAATATGAGTTGAAACGAATGGAATTTGGTTTCCCAATATTCCTAGTAGGGGGTAGTACACGAGCTACGGAGCGAAAATTGAGGCTGCCCATTTTTTGGATATATTTTTCATAATTTGTCCCTATGGATTTATGAAATTTCATTCGCGTTCATTTGGAGTCGTCTGGAAGTGAATTGGAGCTGAAAAGAATGGAACCCGATTTCCGAATATTCCTCGTAGGGGGTAGTACACGTAGTATGGAGCGACAATTGAGGCGGCCCATTTTTTGGATATCTTTTTATGATTTGTCCCTATGGATTTATGATATTGCATTTGCGTTCATTTGGGGTCATCGGGAAGTGAATATGAGTGAAACGAATGGAACTTGGTTTCCTAATATTCCTCGTAGGGGGTAGTACACGAGGTCTGGAGCGAAAATTGAGGCGGCCCATTTTATGGATATCTTTTTATGATTTGTCCCTACGAATTTATGATATTGCAATTGCGTTCATTTGGAGTCGTCCGAAAGTGAATCTAAGTTGAAACGAATGGAACTGGGTTTTCGAATAACCCTCGTAGGGGTAGTACACGAGGTATGGAGCGAAAATTGAGGCGGCCCATTTTTTGGATATCTTTGCATGATTTGTCTCTTTGGATTTATGATATTGCATTTGCGTTCATTTGAGGTCGTCGGGAAGTGAATCTGAGTTGAAACGAATGAAACTTTATTTTCGAATAATCCTCGTAGGGGGTAGTACACGAGGTATGGAGCGAAAATTGAGGCGGCCCATTTTTTCGATATCTTTTCATAATTTGTCCCTATGGATTTATGATATTGCATTTGCGTTCATTTGGGGTCGTCGGGAAGTGAATCGGAGTTGAAACGAATGGAACTGGGTTTCCGAATAATCCTCGTAGGGGTAGTACATGAGCTACAAAGAGAAAATTGAGGGTGCCCATTTTTTGGATATATTTTCATAATTTGTCCCTATGGATTTATGAAATTGCATTCGCTTTCATTTAGAGTCGTCTGGAAGTGAATCGGAGCTGAAAAGAATGGAACCCGGTTTTTGAATAATCCTCGTAAGGGGTAGTAAACGAGGTATGGAGCGAAAATTGAGGCGGCCCATTTTTTGGATATCTTTTCAGAATTTGTCCCTATGGATTTATAATATTGCATTTACGTTCATTTGGGGTCGTCCGGAAGTAAATCGGAGTTGAAACGAATGGAACTTGGTTTCCGAATAATCCTCGTAGAGGGTAGCACATGAGGTATGGAGCGAAAATTGAGGCGACCCGTTTTTTGGATTACTTTTCATAATTTGTCCCTATGGATTTATGATATTGCATTCGCGTTCATTTGGGGTCGTCGGAATGTGAATCAGAGTTGAAACGAATGGAACTTGGTTTCCCAATATTCTTAGTAGGGGGTAGTACACGAGCTACGGAGTGAAAATTGAGGCAGCCCATTTTTTGGATATATTTTCATAATTTTTCCCTATGGATTTATGAAATTGCATTCGCGTTCATTTGGAGTCGTCTGGAAGTAAATCGGAGCTGAAATGAATGGAACCCGGTTTCCGAATATTCCTCGTAGGGGGTAGTACACGAGGTATGGAGCGAAAATTGAGGCGGCCCATTTTTTGGATATCTTTTTATGATTTGTCCCTATGGATTTATAATATTGCATTTACGTTCATTTGGGGTCATCGGGAAGTGAATATGAGTTGAAACGATTGGAACTTGGTTTCCCAATATTCCTCTTAGGGGGTAGTACAAGAGGTCTAGAGCGAAAATTGAGGTGGCCCGTTTTATGGATATCTTTTTAAGATTTGTCCCTATGGATTTATGATATTGCATTTGCGTTCATTTGGGGTCATCGAGAAGTGAATATGAGTTGAAACGAATGGAACTTGGGTAGTACACGAGGTATGGAGCGAAAATTGAGGCAGCCCATTTTTTGGATATCTTTTCATAATTTGTCCCTATGGATTTATAATATTGCATTCGCGTTCATTTGGGGTCATCGGGAAGTGAATATGAGTTGAAACGAATGGAACTTGGATTCCCAATATTCCTCTTAGGGGGTAGTACACGAGGTCTGGAGCGAAAATTGAGGTGGCCCGTTTTATGGATATCTTTTTAAGATTTGTCCCTATGGATTTATGATATTGCATTTGCGTTCATTTGGGGTCATCGGGAAGTGAATATGAGTTGAAACGAATGGAACTTGGGTAGTACACGAGGTATGGAGCGAAAATTGAGGCAACCCATTTTTTGGATATCTTTTCATAATTTGTCCCTATGGATTTATGATATTGCATTTGTGTTCATTTGGGGTCGTCGGGAAGTGAATCGGAGTTGAAACGAATGGAATTTGGGTTCCCAATAATCCTCGTAGGGGGTTGTACACGAGGTATGGAGCGAAAATTGACACGACCCATTTTTTGGATATCTTTTCATGATTTGTCCCTACAAATTTAGCATATTGCATTTGCGTTCATTTGGGGTCGTCGGAAAGTGAATCTGAGTTGAAACGAATGGAACTGGGTTTCCGAATAATCCTCGTAGGGGTAGTACACGAGGTATGGAGTAAAAATTGAGGTGACCCATTTTTTTGGATATTTTTTCATAATTTGTCCCTATGGATTTATGATATTGCATTCACGTTCATTTGGGGTCGTCGGGAAGTGAATTGGAGTTGAAAGGAATGGAATTTGGTTTCCCAATATTCCTCCTACGGGGTAGTACCCGAGGTATGGAGCGAAAATTATGGTGGCTCGTTTTTTGAATATCTTTTCATAATTTGTCCCTATGGATTTATGATATTGCATTTGCGTTCATTTGGGATCGTCCGGAAGTAAATCGAAGTTGAAACGAATGGAACTTGGTTTCCGAATAATCCTCGTAGGGGGTAGCACATGAGGTATGGAGCGAAAATTGAGGCGACCCGTTTTTTGGATTACTTTTCATAATTTTTCCATATGGATTTATGATATTGCATTCGCGTTCATTTGGGGTCGTCGGAATGTGAATCAGAGTTGAAACGAATGGAACTTGGTTTCCCAATATTCCTAGTATGGTGTAGTACACGAGCTACGGAGCGAAAATTGAGGCTGCCCATTTTTTGGATATATTTTCATAATTTTTCCCTATGGATTTATGAAATTGCATTCGCGTTCATTTGGAGTCGTCTGGAAGTGAATCAGAGCTGAAAAGAATGGAACCCGGTTTCCGAATATTCCTCGTAGGGGGTAGTACACGAGGTATGGAGTGAAAATTGAGGCGGCCCATTTTTTGGATATCTTTTTATGATTTGTCCCTATGGATTTATGATATTGCATTTGCGTTCATTTGGGGTCATCGGGAAGTGAATATGAGTTGAAACGAATGGAACTTGGTTTCCCAATATTCCTCTTAGGGGGTAGTACACGAGGTCTGGAGCAAAAATTGAGGTGGCCCATTTTATGGATATCTTTTTAAGATTTGTCCTTATGGATTTATGATATTGCATTTGCGTTCATTTGGGGTCATCGGGAAGTGAATATGAGTTGAAACGAATGGAACTTGGGTAGTACACGAGGTATGGAGCAAAAATTGAGGCAGCCCATTTTTTGGATATCTTTTCATAATTTGTCCCAATGGATTTATGATATTGTATTCGCGTTCATTTGGGGTCATCGGGAAGTGAATATGAGTTGAAACGAATGGAACTTGGTTTCCCAATATTCCTCTTAGGGGGTAGTACACGAGGTCTGGAGCGAAAATTGAGGTGGCCCGTTTGATGGATATCTTTTTAAGATTTGTCCCTATGGATTTATGATATTGCATTTGCGTTCATTTGGGGTCATCGGGAAGTGAATATGAGTTGAAACGAATGGAACTTGGGTAGTACACGAGGTATGGAGCGAAAATTGAGGCATCCCATTTTTTGGATATCTTTTCATAATTTGTCCCTATGGATTTATGATATTGCATTTGTGTTCATTTGGGTTCGTCGGGAAGTGAATCGGAGTTGAAACGAATGGAATTTGGGTTCCCAATAATCCTCGTAGGGGGTTGTACACGAGGTATGGAGTAAAAATTGAGGTGACCCATTTTTTTGGATATTTTTTCATAATTTGTCCCTATGGATTTATGATATAGCATTCGCGTTCATGTGGGGTCGTCGGGAAGTGAATTGGAGTTGAAAGGAATGGAATTTGGTTTCCCAATATTCCTCCTACGGGGTAGTACCCGAGGTATGGAGCGAAAATTGAGGTGGCTCGTTTTTTGGATATCTTTTCATAATTTGTCCCTATGGATTTATGATATTGCATTTGCGTTCATTTGGGATCGTCCGGAAGTAAATCGGAGTTGAAACGAATGGAACTCGATTTCCGAATAATCCTCGTAGGGGGTAGTACATGAGGTATGGAGCGAAAATTGAGGCGACCCATTTTTTGGAAATCTTTTCATAATTTATCCCTATGGATTTATAATATTGGATTCACGTTCATTCAAGGTTATCGGGATATTAATCGGAGTTGAAACGAATGAAACTTGGTTTCCCAATATTCTTCGTAGGGGGTTGTACACGAGGTATGGAGCGAAAATTGAGGCGGCCCGTTTTTTGGATATCTTTTTATGATTTGTCCCTACGCATTTATGATATTGAATTTGCGTTCATTTGGAGTCATCGGGAAGTGAATATGAGTTGAAACGAATGGAATTTGGTTTCCCAATATTCCTAGTAGGGGGTAGTACACGAGCTACGGAGCGAAAATTGAGGCTGCCCATTTTTTGGATATATTTTTCATAATTTGTCCCTATGGATTTATGAAATTTCATTCGCGTTCATTTGGAGTCGTCTGGAAGTGAATCGGAGCTGAAAAGAATGGAACCCGATTTCCGAATATTCCTCGTAGGGGGTAGTACACGTAGTATGGAGCGACAATTGAGGCGGCCCATTTTTTGGATATCTTTTTATGATTTGTCCCTATGGATTTATGATATTGCATTTGCGTTCATTTGGGGTCATCGGGAAATGAATATGAGTGAAACGAATGGAACTTGGTTTCCTAATATTCCTCGTAGGGGGTAGTACACGAGGTCTGGAGCGAAAATTGAGGCGGCCCATTTTATGGATATCTTTTTATGATTTGTCCCTACGAATTTATGATATTGCAATTGCGTTCATTTGGAGTCGTCCGAAAGTGAATCTGAGTTGAAACGAATGGAACTGGGTTTCCGAATAACCCTCGTAGGGGTAGTACACGAGGTATGGAGCGAAAATTGAGGCGACCCATTTTTTGGATATCTTTGCATGATTTGTCTCTTTGGATTTATGATATTGCATTTGCGTTCATTTGAGGTCGTCGGGAAGTGAATCTGAGTTGAAACGAATGAAACTTTGTTTTCGAATAATCCTCGAAGGGGGTAGTACACGAGGTATGGAGCGAAAATTGAGGCGGCCCATTTTTTGGATATCTTTTCATAATTTGTCCCTATGGATTTATGATATTGCATTTGCGTTCATTTGGGGTCGTCGGGAAGTGAATCGGAGTTGAAACGAATGGAACTGGGTTTCCGAATAATCCTCGTAGGGGGTAGTACATGAGCTACAAAGAGAAAATTGAGGGTGCCCATTTTTTGGATATATTTTCATAATTTGTCCCTATGGATTTATGAAATTGCATTCGCTTTCATTTAGAGTCGTCTGGAAGTGAATCGGAGCTGAAAAGAATGGAACCCGGTTTTTGAATAATCCTCGTAAGGGGTAGTAAACGAGGTATGGAGCGAAAATTGAGGCGGCCCGTTTTTTGGATATCTTTTCAGAATTTGTCCCTATGGATTTATAATATTGCATTTGCGTTCATTTGGGGTCGTCCGGAAGTAAATCGGATTTGAAACGAATGGAACTTGGTTTCCGAATAATCCTCGTAGAGGGTAGCACATGAGGTATGGAGCGAAAATTGAGGCGACCCGTTTTTTGGATTACTTTTCATAATTTGTCCCTATGGATTTATGATATTGCATTCGCGTTCATTTGGGGTCGTCGGAATGTGAATCAGAGTTGAAACGAATGGAACTTGGTTTCCCAATATTCTTAGTAGGGGGTAGTACACGAGCTACGGAGCGAAAATTGAGGCAGCCCATTTTTTGGATATATTTTCATAATTTTTCCCTATGGATTTATGAAATTGCATTCGCGTTCATTTGGAGTCGTCTGGAAGTGAATCGGAGCTGAAAAGAATGGAACCCGGTTTCCGAATATTCCTCGTAGGGGGTAGTACACGAGGTATGGAGCGAAAATTGAGGCGGCCCATTTTTTGGATATCTTTTTATGATTTGTCCCTATGGATTTATAATATTGCATTTGCGTTCATTTGGGGTCATCGGGAAGTGAATATGAGTTGAAATGATTGGAACTTGGTTTCCCAATATTCCTCTTAGGGGGTAGTACAAGAGGTCTGGAGCGAAAATTGAGGTGGCCCGTTTTATGGATATCTTTTTAAGATTTGTCCCTATGGATTTATGATATTGCATTTGCGTTCATTTGGGGTCATCGAGAAGTGAATATGAGTTGAAACAAATGGAACTTGGGTAGTACACGAGGTATGGAGCGAAAATTGAGGCAGCCCATTTTTTGGATATCTTTTCATAATTTGTCCCTATGGATTTATGATATTGCATTCGCGTTCATTTGGGGTCATCGGGAAGTGAATATGAGTTGAAACGAATGGAACTTGGATTCCCAATATTCCTCTTAGGGGGTAGTACACGAGGTCTGGAGCGAAAATTGAGGTGGCCCGTTTTATGGATATCTTTTTAAGATTTGTCCCTATGGATTTATGATATTGCATTTGCGTTCATTTGGGGTCATCGGGAAGTGAATATGAGTTGAAACGAATGGAACTTGGGTAGTACACGAGGTATGGAGCGAAAATTGAGGCAACCCATTTTTTGGATATCTTTTCATAATTTGTCCCTATGGATTTATGATATTGCATTTGTGTTCATTTGGGGTCGTCGGGAAGTGAATCGGAGTTGAAACGAATGGAATTTGGGTTCCCAATAATCCTCGTAGGGGGTTGTACACGAGGTATGGAGCGAAAATTGACACGACCCATTTTTTGGATATCTTTTCATGATTTGTCCCTACAAATTTAGCATATTGCATTTGCGTTCATTTGGGGTCGTCGGAAAGTGAATCTGAGTTGAAACGAATGGAACTAGGTTTCCGAATAATCCTCGTAGGGGTAGTACACGAGGTATGGAGTAAAAATTGAGGTGACCCATTTTTTTGGATATTTTTTCATAATTTGTCCCTATGGATTTATGATATTGCATTCACGTTCATTTGGGGTCGTCGGGAAGTGAATTGGAGTTGAAAGGAATGGAATTTGGTTTCCCAATATTCCTCCTACGGGGTAGTACCCGAGGTATGGAGCGAAAATTATGGTGGCTCGTTTTTTGAATATCTTTTCATAATTTGTCCCTATGGATTTATGATATTGCATTTGCGTTCATTTGGGATCGTCCGGAAGTAAATCGAAGTTGAAACGAATGGAACTTGGTTTCCGAATAATCCTCGTAGGGGGTAGCACATGAGGTATGGAGCGAAAATTGAGGCGACCCGTTTTTTGGATTACTTTTCATAATTTGTCCATATGGATTTATGATATTGCATTCGCGTTCATTTGGGGTCGTCGGAATGTGAATCAGAGTTGAAACGAATGGAACTTGGTTTCCCAATATTCCTAGTATGGTGTAGTACACGAGCTACGGAGCGAAAATTGAGGCTGCCCATTTTTTGGATATATTTTCATAATTTTTCCCTATGGATTTATGAAATTGCATTCGCGTTCATTTGGAGTCGTCTGGAAGTGAATCAGAGCTGAAAAGAATGGAACCCGGTTTCCGAATATTCCTCGTAGGGGGTAGTACACGAGGTATGGAGTGAAAGTTGAGGCGGCCCATTTTTTGGATATCTTTTTATGATTTGTCCCTATGGATTTATGATATTGCATTTGCGTTCATTTGGGGTCATCGGGAAGTGAATATGAGTTGAAACGAATGGAACTTGGTTTCCCAATATTCCTCTTAGGGGGTAGTACACGAGGTCTGGAGCAAAAATTGAGGTGGCCCATTTTATGGATATCTTTTTAAGATTTGTCCTTATGGATTTATGATATTGCATTTGCGTTCATTTGGGGTCATCGGGAAGTGAATATGAGTTGAAACGAATGGAACTTGGGCAGTACACGAGGAATGGAACAAAAATTGAGGTAGCCCATTTTTTGGATATCTTTTCATAATTTGTCCCAATGGATTTATGATATTGTATTCGCGTTCATTTGGGGTCATCGGGAAGTGAATATGAGTTGAAACGAATGGAACTTGGTTTCCCAATATTCCTCTTAGGGGGTAGTACACGAGGTCTGGAGCGAAAATTGAGGTGGCCCGTTTGATGGATATCTTTTTAAGATTTGTCCCTATGGATTTATGATATTGCATTTGCGTTCATTTGGGGTCATCGGGAAGTGAATATGAGTTGAAACGAATGGAACTTGGGTAGTACACGAGGTATGGAGCGAAAATTGAGGCATCCCATTTTTTGGATATCTTTTCATAATTTGTCCCTATGGATTTATGATATTGCATTTGTGTTCATTTGGGGTCGTCGGGAAGTGAATCGGAGTTGAAACGAATGGAATTTGGGTTCCCAATAATCCTCGTAGGGGGTTGTACACGAGGTATGAAGTAAAAATTGAGGTGACCCATTTTTTTGGATATTTTTTCATAATTTGTCCCTATGGATTTATGATATAGCATTCGCGTTCATGTGGGGTCGTCGGGAAGTGAATTGGAGTTGAAAGGAATGGAATTTGGTTTCCCAATATTTCTCCTACGGGGTAGTACCCGAGGTATGGAGCGAAAATTGAGGTGGCTCGTTTTTTGGATATCTTTTCATAATTTGTCCCTATGGATTTATGATATTGCATTTGCGTTCATTTGGGATCGTCCGGAAGTAAATCGGAGTTGAAACGAATGGAACTCGATTTCCGAATAATCCTCGTAGGGGGTAGTACATGAGGTATGGAGCGAAAATTGAGGCGACCCATTTTTTGGAAATCTTTTCATAATTTATCCCTATGGATTTATGATATTGGATTCACGTTCATTCAAGGTTATCGGGATGTTAATCGGAGTTGAAACGAATGAAACTTGGTTTCCCAATATTATTCGTAGGGGGTTGTACACGAGGTATGGAGCGAAAATTGAGGCGGCCCGTTTTTTGGATATCTTTTTATGATTTGTCCCTACGCATTTATGATATTGAATTTGCGTTCATTTGGAGTCATCGGGAAGTGAATATGAGTTGAAACGAATGGAATTTGGTTTCCCAATATTCCTAGTATGGGGTAGTACACGAGCTACGGAGCGAAAATTGAGGCTGCCCATTTTTTGGATATATTTTTCATAATTTGTCCCTATGGATTTATGAAATTTCATTCGCGTTCATTTGGAGTCGTCTGGAAGTGAATCGGAGCTGAAAAGAATGGAACCCGATTTCCGAATATTCCTCGTAGGGGGTTGTACACGTAGTATGGAGGGACAATTGAGGCGGCCCATTTTTTGGATATCTTTTTATGATTTGTCCCTATGGATTTATGATATTGCATTTGCGTTCATTTGGGGTCATCGGGAAGTGAATATGAGTGAAATGAATGGAACTTGGTTTCCTAATATTCCTCGTAGGGGGTAGTACACGAGGTCTGGAGCGAAAATTGAGGCGGCCCATTTTATGGATATCTTTTTATGATTTGTCCCTATGGATTTATGATATTGCATTTGCGTTCATTTGGGATCATCGGGAAGTGAATATGAGTTGAAACAAATGGAACTTGGGTAATACACGAGGTATGGAGCGAAAATTGAGGCAGCCCATTTTTTGGATATCTTTTCATAATTTGTCCCTATGGATTTATGATATTGCATTTGCGTTCATTTGGGGTCGTCGGGAAGTGAATCGGAGTTCAAACGAATGGAATTTGGTTTCCCAATAATCCTCGTAGGGGGTTGTACACGAGGTATGGAGCGAAAATTGACACGACCCATTTTTTGGATATCTTTTCATGATTTGTTCCTACGAATTTATGATATTGCAATTGCGTTCATTTGAAGTCGTCGGAAAGTGAATTTGAGTTGAAGCGAATGGAACTGGGTTTCCGAATAATCCTCGTAGGGGTAGTACACGAGGTATGGAGCGAAAATTGAGGCGACCCATTTTTTGGATATCTTTTCATGATTTGTCTCTTTGGATTTATGATATTGCATTTTCGTTCATTTGAGGTCGTCGGGAAGTGAATCTGAGTTGAAACAAATGAAACTTTGTTTTTGAATAATCCTCGTAGGGGGTAGTACACGAGGTATGGAGCGAAAATTGAGGAGGCCCATTTTTTGGATATCTTTTCATAATTTGTCCCTATGGATTTATGATATTGCATTTGCGTTCATTTGGGGTCATCGGGAAGTGAATCGGAGTTGAAACGAATGGAACTGGGTTTCCGAATAATCCTCGTAGGGGGTAGTACATGAGCTACAAAGCGAAAATTGAGGGTGCCCGTTTTTTGGATATATTTTCATAATTTGTCCCTATGGATTTATGAAATTGCATTCGCTTTCATTTGGAGTCGTCTGGAAGTGAATCGGAGCTGAAAAGAATGGAACCCGGTTTTGGAATAATCCTCGTAAGGGGTAGTAAACGAGGTATGGAGCGAAAATTGAGGCGGCCCATTTTTTGGATATCTTTTCAGAATTTGTCCCTATGGATTTATGATATTGCATTTGCGTTCATTTGGGGTCGTCCGGAAGTAAATCGGAGTTGAAACGAATGGAACTTCGTTTCCGAATAATCCTCGTAGGGGGTAGCACATGAGGTATGGAGCGAAAATTGAGGTGACCCGTTTTTTGGATTACTTTTCATAATTTGTCCATATGGATTTATGATATTGCATTCGCGTTCATTTGGGGTCGTCGGAATGTGAATCAGAGTTGAAACGAATGGAACTTGGTTTCCCAATATTTCTAGTAGGGGGTAGTACACGAGCTACGGAGCGAAAATTGAGGCTGCCCATTTTTTGGATATATTTTCATAATTTTTCCCTATGGATTTATAAAATTGCATTCGCGTTCATTTGGAGTCGTCTGGAAGTGAATCGGAGCTGAAAAGAATGGAACTCGATTTCCGAATATTCCTCGTAGGGGATAGTACACGAGGTATGGAGCGAAAATTGAGGCGGCCTATTTTTTGGATATCTTTTCATGATTTGTCCCTACGAATTTATGATATTGCAATTGCGTTCATTTGGAGTCGTCGGAAAGTGAATCTGAGTTGAAACGAATGGAACTGGGTTTCCGAATAATCCTCGTAGGGGTAGTACACGAGGTATGGAGCGAAAATTGAGGCCGCCCATTTTTTGGATATCATTTCATGATTTGTCTCTTTGGATTTATGATATTGCATTTGCGTTCATTTGAGGTCGTCGGGAAGTGAATCTGAGTTGAAACGAATGAAACTTTGTTTTCGAATAATCCTCGTAGGGGTAGTACACGAGGTATGGAGCGAAAATTGAGGCGGCCCATTTTTTGGATATCTTTTCATAATTTGTCCCTATGGATTTATGATTTTGCATTTGCGTTCATTTGGGGTCGTCGGGAAGTGAATCGGAGTTGAAACGAATGAAACTGGGTTTCCGAATAATCCTCGTAGGGGGTAGTACATGAGCTACAAAGCGAAAATTGAGGGTGCCCATTTTTTGGATATATTTTCATAATTTGTCCCTATGGATTTATGAAATTGCATTCGCTTTCATTTGGAGTCATCTGGAAGTGAATCAGAGCTGAAAAGAATGGAACCCGATTTTCGAATAATCCTCGTAAGGGGTAGTAAACGAGGTATGGAGCAAAAATTGAGGCGGCCCATTTTTTGGATATCTTTTCATAATTTGTCCCTATGGATTTATGATATTGCATTTGCGTTCATTTGGGGTCGTCGGGAAGTGAATCGGAGTTGAAACGAATGGAACTGGGTTTCCGAATAATCCTCGTAGGGGGTAGTACATGAGCTACAAAGCGAAAATTGAGGGTGCCCGTTTTTTGGATATATTTTCATAATTTGTCCCTATGGATTTATGAAATTGCATTCGCTTTCATTTGGAGTCGTCTGGAAGTGAATCGGAGCTGAAAAGAATGGAACCCGGTTTTTGAATAATCCTCGTAAGGGGTAGTAAACGAGGTATGGAGCAAAAATTGAGGCGGCCCGTTTTTTTGATATCTTTTCAGAATTTGTCCCTATTGATTTATGATATTGCATTTGCGTTCATTTGGGGTCGTCCGGAAGTAAATCGGAGTTGAAACGAATGGAACTTGGTTTCCGAATAATCCTCGTAGGGGGTAGCACATGAGGTATGGAGCGAAAATTGAGGCGACCCATTTTTTGGATTACTTTTCATAATTTGTCCATATGGATTTATGATATTGCATTCGCGTTCATTTGGGGTCGTCGGAATGTGAATCAGAGTTGAAAGGAATGGAACTTGGTTTCCCAATATTCCTAGTAGGGGGTAGTACACGAGCTACGGAGCGAAAATTGAGGCTGCCCATTTTTTGGATATATTTTCATAATTTTTCCCTATGGATTTATAAAATTGCATTCGCGTTCATTTGGAGTCGTCCGGAAGTAAATCGGAGCTGAAAAGAATGGAACCCGGTTTCCGAATATTCCTCGTAGGGGGTAGTACACTAGGTATGGAGCGAAAATTGAGGTGGCCCATTTTTTGGATATCTTTTTATGATTTGTCCCTATGGATTTATGATATTGCATTTGCGTTCATTTGGGGTCATCGGGAAGTGAATATGAGTTGAAACGAATGGAACTTGGTTTCCCAATATTCCTCTTAGGGGGTAGTACATGAGGTCTGGAGCGAAAATTGAGGTGGCCCGTTTTATGGATATCTTTTTAAGATTTGTCCCTATGGATTTATGATATTGCATTTGCGTTCATTTGGGGTCATCGGGAAGTGAATATGAGTTGAAACGAATGGAACTTGGGTAGTACACGAGGTATGGAGCGAAAATTGAGGCAACCCATTTTTTGGATATCTTTTCATAATTTGTCCCTATGGATTTATGATATTGCATTTGTGTTCATTTGGGGTCGTCGGGAAGTGAATCGGAGTTGAAACGAATGGAATTTGGGTTCCCAATAATCCTCGTAGGGGGTTGTACACGAGGTATGGAGCGAAAATTGACACGACCCATTTTTTGGATATCTTTTCATGATTTGTCCCTACGGATTTAGGATATTGCATTTGCGTTCATTTGGGGTCGTCGGAAAGTGAATCTGAGTTCAAACGAATGGAACCGGGTTTCCGAATAATCCTCGTAGGGGTAGTACACGAGGTATGGAGCGAAAATTGAGGCGGCCCATTTTTCGGATATCTTTTCATGATTTGTCTCTTTGGATTTATGATATTCCATTTGCGTTCATTTGGGGTCGTCGGGAAGTGAATCTGAGTTGAAACGAAAGAAACTTTGTTTTCGAATAATCCTCGTAGGGGGTAGTACACGAGGTATGGAGCGAAAATTGAGGCGGCCCATTTTTTGGATATCTTTTCATAATTTGTCCCTATGGATTTATGATATTGCATTTGCGTTCATTTGGGGTAGTCGGGAAGTGAATCGGAGTTGAAACGAATGGAACTGGGTTTCCGAATAATCTTTGTAGGGGGTAGTACATGAGCTACAAAGCGAAAATTGAGGGTGCCCATTTTTTGGATATATTTTCATAATTTGTCCCTATGGATTTATGAAATTGCATTCGCTTTCATTTGGAGTCGTCTGGAAGTGAATCGGAGCTGAAAAGAATGGAACCCGATTTTCGAATAATCCTCGTAAGGGGTAGTAAACGAGGTATGGAGCGAAAATTGAGGCGGCCCGTTTTTTGGATATCTTTTCAGAATTTGTCCCTATGGATTTATGATATTGAATTTGCGTTCATTTGGGGTCGTCCGGAAGTAAATCGGAGTTGAAACGAATGGAACTTGGTTTCCGAATAATCCTCGTAGGGGGTAGCACATGAGGTATGGAGCGAAAATTGAGGCGACCCGTTTTTTGGATTACTTTTCATAATTTGTCCATATGGATTTATGATATTGCATTCGCGTTCAATTGGCGTCGTCGGAATGTGAATCAGAGTTGAAAGGAATGGAACTTGGTTTCCCAATATTCCTAGTAGGGGGTAGTACACGAGCTACGGAGCGAAAATTGAGGCTGCCCATTTTTTGGATATATTTTCATAATTTTTCCCTATGGATTTATAAAATTGCATTCGCGTTCATTTGGAGTCGTCCGGAAGTAAATCGGAGCTGAAAAGAATGGAACCCGGTTTCCGAATATTCCTCGTAAGGGGTAGTACACTAGGTTTGGAGCGAAAATTGAGGCGGCCCATTTTTTGGATATCTTTTTATGATTTGTCCCTATGGATTTATGATATTGCATTTGCGTTCATTTGGGGTCATCGGGAAGTGAATATGAGTTGAAACGAATGGAACTTGGTTTCCCAATATTCCTCTTAGGGGGTAGTACATGAGGTCTGGAGCGAAAATTGAGGTGGCCCGTTTTATGGAAATCTTTTTAAGATTTGTCCCTATGGATTTATGATATTGCATTTGCGTTCATTTGGGGTCATCGGGAAGTGAATATGAGTTGAAACGAATGGAACTTGGGTAGTACACGAGGTATGGAGCGAAAATTGAGGCAACCCATTTTTTGGATATCTTTTCATAATTTGTCCCTATGGATTTATTATATTGCATTTGTGTTCATTTGGGGTCGTCGGGAAGTGAATCGGAGTTGAAACGAATGGAATTTGGGTTCCCAATAATCCTCGTAGGGGGTTGTACACGAGGTATGGAGCGAAAATTGACACGACCCATTTTTTGGATATCTTTTCATGATTTGTCCCTACGGATTTAGGATATTGCATTTGCGTTCATTTGGGGTCGTCGGAAAGTGAATCTGAGTTGAAACGAATGGAACCGGGTTTCCGAATAATCCTCGTAGGGGTAGTACACGAGGTATGGAGTGAAAATTGAGGCGGCCCATTTTTCGGATATCTTTTCATGATTTGTCTCTTTGGATTTATGATATTGCATTTGCGTTCATTTGGGGTCGTCGGGAAGTGAATCTGAGTTGAAACGAAAGAAACTTTGTTTTCGAATAATCCTCGTAGGGGGTAGTACACGAGGTATGGAGCGAAAATTGAGGCGGCCCATTTTTTGGATATCTTTTCATAATTTGTCCCTATGGATTTATGATATTGCATTTGCGTTCATTTGGGGTAGTCGGGAAGTGAATCGGAGTTGAAACGAATGGAACTGGGTTTCCGAATAATCTTTGTAGGGGGTAGTACATGAGCTACAAAGCGAAAATTGAGGGTGCCCATTTTTTGGATATATTTTCATAATTTGTCCCTATGGATTTATGAAATTGCATTCGCTTTCATTTGGAGTCGTCTGGAAGTGAATCGGAGCTGAAAAGAATGGAACCCGGTTTTCGAATAATCCTCGTAAGGGGTAGTAAACGAGGTATGGAGCGAAAATTGAGGCGGCCCGTTTTTTGGATATCTTTTCAGAATTTGTCCCTATGGATTTATGATATTGCATTTGCGTTCATTTGGGGTCGTCCGGAAGTAAATCGGAGTTGAAACGAATGGAACTTGGTTTCCGAATAATCCTCGTAGGGGGTAGCACATGAGGTATGAGGCGAAAATTGAGGCGACCCGTTTTTTGGATTACTTTTCATAATTTGTCCATATGGATTTATGATATTGCATTCGCGTTCATTTGGGGTCGTCGGAATGTGAATCAGAGTTGAAACGAATGGAACTTGGTTTCCCAATATTCCTAGTAGGGGGTAGTACACGAGCTACGGAGCGAAAATTGAGGCTGCCCATTTTTTGGATATATTTTCATAATTTTTCCCTATGGATTTATAAAATTGCATTCGCGTTCATTTGGAGTCGTCCGGAAGTGAATCGGAGCTGAAAAGAAAGGAACCCGGTTTCCGAATATTCCTCGTAGGGGGTAGTACACTAGGTATGGAGCGAAAATTGAGGCGGCCCATTTTTTGGATATCTTTTTATGATTTGTCCCTATGGATTTATGATATTGCATTTGCGTTCATTTGGGGTCATCGGGAAGTGAATATGAGTTGAAACGAATGGAACTTGGTTTCCCAATATTCCTCTTAGGGGGTAGTACACGAGGTCTGGAGCGAAAATTAAGGTGGCCCATTTTATGGATATCTTTTTAAGATTTGTCCCTATGGATTTCTGATATTGCATTTGCGTTCATTTGGGGTCATCGGGAAGTGAATATGAGTTGAAACGAATGGAACTTGGGTAGTACACGAGGTATGGAGCGAAAATTGAGGCAACCCATTTTTTGGATATCTTTTCATAATTTGTCCCTATGGATTTATGATATTGCATTTGTGTTCATTTGGGGTCGTCGGGAAGTGAATCGGAGTTGAAACGAATGGAATTTGGGTTCCCAATAATCCTCGTAGGGGGTTGTACACGAGGTATGGAGCGAAAATTGACACGACCCATTTTTTGGATATCTTTTCATGATTTGTCCCTACGAATTTAGGATATTGCATTTGCGTTCATTTGGGGTCGTCGGAAAGTGAATCTGAGTTGAAACGAATGGAACTGGGTTTCCGAATAATCCTCGTAGGGGTAGTACACGAGGTATGGAGCGAAAATTGAGGCGGCCCATTTTTCGGATATCTTTTCATGATTTGTCTCTTTGGATTTATGATATTGCATTTGCGTTCATTTGGGGTCGTCGGGAAGTGAATCTGAGTTGAAACGAAAGAAACTTTGTTTTCGAATAATCCTCGTAGGGGGTAGTACACGAGGTATGGAGCGAAAATTGAGGCGGCCCATTTTTTGGATATCTTTTCATAATTTGTTCCTATGGATTTATGATATTGCATTTGCGTTCATTTGGGGTAGTCGGGAAGTGAATCGGAGTTGAAACGAATGGAACTGGGTTTCCGAATAATCTTTGTAGGGGGTAGTACATGAGCTACAAAGCGAAAATTGAGGGTGCCCATTTTTTGGATATATTTTCATAATTTGTCCCTATGGATTTATGAAATTGCATTCGCTTTCATTTGGAGTCGTCTGGAAGTGAATCGGAGGTGAAAAGAATGGAACCCTGTTTTCGAATAATCCTCGTAAGGGGTAGTAAACGAGGTATGGAGCGAAAATTGAGGCGGCCCGTTTTTTGGATATCTTTTCAGAATTTGTCCCTATGGATTTATGATATTGCATTTGCGTTCATTTGGGGTCGTCCGGAAGTAAATCGGAGTTGAAACGAATGGAACTTGGTTTCCGAATAATCCTCGTAGGGGGTAGCACATGAGGTATGGAGCGAAAATTGAGGCAACCCGTTTTTTGGATTACTTTTCATAATTTGTCCATATGGATTTATGATATTGCATTCGCATTCATTTGGGGTCGTCGGAATGTGAATCAGAGTTGAAACGAATGGAACTTGGTTTCCCAATATTCCTAGTAGGGGGTAGTACACAAGCTACAGAGCGAAAATTGAGGATGCCCATTTTTTGGATATATTTTCATAATTTTTCCCTATGGATTTATAAAATTGCATTCGCGTTCATTTGGAGTCGTCCGGAAGTGAATCGGAGCTGAAAAGAATGGAACCCGGTTTCCGAATATTCCTCGTAGGGGGTAGTACACGAGGTATGGAGCGAAAATTGAGGCGGCCCATTTTTTGGATATCTTTTTATGATTTGTCCCTATGGATTTATGATATTGCATTTGCGTTCATTTGGGGTCATCGGGAAGTGAATATGAGTTGAAACGAATGGAACTTGGTTTCCCAATATTCCTCTTAGGGGGTAGTACACGAGGTCTGGAGCGAAAATTGAGGTGGCCCCTTTTATGGATATCTTTTTAAGATATGTCCCTATAGATTTATGATATTGCATTTGCGTTCATTTGAGGTCATCGGGAAGTGAATATGAGTTGAAACGAATGGAACTTGGTTAGTACACGAGGTATGGAGCGAAAATTGAGGCAGCCCATTTTTTGGATATCTTTTCATAATTTGTCCCTATGGATTTATGATATTGCATTTGTGTTCATTTGGGGTCGTCGGGAAGTGAATCGGAGTTGAAACGAATGGAATTTGGGTTCCCAATAATCCTCGTAGGGGGTTGTACACGAGGTATGGAGCAAAAATTGACACGACCCATTTTTTGGATATCTTTTCATGATTTGTCCTTACGAATTTAGGATATTGCATTTGCGTTCATTTGGGGTCATCGGAAAGTGAATCGGAGTTGAAACGAATGGAAATGGGTTTCCGAATAATCATCGTAGGGGTAGTACACGAGGTATGGAGCGAAAATTGAGGCGGCCCATTTTTCAGATATCTTTTCATGATTTGTCTCTTTGGATTTATGATATTGCATTTGCGTTCATTTGGGGTCGTCGGGAAGTGAATCTGAGTTGAAACGAAAGAAACTTTGTTTTCGAATAATCCTCGTAGGGTGTAGTACACGAGGTATGGAGTGAAAATTGTGGCGGCCCATTTTTTGGATATCTTTTCATAATTTGTCCCTATGGATTTATGATATTGCATTTGCGTTCATTTGGGGTCGTCCGGAAGTAAATCGGAGTTGAAACGAATGGAACTCGATTTCCGAATAATCCTCGTAGGGGGTAGTACATGAGGTATGGAGCGAAAATTGAGGCGACCCATTTTTTGGAAATATTTTCATAATTTATCCCTATGGATTTATGATATTGGATTCACGTTCATTCGGGGTCGTCGGGATGTTAATCGGAGTTGAAACGAATGAAACTTGGTTTCCCAATATTCTTCGTGGGGGGTTGTACACGAGGTATGGAGCGAAAATTGAGGCGGCCTATTTTTTGGATATCTTTTTATGATTTGTCCCTACGCATTTATTATATTGCATCTGCGTTCATTTGGGGTCATCGGGAAGTAAATATGAGTTGAAACGAATGGAACTTGGTTTCCCAATATTCCTAGTAGGGGGTAGTACACGAGCTACGGAGCGAAAATTGAGGCTACCCATTTTTTGGATATATTTTCGTAATTTGTCCCTATGGATTTATGAAATTTCATTCGTGTTCATTTTGAGTCCTCTGGAAGTGAATCAGAGCTGAAAAGAATGGAACCCGATTTCCGAATATTCCTAGTAGGGGGTAGTACACGTAGTATGGAGCGATAATTGAGGTGACCCGTTTTTTGGATATCTTTTTATGATTTGTCCCTATGGATTTATGATATTGCATTTGCGTTCATTTGGGGTCATCGGGAAGTGAATATGAGTTGAAACGAATGGAACTTGGTTTCCCAATATTCCTCGTAGGGGGTAGTACACGAGGTCTGGAGCGAAAATTGAGGCGGCCCGTTTTATGGATATCTTTTTATGATTTGTCCCTATGGATTTATGATATTGCATTTGCGTTCATTTGGGGTCATCGGGAAGTGAATATGAGTTGAAACAAATGGAACTTGGGTAGTACATGAGGTATGGAGCGAAAATTGAGGCAGCCCATTTTTTGGATATCTTTTCATAATTTGTCCCTATGGATTTATGATATTGTATTTGCATTCATTTGGGGTCGTCGGTAAGTGAATCGGAGTTCAACCGAATGGAATTTGGTTTCCCAATAATCCTCGTAGGGGGTTGTACACGAGGTATGGAGCGAAAATTGACACGACCCATATTTTGGATATCTTTCCATGATTTGTCCCAACAAATTTATTATATTGTAATTGCGTTCATTTGGAGTCGTCGGAAAGTGAATTTGGGTTGAAACGAATGGGACTGGGTTTCCGTATAATCCTCGTAGGGGTAGTACACGAGTTATGGAGCGAAAATTGAGGCGGCCCATTTTTTGGATATCTTTTCTTGATTTGTCTCTTTGGATTTATGATATTGCATTTGCGTTCATTTGAGGTCGTCGGGAAGTGAATCTGAGTTGAAACGAATGAAACTTTGTTTTCGAATAATACTCGTAGGGGGTAGTACACGAGGTATGGAGCGAAAATTGAGGCGGCCCATTTTTTGGATATCTTTTCATAATTTGTCCCTATGCATTTATGATATTGCATTTGCGTTCATTTGGGGTCGTCGGGAAGTGAATCGGAGTTGAAACGAATGGAACTGGGTTTCCGAATAATCCTCGTAGGGGGTAGTACATGAGCTACAAATCGAAAATTGAGGGTGCCCATTTTTTGGATATATTTTCATAATTTGTCCCTATGGATTTATGAAATTGCATTCGCTTTCATTTGGAGTCGTCTGGAAGTGAATCAGAGCTGAAAAGAATGGAACCCGGTTTTCGAATAATCCTCGTAAGGGGTAGTAAACGAGGTATGGAGTGAAAATTGAGGCGGCCCGTTTTTTGGATATCTTTTCAGAATTTGTCCCTATGGATTTTTGATATTGCATTTGCGTTCATTTGGGGTCGTCCGGAAGTAAATCGGAGTTGAAACGAATGGAACTTCATTTCCGAATAATCCTCGTAGTGGGTAGCACATGAGGTATGGAGCGAAAATTGAGGCGACCCATTTTTTGGATTACTTTTCATAATTTGTCCATATGGATTTATGATATTGCATTCGCGTTTATTTGGGGTCGTCGGAATGTGAATCAGAGTTGAAACGAATGGAACTTGGTTTCCCAATATTCCTAGTAGGAGGTAGTACACGAGCTACGGAGCGAAAATTGAGGTTGCCCATTTTTTGGATATATTTTCATAATTTTTCCCTATGGATTTATAAAATTGCATTCGCGTTCATTTGGAGTCGTCTGGAAGTGAATCGGAGCTGAAAAGAATGGAACCCGGTTTCCGAATATTCCTCGTAGGGGGTAGTACACGAGGTATGGAGCGAAAATAGAGGCGGCCTATTTTTTGGATATCTTTTTATGATTTGTCACTATGGATTTATGATATTGCATTTGCGTTCATTTGGGGTCATCGGGAAGTGAATATGAGTTGAAACGAATGGAACTTGGTTTCCCAATATTCCTCTTAGGGGGTAGTACACGAGGTCTGGAGTGAAACTTGAGGTGGCCCGTTTTATGGATATCTTTTTAAGATTTATCCCTATGGATTTATGATATTGCATTTGCGTTCATTTGGGGTCATCGGGAAGTGAATATGAGTTGAAACGAATGGAACTTGGGTAGTACACGAGGTGTGGAGCGAAAATTGAGGCGGCCCATTTTTTGGATATCTTTTCATAATTTGTCCCTATGGATTTATGATATTGCATTTGCGTTCATTTGGGGTCTTCGGGAAGTGAATCGGAGTTGAAACGAATGGAACTGGGTTTCCGAATAATCCTCGTAGGGGGTAGTACATGAGCTACAAAGCGAAAATTGAGGGTGCCCGTTTTTTGGATATATTTTCATAATTTTTCCCTATGGATTTATGAAATTGCATTCGCTTTCATTTGGAGTTGTCTGGAAGTGAATCGGAGCTGAAAAGAATGGAACCCGGTTTTCGAATAATCCTCGTAAGGGGTAGTAAACGAGGTAAGGAGCGAAAATTGAGGCGGCCCGTTTTTTGGATATCTTTTCAGAATTTGTCCCTATGGATTTATGATATTGCATTTGTGTTCATTTGGGGTCGTCCGGAAGTAAATAGGAGTTGAAACGAATGGAACTTGGTTTCCGAATAATCCTCGTAGGGGGTAGCACGTGAGGTATGGAGCGAAAATTGAGGCGACCCGTTTTTTGGATTACTTTTCATAATTTGTCCATATGGATTTATGATATTGCATTCGCGTTCATTTGGGGTCGTCGGAATGTGAATCAGAGTTGAAACGAATGGAACTTGGTTTCCCAATATTCCTAGTAGGGGGTAGTACACGAGCTACGGAGCGAAAATTGAGGCTGCCCATTTTTTGGATATATTTTCATAATTTTCCCCTATGGATTTATAAAATTGCATTCGCGTTCATTTGGAGTCGTCCGGAAGTGAATCGGAGCTGAAAAGAAAGGAACCCGGTTTCCGAATATTCCTCGTAGGGGGTAGTACACTAGGTATGGAGCGAAAATTGAGGCGGCCCATTTTTTGGATATCTTTTTATGATTTGTCCCTATGGATTTATGATATTGCATTTGCGTTCATTTGGGATCATCGGGAAGTGAATATGAGTTGAAACGAATGGAACTTGGTTTCCCAATATTCCTCTTAGGGGGTAGTACACGAGGTCTGGAGCGAAAATTAAGGTGGCCCGTTTTATGGATATCTTTTTAAGATTTGTCCCTATGGATTTCTGATATTGTATTTGCGTTCATTTGGGGTCATCGGGAAGTGAATATGAGTTGAAACGAATGGAACTTGGGTAGTACACGAGGTATGGAGCAAAAATTGAGGCAACCCATTTTTTGGATATCTTTTCATAATTTGTCCCTATGGATTTATGATATTGCATTTGTGTTCATTTGGGGTCGTCGGGAAGTGAATCGGAGTTGAAACGAATGGAATTTGGGTTCCCAATAATCCTCGTAGGGGGTTGTACACGAGGTATGGAGCGAAAATTGACACGACCCATTTTTTGGATATCTTTTCATGATTTGTCCCTACGAATTTAGGATATTGCATTTGCGTTCATTTGGGGTCGTCGGAAAGTGAATCTGAGTTGAAACGAATGGAACTGGGTTTCCGAATAATCCTCGTAGGGGTAGTACACGAGGTATGGAGCGAAAATTGAGGCGGCCCATTTTTCGGATATCTTTTCATGATTTGTCTCTTTGGATTTATGATATTGCATTTGCGTTCATTTGGGGTCGTCGGGAAGTGAATCTGAGTTGAAACGAAAGAAACTTTGTTTTCGAATAATCCTCGTAGGGGGTAGTACACGAGGTATGGAGCGAAAATTGAGGCGGCCCATTTTTTCGATATCTTTTCATAATTTGTCCCTATGGATTTATGATATTGCATTTGCGTTCATTTGGGGTAGTCGGGAAGTGAATCGGAGTTGAAACGAATGGAACTGGGTTTCCGAATAATCTTTGTAGGGGGTAGTACATGAGCTACAAAGCGAAAATTGAGGGTGCCCGTTTTTTGGATATATTTTCATAATTTGTCCCTATGGATTTATGAAATTGCATTCGATTTCATTTGGAGTCGTCTGGAAGTGAATCGGAGCTGAAAAGAATGGAACCCGGTTTTCGAATAATCCTCCTAAGGGGTAGTAAACGAGGTATGGAGCGAAAATTGAGGTGGCCCGTTTTTTGGATATCTTTTCAGAATTTGTCCCTATGGATTTATGATATTGCATTTGCGTTCATTTGGGGTCGTCCGGAAGTAAATCGGAGTTGAAACGAATGGAACTTGGTTTCCGAATAATCCTCGTAGGGGGTAGCACATGAGGTATGGAGCGAAAATTGAGGCAACCCGTTTTTTGGATTACTTTTCATAATTTGTCCATATGGATTTATGATATTGCTTTCGCATTCATTTGGGGTCGTCGGAATGTGAATCAGAGTTGAAACGAATGGAACTTGGTTTCCCAATATTCCTAGTAGGGGGTAGTACACAAGCTACGGAGCGAAAATTGAGTCTGCCCATTTTTTGGATATATTTTCATAATTTTTCCCTATGGATTTATAAAATTGCATTCGCGTTCATTTGGAGTCGTCCGGAAGTGAATCGGAGCTGAAAAGAATGGAACCCGGTTTCCGAATATTCCTCGTAGGGGGTAGTACACGAGGTATGGAGCGAAAATTGAGGCGGCCCATTTTTTGGATATCTTTTTATGATTTGTCCCTATGGATTTATGATATTGCATTTGCGTTCATTTGGGGTCATCGGGAAGTGAATATGAGTTGAAACGAATGGAACTTGGTTTCCCAATATTCCTCTTAGGGGGTAGTACACGAGGTCTGGAGCGAAAATTGAGGTGGCCTCTTTTATGGATATCTTTTTAAGATATGTCCCTATAGATTTATGATATTGCATTTGCGTTCATTTGAGGTCATCGGGAAGTGAATATGAGTTGAAACGAATGGAACTTGGTTAGTACACGAGGTATGGAGCGAAAATTGAGGCAGCCCATTTTTTGGATATCTTTTCATAATTTGTCCCTATGGATTTATGATATTGCATTTGTGTTCATTTGGGGTCGTCGGGAAGTGAATCGGAGTTGAAAGGAATGGAATTTGGGTTCCTAATAATCCTCGTAGGGGGTTGTACACGAGGTATGGAGCAAAAATTGGCACGACCCATTTTTTGGATATCTTTTCATGATTTGTCCTTACGAATTTAGGATATTGCATTTGCGTTCATTTGGGGTCATCGAAAAGTGAATCGGAGTTGAAACGAATGGAACTGGGTTTCCGAATAATCATCGTAGGGGTAGTACACGAGGTATGGAGCGAAAATTGAGGCGGCCCATTTTTCGGATATCTTTTCATGATTTGTCTCTTTGGATTTATGATATTGCATTTGCGTTCATTTAGGGTCGTCGGGAAGTGAATCTGAGTTGAAACGAAAGAAACTTTGTTTTCGAATAATCCTCGTAGGGGGTAGTACACGAGGTATGGAGCGAAAATTGTGGCGGCCCATTTTTTGGATATCTTTTCATAATTTGTCCCTATGGATTTATGATATTGCATTTGCGTTCATTTGGGGTCGTCCGGAAGTAAATCGGAGTTGAAACGAATGGAACTCGATTTCCGAATAATCCTCGTAGGGGGTAGTACATGAGGTATGGAGCGAAAATTGAGGCGACCCATTTTTTGGAAATATTTTCATAATTTATCCCTATGGATTTATGATATTGGATTCACGTTCATTCGGGGTCGTCGAGATGTTAATCGGAGTTGAAACGAATGAAACTTGGTTTCCCAATATTCTTCGTAGGGGGTTGTACACGAGGTATGGAGCAAAAATTGAGGCGGCCTGTTTTTTGGATATCTTTTTATAATTTGTCCCTACGCATTTATTATATTGCATCTGCGTTCATTTGGGGTCATCGGGAAGTAAATATTAGTTGAAACGAATGGAACTTGGTTTCCCAATATTCCTAGTAGGGGGTAGTACACGAGCTACGGAGCGAAAATTGAGGCTGCCCATTTTTTGGATATATTTTCGTAATTTGTCCCTATGGATTTATGAAATTTCATTCGTGTTCATTTGGAGTCATCTGGAAGTGAATCGGAGCTGAAAAGAATGGAACCCGATTTCCGAATATTCCTAGTAGGGGGTAGTACACGTAGTATGGAGCGACAATTGAGGCGACCCGTTTTTTGGATATCTTTTTATGATTTGTCCCTATGGATTTATGATATTGCATTTGCGTTCATTTGGGGTCATCGGGAAGTGAATATGAGTTGAAACGAATGGAACTTGGTTTCCCAATATTCCTCGTAGGGGGTAGTACACGAGGTCTGGAGCGAAAATTGAGGCGGCCCGTTTTATGGATATCTTTTTATGATTTTTCCCTATGGATTTATGATATTGCATTTGCGTTCATTTCGGGTCATCGGGAAGTGAATATGAGTTGAAACAAATGGAACTTGGGTAGTACATGAGGTATGGAGCGAAAATTGAGGCAGCCCATTTTTGGATATCTTTTCATAATTTGTCCCTATGGATTTATGATATTGCATTTGCATTCATTTGGGGTCGTCGGTAAGTGAATCGGAGTTCAACCGAATGGAATTTGGTTTCCCAATAATCCTCGTAGGGGGTTGTACACGAGGTATGGAGCGAAAATTGACACGACCCATATTTTGGATATCTTTCCATGATTTGTCCCTACAAATTTATTATATTGTAATTGCGTTCATTTGGAGTCGTCGGAAAGTGAATTTGGGTTGAAACGAATGGGACTGGGTTTCCGAATAATCCTCGTAGGGGTAGTACACGAGTTATGGAGCGAAAATTGAGGCGGCCCATTTTTTGGATATCTTTTCTTGATTTGTCTCTTTGGATTTATGATATTGCATTTGCGTTCATTTGAGGTCGTCGGGAAGTGAATCTGAGTTGAAACGAATGAAACTTTGTTTTCGAATAATCCTCGTAGGGGGTAGTACACGAGGTATGGAGCGAAAATTGAGGCGGCCCATTTTTTGGATATCTTTTCATAATTTGTCCCTATGCATTTATGATATTGCATTTGCGTTCATTTGGGGTCGTCGGGAAGTGAATCGGAGTTGAAACGAATGGAACTGGGTTTCCGAATAATCCTCGTAGGGGGTAGTACATGAGCTACAAAGCGAAAATTGAGGGTGCCCATTTTTTGGATATATTTTCATAATTTGTGCCTATGGATTTATGAAATTGCATTCGCTTTCATTTGGAGTCGTCTGGAAGTGAATCAGAGCTGAAAAGAATGGAACCCGGTTTTCGAATAATCCTCGTAAGGGGTAGTAAACGAGGTATGGAGTGAAAATTGAGGCGGCCCGTTTTTTGGATATCTTTTCAGAATTTGTCCCTATGGATTTATGATATTGCATTTGCGTTCATTTGGGGTCGTCCGGAAGTAAATCGGAGTTGAAACGAATGGAACTTCGTTTCCGAATAATCCTCGTAGGGGGTAGCACATGAGGTATGGAGCGAAAATTGAGGCGACCCGTTTTTTGGATTACTTTTCATAATTTGTCCATATGGATTTATGATATTGCATTCGCGTTCATTTGGGGTCGTCGGAATGTGAATCAGAGTTGAAACGAATGGAACTTGGTTTCCCAATATTCCTAGTAGGGGGTAGTACACGAGCTACGGAGCGAAAATTGAGGTTGCCCATTTTTTGGATATATTTTCATAATTTTTCCCTATGGATTTATAAAATTGCATTCGCGTTCATTTGGAGTCGTCTGGAAGTGAATCGGAGCTGAAAAGAATGGAACCCGATTTCCGAATATTCCTCATAGGGGGTAGTACACGAGGTATGGAGCGAAAATAGAGGCGGCCTATTTTTTGGATATCTTTTTATGATTTGTCACTATGGATTTATGATATTGCATTTGCGTTCATTTGGGGTCATCGGGAAGTGAATATGAGTTGAAACGAATGGAACTTGGTTTCCCAATATTCCTCTTAGGGGGTAGTACACGAGGTCTGGAGCGAAACTTGAGGTGGCCCGTTTTATGGATATCTTTTTAAGATTTATCCCTATGGATTTATGATATTGCATTTGCGTTCATTTGGGGTCATCGGGAAGTGAATATGAGTTGAAACGAATGGAACTTGGGTAGTACACGAGGTGTGGAGCGAAAATTGAGGCGGCCCATTTTTTGGATATCTTTTCATAATTTGTCCCTATGGATTTATGATATTGCATTTGCATTCATTTGGGGTCGTCGGTAAGTGAATCGGAGTTCAACCGAATGGAATTTGGTTTCCCAATAATCCTCGTAGGGGGTTGTACACGAGGTATGGAGCGAAAATTGACACGACCCATATTTTGGATATCTTTCCATGATTTGTCCCTACAAATTTATTATATTGTAATTGCGTTCATTTGGAGTCGTCGGAAAGTGAATTTGGGTTGAAACGAATGGGACTGGGTTTCCGAATAATCCTCGTAGGGGTAGTACACGAGTTATGGAGCGAAAATTGAGGCGGCCCATTTTTTGGATATCTTTTCTTGATTTGTCTCTTTGGATTTATGATATTGCATTTGCGTTCATTTGAGGTCGTCGGGAAGTGAATCTGAGTTGAAACGAATGAAACTTTGTTTTCGAATAATCCTCGTAGGGGGTAGTACACGAGGTATGGAGCGAAAATTGAGGCGGCCCATTTTTTGGATATCTTTTCATAATTTGTCCCTATGCATTTATGATATTGCATTTGCGTTCATTTGGGGTCGTCGGGAAGTGAATCGGAGTTGAAACGAATGGAACTGGGTTTCCGAATAATCCTCGTAGGGGGTAGTACATGAGCTACAAAGCGAAAATTGAGGGTGCCCATTTTTTGGATATATTTTCATAATTTGTGCCTATGGATTTATGAAATTGCATTCGCTTTCATTTGGAGTCGTCTGGAAGTGAATCAGAGCTGAAAAGAATGGAACCCGGTTTTCGAATAATCCTCGTAAGGGGTAGTAAACGAGGTATGGAGTGAAAATTGAGGCGGCCCGTTTTTTGGATATCTTTTCAGAATTTGTCCCTATGGATTTATGATATTGCATTTGCGTTCATTTGGGGTCGTCCGGAAGTAAATCGGAGTTGAAACGAATGGAACTTCGTTTCCGAATAATCCTCGTAGGGGGTAGCACATGAGGTATGGAGCGAAAATTGAGGCGACCCGTTTTTTGGATTACTTTTCATAATTTTTCCATATGGATTTATGATATTGCATTCGCGTTCATTTGGGTTCGTCGGAATGTGAATCAGAGTTGAAACGAATGGAACCTGGTTTCCCAATATTCCTAGTAGGGGGTAGTACACGAGCTACGGAGCGAAAATTGAGGTTACCCATTTTTTGGATATATTTTCATAATTTTTCCCTATGGATTTATAAAATTGCATTCGCGTTCATTTGGAGTCGTCTGGAAGTGAATCGGAGCTGAAAAGAATGGAACCCGGTTTCCGAATATTCCTCGTAGGGGGTAGTACACGAGGTATGGAGCGAAAATAGAGGCGGCCTATTTTTTGGATATCTTTTTATGATTTGTCCCTATGGATTTATGATATTGCATTTGCGTTCATTTGGGGTCATCGGGAAGTGAATATGAGTTGAAACGAATGGAACTTGGTTTCCCAATATTCCTCTTAGGGGGTAGTACACGAGGTCTGGAGCGAAACTTGAGGTGGCCTCTTTTATGGATATCTTTTTAAGATATTTCCCTATGGATTTATGATATTGCATTTGCGTTCATTTGAGGTCATCGGGAAGTGATATGAGTTGAAACGAATGGAACTTGGGTAGTACACGAGGTATGGAGCGAAAATTGAGGCAGCCCATTTTTTGGATATCTTTTCATAATTTGTCCCTATGGATTTATGATATTGCATTGTGCTTCATTTGGGGTCGTCGGGAAGTGAATCGGAGTTGAACGGAATGGAATTTGGGTTCCTAATAATCCTCGTAGGGGGTTGTACACGAGGTATGGAGCAAAAATTGGACACGACCCATTTTTTGGATATCTTTCATGATTTGTCCTACGAAATTTAGGATATTGTAATTTGCGTTCATTTGGGAGTCATCGGAAAGTGAATTGGAGTTGAAACGAATGGAACTGGGTTTCCGAATATCCTCGTAGGGGTAGTACACGAGGTATGGAGCGAAAATTGAGGCGGCCCATTTTTCGGATATCTTTTCATTGATTTGTCTCTTTGGATTTATGATATTGCATTTGCGTTCATTTGAGGTCGTCGGGAAGTGAATCTGAGTTGAAACGAATGAAACTTTGTTTTCGAATAATCCTCGTAGGGGGTAGTACACGAGGTATGGAGCGAAAATTGAGGCGGCCCATTTTTTGGATATCTTTTCATAATTTGTCCCTATGCATTTATGATATTGCATTTGCGTTCATTTGGGGTCGTCCGGGAAGTGAATCGGAGTTGAAACGAATGGAACTCGGATTTCCGAATAATCCTCGTAGGGGGTAGTACATGAGGCTATCGAAGCGAAAATTGAGGGTGACCCATTTTTTGGATATATTTTCATAATTTATCCCTATGGATTTATGATATTGGATTCACGTTCATTCGGGGTCGTCGAGATGTTAATCGGAGTTGAAACGAATGAAACTTGGTTTCCCAATATTCTTCGTAGGGGTTGTACACGAGGTATGGAGCAAAATTGAGGCGGCCTGTTTTTTTGGATATCTTTTTATAATTTGTCCCTACGCATTTATTATATTGCATCTGCGTTCATTTGGGGTCATCGGGAAGTAAATATAGTTGAAACGAATGGAACTTGGTTTCCCAATATTCCTAGTAGGGGGTAGTACACGAGCTACGGAGCGAAAATTGAGGCTGCCATTTTTTGGATATATTTTCGTAATTTGTCCCTATGGATTTATGAAATTTCATTCGTGTCATTTGGAGTCATCTGGAAGTGAATCGGAGCTGAAAAGAATGGAACCCGATTTCCCGAATATTCCTAGTAGGGGGTAGTACACGTAGTATGGAGCGACCAATTGAGGCGACCCGTTTTTTTTTTGGATATCTTTTTATGATTTGTCCCTATGGATTTATGATATTGCATTTGCGTTCATTTGGGGTCATCGGGAAGTGAATATGAGTTGAAACGAATGGAACTTGGTTTCCCAATATTCCTCGTAGGGGGTAGTACACGAGGTCTGGAGCGAAAATTGAGGCGGCCCGTTTTATGGATATCTTTTTATGATTTTTCCCTATGGATTTATGATATTGCATTGCGTTCATTTCGGGTCATCGGGAAGTGAATATGAGTTGAAACAAATGGAACTTGGGTAGTACATGAGGTATGGAGCGAAAATTGAGGCAGCCCATTTTTTGGATATCTTTTCATAATTTGTCCCTATGGATTTATGATATTGCATTTGCATTCATTTGGGGTCGTCGGTAAGTGAATCGGAGTTCAACCGAATGGAATTTGGTTTCCCAATAATCCTCGTAGGGGGTTGTACACGAGGTATGGAGCGAAAATTGACACGACCCATATTTTGGATATCTTTCCATGATTTGTCCCTACAAATTTATTATATTGTAATTGCGTTCATTTGGAGTCGTCGGAAAGTGAATTTGGGTTGAAACGAATGGGACTGGGTTTCCGAATAATCCTCGTAGGGGTAGTACACGAGTTATGGAGCGAAAATTGAGGCGGCCCATTTTTTGGATATCTTTTCTTGATTTGTCTCTTTGGATTTATGATATTGCATTTGCGTTCATTTGAGGTCGTCGGGAAGTGAATCTGAGTTGAAACGAATGAAACTTTGTTTTCGAATAATCCTCGTAGGGGGTAGTACACGAGGTATGGAGCGAAAATTGAGGCGGCCCATTTTTTGGATATCTTTTCATAATTTGTCCCTATGCATTTATGATATTGCATTTGCGTTCATTTGGGGTCGTCGGGAAAGTGAATCGGAGTTGAAACGAATGGAACTGGGTTTCCGAATAATCCTCGTAGGGGGTAGTACATGAGCTACAAAGCGAAAATTGAGGGTGCCCATTTTTTGGATATATTTTCATAATTTGTGCCTATGGATTTATGAAATTGCATTCGCTTTCATTTGGAGTCGTCTGGAAGTGAATCAGAGCTGAAAAGAATGGAACCCGGTTTTCGAATAATCCTCGTAAGGGGTAGTAAACGAGGTATGGAGTGAAAATTGAGGCGGCCCGTTTTTTGGATATCTTTTCAGAATTTGTCCCTATGGATTTATGATATTGCATTTGCGTTCATTTGGGGTCGTCCGGAAGTAAATCGGAGTTGAAACGAATGGAACTTCGTTTCCGAATAATCCTCGTAGGGGGTAGCACATGAGGTATGGAGCGAAAATTGAGGCGACCCGTTTTTTGGATTACTTTTCATAATTTGTCCATATGGATTTATGATATTGCATTCGCGTTCATTTGGGGTCGTCGGAATGTGAATCAGAGTTGAAACGAATGGAACTTGGTTTCCCAATATTCCTAGTAGGGGGTAGTACACGAGCTACGGAGCGAAAATTGAGGTTGCCCATTTTTTGGATATATTTTCATAATTTTTCCCTATGGATTTATAAAATTGCATTCGCGTTCATTTGGAGTCGTCTGGAAGTGAATCGGAGCTGAAAAGAATGGAACCCGATTTCCGAATATTCCTCATAGGGGGTAGTACACGAGGTATGGAGCGAAAATAGAGGCGGCCCTATTTTTTGGATATCTTTTTATGATTTGTCACTATGGATTTATGATATTGCATTTGCGTTCATTTGGGGTCATCGGGAAGTGAATATGAGTTGAAACGAATGGAACTTGGTTTCCCAATATTCCTCTTAGGGGGTAGTACACGAGGTCTGGAGCGAAACTTGAGGTGGCCCGTTTTATGGATATCTTTTTAAGATTTATCCCTATGGATTTATGATATTGCATTTGCGTTCATTTGGGGTCATCGGGAAGTGAATATGAGTTGAAACGAATGGAACTTGGGTAGTACACGAGGTGTGGAGCGAAAATTGAGGCGGCCCATTTTTTGGATATCTTTTCATAATTTGTCCCTATGGATTTATGATATTGCATTTGCATTCATTTGGGGTCGTCGGTAAGTGAATCGGAGTTCAACCGAATGGAATTTGGTTTCCCAATAATCCTCGTAGGGGGTTGTACACGAGGTATGGAGCGAAAATTGACACGACCCATATTTTGGATATCTTTCCATGATTTGTCCCTACAAATTTATTATATTGTAATTGCGTTCATTTGGAGTCGTCGGAAAGTGAATTTGGGTTGAAACGAATGGGACTGGGTTTCCGAATAATCCTCGTAGGGGTAGTACACGAGTTATGGAGCGAAAATTGAGGCGGCCCATTTTTTGGATATCTTTTCTTGATTTGTCTCTTTGGATTTATGATATTGCATTTGCGTTCATTTGAGGTCGTCGGGAAGTGAATCTGAGTTGAAACGAATGAAACTTTGTTTTCGAATAATCCTCGTAGGGGGTAGTACACGAGGTATGGAGCGAAAATTGAGGCGGCCCATTTTTTGGATATCTTTTCATAATTTGTCCCTATGCATTTATGATATTGCATTTGCGTTCATTTGGGGTCGTCGGGAAGTGAATCGGAGTTGAAACGAATGGAACTGGGTTTCCGAATAATCCTCGTAGGGGGTAGTACATGAGCTACAAAGCGAAAATTGAGGGTGCCCATTTTTTGGATATATTTTCATAATTTGTGCCTATGGATTTATGAAATTGCATTCGCTTTCATTTGGAGTCGTCTGGAAGTGAATCAGAGCTGAAAAGAATGGAACCCGGTTTTCGAATAATCCTCGTAAGGGGTAGTAAACGAGGTATGGAGTGAAAATTGAGGCGGCCCGTTTTTTGGATATCTTTTCAGAATTTGTCCCTATGGATTTATGATATTGCATTTGCGTTCATTTGGGGTCGTCCGGAAGTAAATCGGAGTTGAAACGAATGGAACTTCGTTTCCGAATAATCCTCGTAGGGGGTAGCACATGAGGTATGGAGCGAAAATTGAGGCGACCCGTTTTTTGGATTACTTTTCATAATTTGTCCATATGGATTTATGATATTGCATTCGCGTTCATTTGGGGTCGTCGAAATGTGAATCAGAGTTGAAACGAATGGAACTTGGTTTCCCAATATTCCTAGTAGGGGGTAGTACACGAGCTACGGAGCGAAAATTGAGGTTGCCCATTTTTTGGATATATTTTCATAATTTTTCCCTATGGATTTATAAAATTGCATTCGCGTTCATTTGGAGTCGTCTGGAAGTGAATCGGAGCTGAAAAGAATGGAACCCTGTTTCCGAATATTTATCGTAGGGGGTAGTACACGAGGTATGGAGCGAAAATAGAGGCGGCCTATTTTTTGGATATCTTTTTATGATTTGTCACTATGGATTTATGATATTGCATTTGCGTTCATTTGGGGTCATCGGGAAGTGAATATGAGTTGAAACGAATGGAACTTGGTTTCCCAATATTCCTCTTAGGGGGTAGTACACGAGGTCTGGAGCGAAACTTGAGGTGGCCCGTTTTATGGATATCTTTTTAAGATTTATCCCTATGGATTTATGATATTGCATTTGCGTTCATTTGGGGTCATCGGGAAGTGAATATGAGTTGAAACGAATGGAACTTGGGTAGTACACGAGGTGTGGAGCGAAAATTGAGGCGGCCCATTTTTTGGATATCTTTTCATAATTTGTCCCTATGGATTTATGATATTGCATTTGCGTTCATTTGGGGTCATCGGGAAGTGAATCGGAGTTGAAACGAATGGATCTGGGTTTCCGAATAATCCTCGTAGGGGGTAGTACATGAGCTACAAAGCGAAAATTGAGGGTGCCCATTTTTTGGATATATTTTCATAATTTTTCCCTATGGATTTATGAAATTGCATTCGCTTTCATTTGGAGTCGTCTGGAAGTGAATCGGAGCTGAAAAGAATGGAACCCGGTTTTCGAATAATCCTCGTAAGGGGTAGTAAACGAGGTATGGAGCGAAAATTGAGGCGGCCCATTTTTTGGATATCTTTTCAGAATTTGCCCCTATGGATTTATGATATTGCATTTGCGTTCATTTGGGGTCGTCCGGAAGTAAATAGGAGTTGAAACGAATGGAACTTGGTTTCCGAATAATCCTCGTAGGGGGTAGCACATGAGGTATGGAGCGAAAATTGAGGCGACCCGTTTTTTTGGATTACTTTTCATAATTTTTCCATATGGATTTATGATATTGCATTCGCGTTCATTTGGGTCGTCGGAATGTGAATCAGAGTTGAAACGAATGGAACCTGGTTTCCCAATATTCCTAGTAGGGGGTAGTACACGAGCTACGGAGCGAAAATTGAGGCTGCCCATTTTTTGGATATATTTTCATAATTTTTCCCTATGGATTTATAAAATTGCATTCGCATTTCATTTGGAGTCATCCGGAAGTGAATCAGAGCTGAAAAGAATGGAACCCGGTTTCCGAATATTCCTCGTAGGGGGTAGTACACGAGGTATGGAGCGAAAATTGAGGCGGCCCATTTTTTGGATATCTTTTTATGATTTGTCCCAATGGATTTATGATTTTGCATTTGCGTTCATTTGGGGTCATCGGGAAGTGAATATGAGTTGAAACGAATGGAACTTGGTTTCCCAATATTCCTCTTAGGGGGTAGTACACGAGGTCTGGAGCGAAACTTGAGGTGGCCCGTTTTATGGATATCTTTTTAAGATTTATCCCTATGGATTTATGATATTGCATTTACGTTCATTTGGGGTCATCGGGAAGTGAATATGAGTTGAAACGAATGGAACTTGGGTAGTACACGAGGTGTGGAGCAAAAATTGAGGCGGCCCATTTTTTGGATATCTTTTCATAATTTGTCCCTATGGATTTATGATATTGCATTTGCATTCATTTGGGGTCGTCGGTAAGTGAATCTGAGTTCAACCGAATGGAATTTGGTTTCCCAATAATCCTCGTAGGGGGTTGTAGACGAGGTATGGAGCGAAAATTGACACGACCCATATTTTGGATATCTTTCCATGATTTGTCCCTACAAATTTATTATATTGTAATTGCGTTCATTTGGAGTCGTCGGAAAGTGAATTTGGGTTGAAACGAATGGGACTGGGTTTCCGAATAATCCTCGTAGGGGTAGTACACGAGTTATGGAGCGAAAATTGAGGCGGCCCATTTTTTGGATATCTTTTCTTGATTTGTCTCTTTGGATTTATGATATTGCATTTGCGTTCATTTGAGGTCGTCGGGAAGTGAATCTGAGTTGAAACGAATGAAACTTTGTTTTCGAATAATCCTCGTAGGGGGTAGTACACGAGGTATGGAGCGAAAAATTGAGGCGGCCCATTTTTTGGATATCTTTTCATAATTTGTCCCTATGCATTTATGATATTGCATTTGCGTTCATTTGGGGTCGTCGGGAAGTGAATCGGAGTTGAAACGAATGGAACTGGGTTTCCGAATAATCCTCGTAGGGGGTAGTACATGAGCTACAAAGCGAAAATTGAGGGTGCCCATTTTTTGGATATATTTTCATAATTTGTCCCTATGGATTTATGAAATTGCATTCGCTTTCATTTGGAGTCATCTGGAAGTGAATCAGAGCTGAAAAGAATGGAACCCGGTTTTCGAATAATCCTCGTAAGGGGTAGTAAACGAGGTATGGAGTGAAAATTGAGGCGGCCCGTTTTTTGGATATCTTTTCAGAATTTGTCCCTATGGATTTATGATATTGCATTTGCGTTCATTTGGGGTTGTCCGGAAGTAAATCGGAGTTGAAACGAATGGAACTTCGTTTCCGAATAATCCTCGTAGGGGGTAGCACATGAGGTATGGAGCGAAAATTGAGGCGACCCGTTTTTTTGGATTACTTTTCATAATTTTGTCCATATGGATTTATGATATTGCATTCGCGTTCATTTGGGGTCGTCGGAATGTGAATCAGAGTTGAAACGAATGGAACTTGGTTTCCCAATATTCCTAGTAGGGGGTAGTACACGAGCTACGGAGCGAAAATTGAGGTTACCCATTTTTTGGATATATTTTCATAATTTTTTCCCTATGGATTTATAAAATTGCATTCGCGTTCATTTGGAGTCGTCTGGAAGTGAATCGGAGCTGAAAAGAATGGAACCCGGTTTCCGAATATTCCTCGTAGGGGTAGTACACGAGGTATGGAGCGAAAATAGAGGCGGCCTATTTTTTGGATATCTTTTTATGATTTGTCACTATGGATTTATGATATTGCATTTGCGTTCATTTGGGGTCATCGGGAAGTGAATATGAGTTGAAACGAATGGAACTTGGTTTCCCAATATTCCTCTTAGGGGGTAGTACACGAGGTCTGGAGCGAAACTTGAGGTGGCCCGTTTTATGGATATCTTTTTAAGATTTATCCCTATGGATTTATGATATTGCATTTGCGTTCATTTGGGGTCATCGGGAAGTGAATATGAGTTGAAACGAATGGAACTTGGGTAGTACACGAGGTGTGGAGCGAAAATTGAGGCGGCCCATTTTTTGGATATCTTTTCATAATTTGTCCCCTATGGATTTATGATATTGCATTTGCATTCATTTGGGGTCGTCGGTAAGTGAATCGGAGTTCAACCGAAATGGAATTTGGTTTCCCAATAATCCTCGTAGGGGGTTGTACACGAGGTATGGAGCGAAAATTGACAACGACCCATATTTTGGATATCTTTCCATGATTTTGTCCCTACAAATTTATTATATTGTAATTGCGTTCATTTGGAGTCGTCGGAAAGTGAATTTGGGTTGAAACGAATGGGACTGGGTTTCCGTATAATCCTCGTAGGGGTAGTACACGAGTTATGGAGCGAAAATTGAGGCGGCCCTTTTTTGGATATCTTTTCTTGATTTGTCTCTTTGGATTTATGATATTGCATTTGCGTTCATTGAGGTCGTCGGGAAGTGAATCTGAGTTGAAACGAATGAAACTTTGTTTTCGAATAATCCTCGTAGGGGGTAGTACACGAGGTATGGAGGCGAAAATTGAGGCGGCCCATTTTTTGGATATCTTTTCATAATTTGTCCCTATGCATTTATGATATTGCATTTGCGTTCATTTGGGGTCGTCGGGAAGTGAATCGGAGTTGAAACGAATGGAACTGGGTTTCCGAATAATCCTCGTAGGGGGTAGTACATGAGCTACAAATCGAAAATTGAGGGTGCCCATTTTTTGGATATATTTTCATAATTTGTCCCTATGGATTTATGAAATTGCATTCGCTTTCATTTGGAGTCGTCTGGAAGTGAATCAGAGCTGAAAAGAATGGAACCCGGTTTTCGAATAATCCTCGTAAGGGGTAGTAAACGAGGTATGGAGTGAAAATTGAGGCGGCCCGTTTTTTGGATATCTTTTCAGAATTTGTCCCTATGGATTTTTGATATTGCATTTGCGTTCATTTGGGGTCGTCCGGAAGTAAATCGGAGTTGAAACGAATGGAACTTCATTTCCGAATAATCCTCGTAGTGGGTAGCACATGAGGTATGGAGCGAAAATTGAGGCGACCCATTTTTTGGATTACTTTTCATAATTTGTCCATATGGATTTATGATATTGCATTCGCGTTTATTTGGGGTCGTCGGAATGTGAATCAGAGTTGAAACGAATGGAACTTGGTTTCCCAATATTCCTAGTAGGAGGGTAGTACACGAGCTACGGAGCGAAAATTGAGGTTGCCCATTTTTTGGATATATTTTCATAATTTTCCCTATGGATTTATAAAATTGCATTCGCGTTCATTTGGAGTCGTCTGGAAGTGAATCGGAGCTGAAAAGAATGGAACCCGGTTTCCGAATATTCCTCGTAGGGGGTAGTACACGAGGTATGGAGCGAAAATAGAGGCGGCCTATTTTTTGGATATCTTTTTATGATTTGTCACTATGGATTTATGATATTGCATTTGCGTTCATTTGGGGTCATCGGGAAGTGAATATGAGTTGAAACGAATGGAACTTGGTTTCCCAATATTCCTCTTAGGGGGTAGTACACGAGGTCTGGAGTGAAACTTGAGGTGGCCCGTTTTATGGATATCTTTTTAAGATTTATCCCTATGGATTTATGATATTGCATTTGCGTTCATTTGGGGTCATCGGGAAGTGAATATGAGTTGAAACGAATGGAACTTGGGTAGTACACGAGGTGTGGAGCGAAATTGAGGCGGCCCATTTTTTGGATATCTTTTCATAATTTGTCCCTATGGATTTATGATATTGCATTTGCGTTCATTTGGGGTCTTCGGGAAGTGAATCGGAGTTGAAACGAATGGAACTGGGTTTCCGAATAATCCTCGTAGGGGGTAGTACATGAGCTACAAAGCGAAAATTGAGGGTGCCCGTTTTTTGGATATATTTTCATAATTTTTCCCTATGGATTTATGAAATTGCATTCGCTTTCATTTGGAGTTGTCTGGAAGTGAATCGGAGCTGAAAAGAATGGAACCCGGTTTTCGAATAATCCTCGTAAGGGGTAGTAAACGAGGTAAGGAGCGAAAATTGAGGCGGCCCGTTTTTTGGATATCTTTTCAGAATTTGTCCCTATGGATTTATGATATTGCATTTGTGTTCATTTGGGGTCGTCCGGAAGTAAATAGGAGTTGAAACGAATGGAACTTGGTTTCCGAATAATCCTCGTAGGGGGTAGCACGTGAGGTATGGAGCGAAAATTGAGGCGACCCGTTTTTTGGATTACTTTTCATAATTTGTCCATATGGATTTATGATATGCATTCGCGTTCATTTGGGGTCGTCGGAATGTGAATCAGAGTTGAAACGAATGGAACTTGGTTTCCCAATATTCCTAGTAGGGGGTAGTACACGAGCTACGGAGCGAAAATTGAGGCTGCCCATTTTTTGGATATATTTTCATAATTTTCCCCTATGGATTTATAAAATTGCATTCGCGTTCATTTGGAGTCGTCCGGAAGTGAATCGGAGCTGAAAAGAAAGGAACCCGGTTTCCGAAATATTCCTCGTAGGGGGTAGTACACTAGGTATGGAGCGAAATTGAGGCGGCCCATTTTTTGGATATCTTTTTATGATTTGTCCCTATGGATTTATGATATTGCATTTGCGTTCATTTGGGATCATCGGGAAGTGAATATGAGTTGAAACGAATGGAACTTGGTTTCCCAATATTCCTCTTAGGGGGTAGTACACGAGGTCTGGAGCGAAAATTAAGGTGGCCCGTTTTATGGATATCTTTTTAAGATTTGTCCCTATGGATTTCTGATATTGTATTTGCGTTCATTTGGGGTCATCGGGAAGTGAATATGAGTTGAAACGAATGGAACTTGGGTAGTACACGAGGTATGGAGCAAAAATTGAGGCAACCCATTTTTTGGATATCTTTTCATAATTTGTCCCTATGGATTTATGATATTGCATTGTGTTCATTTGGGGTCGTCGGGAAGTGAATCGGAGTTGAAACGAATGGAATTTGGGTTCCCAATAATCCTCGTAGGGGGTTGTACACGAGGTATGGAGCGAAAATTGACACGACCCATTTTTTGGATATCTTTTCATGATTTGTCCCTACGAATTTAGGATATTGCATTTGCGTTCATTTGGGGTCGTCGGAAAGTGAATCTGAGTTGAAACGAATGGAACTGGGTTTCCGAATAATCCTCGTAGGGGTAGTACACGAGGTATGGAGCGAAAATTGAGGCGGCCCATTTTTCGGATATCTTTTCATGATTTGTCTCTTTGGATTTATGATATTGCATTTGCGTTCATTTGGGGTCGTCGGGAAGTGAATCTGAGTTGAAACGAAAGAAACTTTGTTTTCGAATAATCCTCGTAGGGGGTAGTACACGAGGTATGGAGCGAAAATTGAGGCGGCCCATTTTTTCGATATCTTTTCATAATTTGTCCCTATGGATTTATGATATTGCATTTGCGTTCATTTGGGGTAGTCGGGAAGTGAATCGGAGTTGAAACGAATGGAACTGGGTTTCCGAATAATCTTTGTAGGGGGTAGTACATGAGCTACAAAGCGAAAATTGAGGGTGCCCGTTTTTTGGATATATTTTCATAATTTGTCCCTATGGATTTATGAAATTGCATTCGATTTCATTTGGAGTCGTCTGGAAGTGAATCGGAGCTGAAAAGAATGGAACCCGGTTTTCGAATAATCCTCCTAAGGGGTAGTAAACGAGGTATGGAGCGAAAATTGAGGTGGCCCGTTTTTTGGATATCTTTTCAGAATTTGTCCCTATGGATTTATGATATTGCATTTGCGTTCATTTGGGGTCGTCCGGAAGTAAATCGGAGTTGAAACGAATGGAACTTGGTTTCCGAATAATCCTCGTAGGGGGTAGCACATGAGGTATGGAGCGAAAATTGAGGCAACCCGTTTTTTTGGATTACTTTTCATAATTTGTCCATATGGATTTATGATATTGCTTTCGCATTCATTTGGGGTCGTCGGAATGTGAATCAGAGTTGAAACGAATGGAACTTGGTTTCCCAATATTCCTAGTAGGGGGTAGTACACAAGCTACGGAGCGAAAATTGAGTCTGCCCATTTTTTGGATATATTTTCATAATTTTTCCCTATGGATTTATAAAATTGCATTCGCGTTCATTTGGAGTCGTCCGGAAGTGAATCGGAGCTGAAAAGAATGGAACCCGGTTTCCGAATATTCCTCGTAGGGGGTAGTACACGAGGTATGGAGCGAAAATTGAGGCGGCCCATTTTTTGGATATCTTTTTATGATTTGTCCCTATGGATTTATGATATTGCATTTGCGTTCATTTGGGGTCATCGGGAAGTGAATATGAGTTGAAACGAATGGAACTTGGTTTCCCAATATTCCTCTTAGGGGGTAGTACACGAGGTCTGGAGCGAAAATTGAGGTGGCCTCTTTTATGGATATCTTTTTAAGATATGTCCCTATAGATTTATGATATTGCATTTGCGTTCATTTGAGGTCATCGGGAAGTGAATATGAGTTGAAACGAATGGAACTTGGTTAGTACACGAGGTATGGAGCGAAAATTGAGGCAGCCCATTTTTTGGATATCTTTTCATAATTTGTCCCTATGGATTTATGATATTGCATTTGTGTTCATTTGGGGTCGTCGGGAAGTGAATCGGAGTTGAAAGGAATGGAATTTGGGTTCCTAATAATCCTCGTAGGGGGTTGTACACGAGGTATGGAGCAAAAATTGGCACGACCCATTTTTTGGATATCTTTCATGATTTGTCCTTACGAATTTAGGATATTGCATTTGCGTTCATTTGGGGTCATCGAAAAGTGAATCGGAGTTGAAACGAATGGAACTGGGTTTCCGAATAATCATCGTAGGGGTAGTACACGAGGTATGGAGCGAAAATTGAGGCGGCCCATTTTTCGGATATCTTTTCATGATTTGTCTCTTTGGATTTATGATATTGCATTTGCGTTCATTTAGGGTCGTCGGGAAGTGAATCTGAGTTGAAACGAAAGAAACTTTGTTTTCGAATAATCCTCGTAGGGGGTAGTACACGAGGTATGGAGCGAAAATTGTGGCGGCCCATTTTTTGGATATCTTTTCATAATTTGTCCCTATGGATTTATGATATTGCATTTGCGTTCATTTGGGGTCGTCCGGAAGTAAATCGGAGTTGAAACGAATGGAACTCGATTTCCGAATAATCCTCGTAGGGGGTAGTACATGAGGTATGGAGCGAAAATTGAGGCGACCCATTTTTTGGAAATATTTTCATAATTTATCCCTATGGATTTATGATATTGGATTCACGTTCATTCGGGGTCGTCGAGATGTTAATCGGAGTTGAAACGAATGAAACTTGGTTTCCCAATATTCTTCGTAGGGGGTTGTACACGAGGTATGGAGCAAAAATTGAGGCGGCCTGTTTTTTTGGATATCTTTTTATAATTTGTCCCTACGCATTTATTATATTGCATCTGCGTTCATTTGGGGTCATCGGGAAGTAAATATTAGTTGAAACGAATGGAACTTGGTTTCCCAATATTCCTAGTAGGGGGTAGTACACGAGCTACGGAGCGAAAATTGAGGCTGCCCATTTTTTGGATATATTTTCGTAATTTGTCCCTATGGATTTATGAAATTTCATTCGTGTTCATTTGGAGTCATCTGGAAGTGAATCGGAGCTGAAAAGAATGGAACCCGATTTCCGAATATTCCTAGTAGGGGGTAGTACACGTAGTATGGAGCGACAATTGAGGCGACCCGTTTTTTGGATATCTTTTTATGATTTGTCCCTATGGATTTATGATATTGCATTTGCGTTCATTTGGGGTCATCGGGAAGTGAATATGAGTTGAAACGAATGGAACTTGGTTTCCCAATATTCCTCGTAGGGGGTAGTACACGAGGTCTGGAGCGAAAATTGAGGCGGCCCGTTTTATGGATATCTTTTTATGATTTTTCCCTATGGATTTATGATATTGCATTTGCGTTCATTTCGGGTCATCGGGAAGTGAATATGAGTTGAAACAAATGGAACTTGGGTAGTACATGAGGTATGGAGCGAAAATTGAGGCAGCCCATTTTTTGGATATCTTTTCATAATTTGTCCCTATGGATTTATGATATTGCATTTGCATTCATTTGGGGTCGTCGGTAAGTGAATCGGAGTTCAACCGAATGGAATTTGGTTTCCCAATAATCCTCGTAGGGGGTTGTACACGAGGTATGGAGCGAAAATTGACACGACCCATATTTTGGATATCTTTCCATGATTTGTCCCTACAAATTTATTATATTGTAATTGCGTTCATTTGGAGTCGTCGGAAAGTGAATTTGGGTTGAAACGAATGGGACTGGGTTTCCGAATAATCCTCGTAGGGGTAGTACACGAGTTATGGAGCGAAAATTGAGGCGGCCCATTTTTTGGATATCTTTTCTTGATTTGTCTCTTTGGATTTATGATATTGCATTTGCGTTCATTTGAGGTCGTCGGGAAGTGAATCTGAGTTGAAACGAATGAAACTTTGTTTTCGAATAATCCTCGTAGGGGGTAGTACACGAGGTATGGAGCGAAAATTGAGGCGGCCCATTTTTTGGATATCTTTTCATAATTTGTCCCTATGCATTTATGATATTGCATTTGCGTTCATTTGGGGTCGTCGGGAAGTGAATCGGAGTTGAAACGAATGGAACTGGGTTTCCGAATAATCCTCGTAGGGGGTAGTACATGAGCTACAAAGCGAAAATTGAGGGTGCCCATTTTTTGGATATATTTTCATAATTTGTGCCTATGGATTTATGAAATTGCATTCGCTTTCATTTGGAGTCGTCTGGAAGTGAATCAGAGCTGAAAAGAATGGAACCCGGTTTTCGAATAATCCTCGTAAGGGGTAGTAAACGAGGTATGGAGTGAAAATTGAGGCGGCCCGTTTTTTGGATATCTTTTCAGAATTTGTCCCTATGGATTTATGATATTGCATTTGCGTTCATTTGGGGTCGTCCGGAAGTAAATCGGAGTTGAAACGAATGGAACTTCGTTTCCGAATAATCCTCGTAGGGGGTAGCACATGAGGTATGGAGCGAAAATTGAGGCGACCCGTTTTTTGGATTACTTTTCATAATTTGTCCATATGGATTTATGATATTGCATTCGCGTTCATTTGGGGTCGTCGGAATGTGAATCAGAGTTGAAACGAATGGAACTTGGTTTCCCAATATTCCTAGTAGGGGGTAGTACACGAGCTACGGAGCGAAAATTGAGGTTGCCCATTTTTTGGATATATTTTCATAATTTTTCCCTATGGATTTATAAAATTGCATTCGCGTTCATTTGGAGTCGTCTGGAAGTGAATCGGAGCTGAAAAGAATGGAACCCGATTTCCGAATATTCCTCATAGGGGGTAGTACACGAGGTATGGAGCGAAAATAGAGGCGGCCTATTTTTTGGATATCTTTTTATGATTTGTCACTATGGATTTATGATATTGCATTTGCGTTCATTTGGGGTCATCGGGAAGTGAATATGAGTTGAAACGAATGGAACTTGGGTAGTACACGAGGTGTGGAGCGAAAATTGAGGCGGCCCATTTTTTGGATATCTTTTCATAATTTGTCCCTATGGATTTATGATATTGCATTTGCATTCATTTGGGGTCGTCGGTAAGTGAATCGGAGTTCAACCGAATGGAATTTGGTTTCCCAATAATCCTCGTAGGGGGTTGTACACGAGGTATGGAGCGAAAATTGACACGACCCATATTTTGGATATCTTTCCATGATTTGTCCCTACAAATTTATTATATTGTAATTGCGTTCATTTGGAGTCGTCGGAAAGTGAATTTGGGTTGAAACGAATGGGACTGGGTTTCCGAATAATCCTCGTAGGGGTAGTACACGAGTTATGGAGCGAAAATTGAGGCGGCCCATTTTTTGGATATCTTTTCTTGATTTGTCTCTTTGGATTTATGATATTGCATTTGCGTTCATTTGAGGTCGTCGGGAAGTGAATCTGAGTTGAAACGAATGAAACTTTGTTTTCGAATAATCCTCGTAGGGGGTAGTACACGAGGTATGGAGCGAAAATTGAGGCGGCCCATTTTTTGGATATCTTTTCATAATTTGTCCCTATGCATTTATGATATTGCATTTGCGTTCATTTGGGGTCGTCGGGAAGTGAATCGGAGTTGAAACGAATGGAACTGGGTTTCCGAATAATCCTCGTAGGGGGTAGTACATGAGCTACAAAGCGAAAATTGAGGGTGCCCATTTTTTGGATATATTTTCATAATTTGTGCCTATGGATTTATGAAATTGCATTCGCTTTCATTTGGAGTCGTCTGGAAGTGAATCAGAGCTGAAAAGAATGGAACCCGGTTTTCGAATAATCCTCGTAAGGGGTAGTAAACGAGGTATGGAGTGAAAATTGAGGCGGCCCGTTTTTTGGATATCTTTTCAGAATTTGTCCCTATGGATTTATGATATTGCATTTGCGTTCATTTGGGGTCGTCCGGAAGTAAATCGGAGTTGAAACGAATGGAACTTCGTTTCCGAATAATCCTCGTAGGGGGTAGCACATGAGGTATGGAGCGAAAATTGAGGCGACCCGTTTTTTGGATTACTTTTCATAATTTGTCCATATGGATTTATGATATTGCATTCGCGTTCATTTGGGGTCGTCGAAATGTGAATCAGAGTTGAAACGAATGGAACTTGGTTTCCCAATATTCCTAGTAGGGGGTAGTACACGAGCTACGGAGCGAAAATTGAGGTTGCCCATTTTTTGGATATATTTTCATAATTTTTCCCTATGGATTTATAAAATTGCATTCGCGTTCATTTGGAGTCGTCTGGAAGTGAATCGGAGCTGAAAAGAATGGAACCCTGTTTCCGAATATTTATCGTAGGGGGTAGTACACGAGGTATGGAGCGAAAATAGAGGCGGCCTATTTTTTGGATATCTTTTTATGATTTGTCACTATGGATTTATGATATTGCATTTGCGTTCATTTGGGGTCATCGGGAAGTGAATATGAGTTGAAACGAATGGAACTTGGTTTCCCAATATTCCTCTTAGGGGGTAGTACACGAGGTCTGGAGCGAAACTTGAGGTGGCCCGTTTTATGGATATCTTTTTAAGATTTATCCCTATGGATTTATGATATTGCATTTGCGTTCATTTGGGGTCATCGGGAAGTGAATATGAGTTGAAACGAATGGAACTTGGGTAGTACACGAGGTGTGGAGCGAAAATTGAGGCGGCCCATTTTTTGGATATCTTTTCATAATTTGTCCCTATGGATTTATGATATTGCATTTGCGTTCATTTGGGGTCATCGGGAAGTGAATCGGAGTTGAAACGAATGGATCTGGGTTTCCGAATAATCCTCGTAGGGGGTAGTACATGAGCTACAAAGCGAAAATTGAGGGTGCCCATTTTTTGGATATATTTTCATAATTTTTCCCTATGGATTTATGAAATTGCATTCGCTTTCATTTGGAGTCGTCTGGAAGTGAATCGGAGCTGAAAAGAATGGAACCCGGTTTTCGAATAATCCTCGTAAGGGGTAGTAAACGAGGTATGGAGCGAAAATTGAGGCGGCCCATTTTTTGGATATCTTTTCAGAATTTGCCCCTATGGATTTATGATATTGCATTTGCGTTCATTTGGGGTCGTCCGGAAGTAAATAGGAGTTGAAACGAATGGAACTTGGTTTCCGAATAATCCTCGTAGGGGGTAGCACATGAGGTATGGAGCGAAAATTGAGGCGACCCGTTTTTTGGATTACTTTTCATAATTTTTCCATATGGATTTATGATATTGCATTCGCGTTCATTTGGGTTCGTCGGAATGTGAATCAGAGTTGAAACGAATGGAACCTGGTTTCCCAATATTCCTAGTAGGGGGTAGTACACGAGCTACGGAGCGAAAATTGAGGCTGCCCATTTTTTGGATATATTTTCATAATTTTTCCCTATGGATTTATAAAATTGCATTCGCATTTATTTGGAGTCATCCGGAAGTGAATCAGAGCTGAAAAGAATGGAACCCGGTTTCCGAATATTCCTCGTAGGGGGTAGTACACGAGGTATGGAGCGAAAATTGAGGCGGCCCATTTTTTGGATATCTTTTTATGATTTGTCCCAATGGATTTATGATTTTGCATTTGCGTTCATTTGGGGTCATCGGGAAGTGAATATGAGTTGAAACGAATGGAACTTGGTTTCCCAATATTCCTCTTAGGGGGTAGTACACGAGGTCTGGAGCGAAACTTGAGGTGGCCCGTTTTATGGATATCTTTTTAAGATTTATCCCTATGGATTTATGATATTGCATTTACGTTCATTTGGGGTCATCGGGAAGTGAATATGAGTTGAAACGAATGGAACTTGGGTAGTACACGAGGTGTGGAGCAAAAATTGAGGCGGCCCATTTTTTGGATATCTTTTCATAATTTGTCCCTATGGATTTATGATATTGCATTTGCATTCATTTGGGGTCGTCGGTAAGTGAATCTGAGTTCAACCGAATGGAATTTGGTTTCCCAATAATCCTCGTAGGGGGTTGTAGACGAGGTATGGAGCGAAAATTGACACGACCCATATTTTGGATATCTTTCCATGATTTGTCCCTACAAATTTATTATATTGTAATTGCGTTCATTTGGAGTCGTCGGAAAGTGAATTTGGGTTGAAACGAATGGGACTGGGTTTCCGAATAATCCTTGTAGGGGTAGTACACGAGTTATGGAGCGAAAATTGAGGCGGCCCATTTTTTGGATATCTTTTCTTGATTTGTCTCTTTGGATTTATGATATTGCATTTGCGTTCATTTGAGGTCGTCGGGAAGTGAATCTGAGTTGAAACGAATGAAACTTTGTTTTCGAATAATCCTCGTAGGGGGTAGTACACGAGGTATGGAGCGAAAATTGAGGCGGCCCATTTTTTGGATATCTTTTCATAATTTGTCCCTATGCATTTATGATATTGCATTTGCGTTCATTTGGGGTCGTCGGGAAGTGAATCGGAGTTGAAACGAATGGAACTGGGTTTCCGAATAATCCTCGTAGGGGGTAGTACATGAGCTACAAAGCGAAAATTGAGGGTGCCCATTTTTTGGATATATTTTCATAATTTGTCCCTATGGATTTATGAAATTGCATTCGCTTTCATTTGGAGTCGTCTGGAAGTGAATCAGAGCTGAAAAGAATGGAACCCGGTTTTCGAATAATCCTCGTAAGGGGTAGTAAACGAGGTATGGAGTGAAAATTGAGGCGGCCCGTTTTTTGGATATCTTTTCAGAATTTGTCCCTATGGATTTATGATATTGCATTTGCGTTCATTTGGGGTTGTCCGGAAGTAAATCGGAGTTGAAACGAATGGAACTTCGTTTCCGAATAATCCTCGTAGGGGGTAGCACATGAGGTATGGAGCGAAAATTGAGGCGACCCGTTTTTTGGATTACTTTTCATAATTTGTCCATATGGATTTATGATATTGCATTCGCGTTCATTTGGGGTCGTCGGAATGTGAATCAGAGTTGAAACGAATGGAACTTGGTTTCCCAATATTCCTAGTAGGGGGTAGTACACGAGCTACGGAGCGAAAATTGAGGTTACCCATTTTTTGGATATATTTTCATAATTTTTCCCTATGGATTTATAAAATTGCATTCGCGTTCATTTGGAGTCGTCTGGAAGTGAATCGGAGCTGAAAAGAATGGAACCCGGTTTCCGAATATTCCTCGTAGGGGGTAGTACACGAGGTATGGAGCGAAAATAGAGGCGGCCTATTTTTTGGATATCTTTTTATGATTTGTCACTATGGATTTATGATATTGCATTTGCGTTCATTTGGGGTCATCGGGAAGTGAATATGAGTTGAAACGAATGGAACTTGGTTTCCCAATATTCCTCTTAGGGGGTAGTACACGAGGTCTGGAGCGAAACTTGAGGTGGCCCGTTTTATGGATATCTTTTTAAGATTTATCCCTATGGATTTATGATATTGCATTTGCGTTCATTTGGGGTCATCGGGAAGTGAATATGAGTTGAAACGAATGGAACTTGGGTAGTACACGAGGTGTGGAGCGAAAATTGAGGCGGCCCATTTTTTGGATATCTTTTCATAATTTGTCCCTATGGATTTATGATATTGCATTTGCATTCATTTGGGGTCGTCGGTAAGTGAATCGGAGTTCAACCGAATGGAATTTGGTTTCCCAATAATCCTCGTAGGGGGTTGTACACGAGGTATGGAGCGAAAATTGACACGACCCATATTTTGGATATCTTTCCATGATTTGTCCCTACAAATTTATTATATTGTAATTGCGTTCATTTGGAGTCGTCGGAAAGTGAATTTGGGTTGAAACGAATGGGACTGGGTTTCCGAATAATCCTCGTAGGGGTAGTACACGAGTTATGGAGCGAAAATTGAGGCGGCCCATTTTTTGGATATCTTTTCTTGATTTGTCTCTTTGGATTTATGATATTGCATTTGCGTTCATTTGAGGTCGTCGGGAAGTGAATCTGAGTTGAAACGAATGAAACTTTGTTTTCGAATAATCCTCGTAGGGGGTAGTACACGAGGTATGGAGCGAAAATTGAGGCGGCCCATTTTTTGGATATCTTTTCATAATTTGTCCCTATGCATTTATGATATTGCATTTGCGTTCATTTGGGGTCGTCGGGAAGTGAATCGGAGTTGAAACGAATGGAACTGGGTTTCCGAATAATCCTCGTAGGGGGTAGTACATGAGCTACAAAGCGAAAATTGAGGGTGCCCATTTTTTGGATATATTTTCATAATTTGTCCCTATGGATTTATGAAATTGCATTCGCTTTCATTTGGAGTCGTCTGGAAGTGAATCAGAGCTGAAAAGAATGGAACCCGGTTTTCGAATAATCCTCGTAAGGGGTAGTAAACGAGGTATGGAGTGAAAATTGAGGCGGCCCGTTTTTTGGATATCTTTTCAGAATTTGTCCCTATGGATTTATGATATTGCATTTGCGTTCATTTGGGGTCGTCCGGAAGTAAATCGGAGTTGAAACGAATGGAACTTCATTTCCGAATAATCCTCGTAGGGGGTAGCACATGAGGTATGGAGCGAAAATTGAGGCGACCCGTTTTTTGGATTACTTTTCATAATTTGTCCATATGGATTTATGATATTGCATTCGCGTTCATTTGGGGTCGTCGGAATGTGAATCAGAGTTGAAACGAATGGAACTTGGTTTCCCAATATTCCTAGTAGGGGGTAGTACACGAGCTACGGAGCGAAAATTGAGGTTTCCCATTTTTTGGATATATTTTCATAATTTTTCCCTATGGATTTATAAAATTGCATTCGCGTTCATTTGGAGTCGTCTGGAAGTGAATCGGAGCTGAAAAGAATGGAACCCGGTTTCCGAATATTCCTCGTAGGGGGTAGTACACGAGGTATGGAGCGAAAATAGAGGCGGCCTATTTTTTGGATATCTTTTTATGATTTGTCACTATGGATTTATGATATTGCATTTGCGTTCATTTGGGGTCATCGGGAAGTGAATATGAGTTGAAACGAATGGAACTTGGTTTCCCAATATTCCTCTTAGGGGGTAGTACACGAGGTCTGGAGCGAAACTTGAGGTGGCCCGTTTTATGGATATCTTTTTAAGATTTATCCCTATGGATTTATGATATTGCATTTGCATTCATTTGGGGTCATCGGGAAGTGAATATGAGTTGAAACGAATGGAACTTGGGTAGTACACGAGGTGTGGAGCGAAAATTGAGGCGGCCCATTTTTTGGATATCTTTTCATAATTTGTCCCTATGGATTTATGATATTGCATTTGCGTTCATTTGGGGTCATCGGGAAGTGAATCGGAGTTGAAACGAATGGATCTGGGTTTCCGAATAATCCTCGTAGGGGGTAGTACATGAGCTACAAAGCGAAAATTGAGGGTGCCCGTTTTTTGGATATATTTTCATAATTTTTCCCTATGGATTTATGAAATTGCATTCGCTTTCATTTGGAGTCGTCTGGAAGTGAATCGGAGCTGAAAAGAATGGAACCCGGTTTTCGAATAATCCTCGTAAGGGGTAGTAAACGAGGTATGGAGCGAAAATTGAGGCGGCCCGTTTTTTGGATATCTTTTCAGAATTTGTCCCTATGGATTTATGATATTGCATTTGCGTTCATTTGGGGTCGTCCGGAAGTAAATAGGAGTTGAAACGAATGGAACTTGGTTTCCGAATAATCCTCGTAGGGGGTAGCACATGAGGTATGGAGCGAAAATTGAGGCGACCCGTTTTTTGGATTACTTTTCATAATTTTTCCATATGGATTTATGATATTGCATTCGTGTTCATTTGGGGTCGTCGGAATGTGAATCAGAGTTGAAACGAATGGAACCTGGTTTCCCAATATTCCTAGTAGGGGGTAGTACACGAGCTACGGAGCGAAAATTGAGGCTGCCCATTTTTTGGATATATTTTCATAATTTTTCCCTATGGATTTATAAAATTGCATTCGCATTCATTTGGAGTCATCCGGAAGTGAATCAGAGCTGAAAAGAATGGAACCCGGTTTCCGAATATTCCTCGTAGGGGGTAGTACACGAGGTATGGAGCGAAAATTGAGGCGGCCCATTTTTTGGATATCTTTTTATGATTTGTCCCAATGGATTTATGATTTTGCATTTGCGTTCATTTGGGGTCATCGGGAAGTGAATATGAGTTGAAACGAATGGAACTTGGTTTCCCAATATTCCTCTTAGGGGGTAGTACACGAGGTCTGGAGCGAAACTTGAGGTGGCCCGTTTTATGGATATCTTTTTAAGATTTATCCCTATGGATTTATGATATTGCATTTGCGGTCATTTGGGGTCATCGGGAAGTGAATATGAGTTGAAACGAATGGAACTTGGGTAGTACACGAGGTGTGGAGCGAAAATTGAGGCGGCCCATTTTTTGGATATCTTTTCATAATTTGTCCCTATGGAATTATGATATTGCATTTGCATTCATTTGGGGTCGTCGGTAAGTGAATCGGAGTTCAACCGAATGGAATTTGGTTTCCCAATAATCCTCGTAGGGGGTTGTACACGAGGTATGGAGCGAAAATTGACATGACCCATATTTTGGATATCTTTCCATGATTTGTCCCTACAAATTTATTATATTGTAATTGCGTTCATTTGGAGTCGTCGGAAAGTGAATTTGGGTTGAAACGAATGGGACTGGGTTTCCGAATAATCCTCGTAGGGGTAGTACACGAGTTATGGAGCAAAAATTGAGGCGGCCCATTTTTTGGATATCTTTTCTTGATTTGTCTCTTTGGATTTATGATATTGCATTTGCGTTCATTTGAGGTCGTCGGGAAGTGAATCTGAGTTGAAACGAATGAAACTTTGTTTTCGAATAATCCTCGTAGGGGGTAGTACACGAGGTATGGAGCAAAAATTGAGGCGGCCCATTTTTTGGATATCTTTTCATAATTTGTCCCTATGCATTTATGATATTGCATTTGCGTTCATTTGGGGTCGTCGGGAAGTGAATCGGAGTTGAAACGAATGGAACTGGGTTTCCTAATAATCCTCGTAGGGGGTAGTACATGAGCTACAAAGCGAAAATTGAGGGTGCCCATTTTTTGGATATATTTTCATAATTTGTCCCTATGGATTTATGAAATTGCATTCGCTTTCATTTGGAGTCGTCTGGAAGTGAATCAGAGCTGAAAAGAATGGAACCCGGTTTTCGAATAATCCTCGTAAGGGGTAGTAAACGAGGTATGGAGTGAAAATTGAGGCGGCCCGTTTTTTGGATATCTTTTCAGAATTTGTCCCTATGGATTTATGATATTGCATTTGCGTTCATTTGGGGTCGTCCGGAAGTAAATCGGAGTTGAAACGAATGGAACTTCGTTTCCGAATAATCCTCGTAGGGGGTAGCACATGAGGTATGGAGCGAAAATTGAGGCGACCCGTTTTTTGGATTACTTTTCATAATTTGTCCATATGGATTTATGATATTGCATTCGCGTTCATTTGGGGTCGTCGGAATGTGAATCAGAGTTGAAACGAATGGAACTTGGTTTCCCAATATTCCTAGTAGGGGGTAGTACACGAGCTACGGAGCGAAAATTGAGGTTGCCCATTTTTTGGATATATTTTCATAATTTTTCCCTATGGATTTATAAAATTGCATTCGCGTTCATTTGGAGTCGTCTGGAAGTGAATCGGAGCTGAAAAGAATGGAACCCGGTTTCCGAATATTCCTCGTAGGGGGTAGTACACGAGGTATGGAGCGAAAATAGAGGCGGCCTATTTTTTGGATATCTTTTTATGATTTGTCACTATGGATTTATGATATTGCATTTGCGTTCATTTGGGGTCATCGGGAAGTGAATATGAGTTGAAACGAATGGAACTTGGTTTCCCAATATTCCTCTTAGGGGGTAGTACACGAGGTCTGGAGCGAAACTTGAGGTGGCCCGTTTTATGGATATCTTTTTAAGATTTATCCCTATGGATTTATGATATTGCATTTGCATTCATTTGGGGTCATCGGGAAGTGAATATGAGTTGAAACGAATGGAACTTGGGTAGTACACGAGGTGTGGAGCGAAAATTGAGGCGGCCCATTTTTTGGATATCTTTTCATAATTTGTCCCTATGGATTTATGATATTGCATTTGCGTTCATTTGGGGTCATCGGGAAGTGAATCGGAGTTGAAACGAATGGATCTGGGTTTCCGAATAATCCTCGTAGGGGGTAGTACATGAGCTACAAAGCGAAAATTGAGGGTGCCCGTTTTTTTGGATATATTTTCATAATTTTTCCCTATGGATTTATGAAATTGCATTCGCTTTCATTTGGAGTCGTCTGGAAGTGAATCGGAGCTGAAAAGAATGGAACCCGGTTTTCGAATAATCCTCGTAAGGGGTAGTAAACGAGGTATGGAGCGAAAATTGAGGCGGCCCGTTTTTTGGATATCTTTTCAGAATTTGTCCCTATGGATTTATGATATTGCATTTGCGTTCATTTGGGGTCGTCCGGAAGTAAATAGGAGTTGAAACGAATGGAACTTGGTTTCCGAATAATCCTCGTAGAGGGTAGCACATGAGGTATGGAGCGAAAATTGAGGCGACCCATTTTTTGGATTACTTTTCATAATTTTTCCATATGGATTTATGATATTGCATTCGCGTTCATTTGGGGTCGTCGGAATGTGAATCAGAGTTGAAACGAATGGAACCTGGTTTCCCAATATTCCTAGTAGGGGGTAGTACACGAGCTACGGAGCGAAAATTGAGGCTGCCCATTTTTTGGATATATTTTCATAATTTTTCCTATGGATTTATAAAATTGCATTCGCATTCAATTGGAGTCATCCGGAAGTGAATCAGAGCTGAAAAGAATGGAACCCGGTTTCCGAATATTCCTCGTAGGGGGTAGTACACGAGGTATGGAGCGAAAATTGAGGCGGCCCATTTTTTGGATATCTTTTTATGATTTGTCCCAATGGATTTATGATTTTGCATTTGCGTTCATTTGGGGTCATCGGGAAGTGAATATGAGTTGAAACGAATGGAACTTGGTTTCCCAATATTCCTCTTAGGGGGTAGTACATGAGGTCTGGAGCGAAACTTGAGGTGGCCCGTTTTATGGATATCTTTTTAAGATTTATCCCTATGGATTTATGATATTCCATTTGCGTTCATTTGGGGTCATCGGGAAGTGAATATGAGTTGAAACGAATGGAACTTGGGTAGTACACGAGGTGTGGAGCGAAAATTGAGGCGGCCCATTTTTTGGATATCTTTTCATAATTTGTCCCTATGGATTTATGATATTGCATTTGCATTCATTTGGGGTCGTCGGTAAGTGAATCGGAGTTCAATCGAATGGAATTTGGTTTCCCAATAATCCTCGTAGGGGGTTGTACACGAGGTATGGAGCGAAAATTGACACGACCCATATTTTGGATATCTTTCCATGATTTGTCCCTACAAATTTATTATATTGTAATTGCGTTCATTTGGAGTCGTCGGAAAGTGAATTTGGGTTGAAACGAATGGGACTGGGTTTCCGAATAATCCTCGTAGGGGTAGTACACGAGTTATGGAGCAAAAATTGAGGCGGCCCATTTTTTGGATATCTTTTCTTGATTTGTCTCTTTGGATTTATGATATTGCATTTGCGTTCATTTGAGGTCGTCGGGAAGTGAATCTGAGTTGAAACGAATGAAACTTTGTTTTCGAATAATCCTCGTAGGGGGTAGTACACGAGGTATGGAGCGAAAATTGAGGCGGCCCATTTTTTGGATATCTTTTCATAATTTGTCCCTATGCATTTATGATATTGCATTTGCGTTCATTTGGGGTCGTCGGGAAGTGAATCGGAGTTGAAACGAATGGAACTGGGTTTCCGAATAATCCTCGTAGGGGGTAGTACATGAGCTACAAAGCGAAAATTGAGGGTGCCCATTTTTTGGATATATTTTCATAATTTGTCCCTATGGATTTATGAAATTGCATTCGCTTTCATTTGGAGTCATCTGGAAGTGAATCAGAGCTGAAAAGAATGGAACCCGGTTTTCGAATAATCCTCGTAAGGGGTAGTAAACGAGGTATGGAGTGAAAATTGAGGCGGCCCGCCGTTTTTTGGATATCTTTTCAGAATTTGTCCCTATGGATTTATGATATTGCATTTGCGTTCATTTGGGGTCGTCCGGAAGTAAATCGGAGTTGAAACGAATGGAACTTCGTTTCCGAATAATCCTCGTAGGGGGTAGCACATGAGGTATGGAGCGAAAATTGAGGTGACCCGTTTTTTGGATTACTTTTCATAATTTGTCCATATGGATTTATGATATTGCATTCGCGTTCATTTGGGGTCGTCGGAATGTGAATCAGAGTTGAAACGAATGGAACTTGGTTTCCCAATATTCCTAGTAGGGGGTAGTACACGAGCGACGGAGCGAAAATTGAGGTTGCCCATTTTTTGGATATATTTTCATAATTTTTCCCTATGGATTTATAAAATTGCATTCGCGTTCATTTGGAGTCGTCTGGAAGTGAATCGGAGCTGGAAAGAATGGAACCCGGTTTCCGAATATTCCTCGTAGGGGGTAGTACACGAGGTATGGAGCGAAAATAGAGGCGGCCTATTTTTTGGATATCTTTTTATGATTTGTCACTATGGATTTATGATATTGCATTTGCGTTCATTTGGGATCATCGGGAAGTGAATATGAGTTGAAACGAATGGAACTTGGTTTCCCAATATTCCTCTTAGGGGGTAGTACACGAGGTCTGGAGTGAAACTTGAGGTGGCCCGTTTTATGGATATCTTTTTAAGATTTATCCCTATGGATTTATGATATTGCATTTGCGTTCATTTGGGGTCATCGGGAAGTGAATATGAGTTGAAACGAATGGAACTTGGGTAGTACACGAGGTGTGGAGCGAAAATTGAGGCGGCCCATTTTTTGGATATCTTTTCATAATTTGTCCCCATGGATTTATGATATTGCATTTGCGTTCATTTGGGGTCATCGGGAAGTGAATCGGAGTTGAAACGAATGGATCTGGGTTTCCGAATAATCCTCGTAGGGGGTAGTACATGAGCTACAAAGCGAAAATTGAGGGTGCCCGTTTTTTGGATATATTTTCATAATTTTTCCCTATGGATTTATGAAATTGCATTCGCTTTCATTTGGAGTCGTCTGGAAGTGAATCGGAGCTGAAAAGAATGGAACCCGGTTTTCGAATAATCCTCGTAAGGGGTAGTAAACGGGGTATGGAGCGAAAATTGAGGCGGCCCGTTTTTTGGATATCTTTTCAGAATTTGTCCCTATGGATTTATGATATTGCATTTGCGTTCATTTGGGGTCGTCCGGAAGTAAATAGGAGTTGAAACGAATGGAACTTGGTTTCCGAATAATCCTCGTAGGGGGTAGCACATGAGGTATGGAGCGAAAATTGAGGCGACCCGTTTTTTGGATTACTTTTCATAATTTTTCCATATGGATTTATGATATTGCATTCGCGTTCATTTGGGGTCGTCGGAATGTGAATCAGAGTTGAAACGAATGGAACCTGGTTTCCCAATATTCCTAGTAGGGGGTAGTACACGAGCTACGGAGCGAAAATTGAGGCTGCCCATTTTTTGGATATATTTTCATAATTTTTCCCTATGGATTTATAAAATTGCATTCACATTCATTTGGAGTCATCCGGAAGTGAATCAGAGCTGAAAAGAATGGAACCCGGTTTCCGAATATTCCTCGTAGGGGGTAGTACACGAGGTATGGAGCGAAAATTGAGGCGGCCCATTTTTTGGATATCTTTTTATGATTTGTCCCAATGGATTTATGATTTTGCATTTGCGTTCATTTGGGGTCATCGGGAAGTGAATATGAGTTGAAACGAATGGAACTTGGTTTCCCAATATTCCTCTTAGGGGGTAGTACACGAGGTCTGGAGCGAAAATTGAGGTGGCCCGTTGTTATGGATTAAAAACTAATATATATAATTGCTGTATTTAATACTAAGGAACGTGAGCTTCGAGGCTCGATTTGACTGCTCTTGTGTTTCGTGACTCAATCTGCCTTAACAAGATGCCTACGTACCTTGCTGATTGCCAAGGATCAAGTCAAAAAACGTAGTTCTGATCTGTGGGGTGAGACCCCTTATATAGATGTTGGTGGTCCTTGAATTGGACTTGGTATAGGAGACTTGGTGGGCAAGTCTCATAATTAGAATGGACTTTGGAGTCCTAGATAGTAGGAAACTGATTCCTTATCCTTTTAGGTCCCCTTGAGGCTTATCTATAAGGATTTATATCCTTATCAGGACTCTTCTCAACAGCTGATTTTTCCCTTATTAATTAATTACGAAATTAATTAATAATCAGGGCTTTTGGGCCATTTTTATTCGACCAGACCTGATCTGATCCATCAGGCTTAACCCTTCTAGTCTGAATATCATACATCTTCATATTGGGCCTAGCAGCCCATTAATTATAAAATCAGGACTTATTTATCCCTATCATTTGCCCCCCAACTTTTGGGAAACATTGATTAGGTTTCGCAGAAGTTAAATCTATTCGTTCCCTTACAGGGTTTCGTTTTTGCGTAAAGTGTGGAGCGACCTACACATTTACAACGAATCTTCCTTTTATTCAGAAATTATCTTAATTTCCAGGAATTTTTCCCTAATTTTCTGGAATTTTCCCTAATTTTCTGGGATTTTTCCCTAATTTCTGGGATTTATCCTAATCTTCTGGATTTTTCCCTAATTTTCTGGGATTTTCCCTAATTTCTGGGATTTATCCTAATCTTCTGGATTTTCCCCTAATTTTCTGGGATTTTTCCCTAATTTCTGGATTTTTCCCTTAATTTCTGGGATTTATCCTAATTTTTCTGGATTTTTCCCTTAATTTCTGGGATTTATCCTAATTTTCTGGATTTTTCCCTTAATTTCTGGGATTTATCCTATTTTTTCTGGATTTTTCCCTTAATTTCTGGGATTTATCCTAATTTTCTGGATTTTTCCCTTAATTTCTGGGATTTATCCTAATTTTTCTGGATTTTCCCTTAATTTCTGGGATTTATCCTAATTTTCTGGATTTTTCCCTTAATTTCTGAAAATATTAATATTTTTCAGAAATTATTTAAGGAATTTCCTTATTTTTTTTTTTTTTGTGATTTTCCAGGATTTTTCTTCCTTTTCTTTTTTTTTTTCTTTTTTCTATATAATTTTCGACCAGGAATCCATTCGACCAGGATCCTGGTCGAATTAACCCCCATATTGCCCTGGTCGACAGCTTTTCGAGCAGGAGTGTTTCGAGCAGAAGTCCTGGTCGAATTTCGGTCAGGATTTTTTCCCTTTTTTTTTTTTTTGAACAGAAATCTTCGACTAGGATTTTCGGTCAGAATACATTTTTTGACCGATTTAGCCTTTCTTTTAAGCCCAGATCGACAAAAATTCGGGCAGGTTCTATTCGACCAGGTTTTTACCTTGCTTCCTGGTCGACAGGGTCAGGAAAAGGTCAGAAATCATTCAGGCATTCTGGTCGAATGAAACAAAATATTCTTTTCTTCCTTTTTCGATCAGGAATTTTTGGTCAGGATTCTTTTCTTGACCGAATTAACCTCCATATTGTGCCTTGATCGAAGCTTTTTTGAGCAGGATTGATTCGACCAGGGTTTTCATTTGATTTCTAGTCGAATGAGTAAGAAATGATCATTTTCATATCCTTTTATCTTGAAGTTGGGCCATATGTTTGGGCTGGACTCTTTTTTTTTTTGATTTGGGCCTAGATTCTTTTGGGCCAACCATTCAGTGGGTTTTTCCTTTTTGGGCCTTTGATTTTCAACTATTTGGGCCCTTTTCTGGGCTCGCTTCTTATTGACCATCTTTTCCACAGGCCTTTTAATTGGGCTCCCAACTCTGGGCTTTCAATTTGGGCCAAAAATTTAGCTGGGCTTCTTTTTTATTGGGCTTCAGAGGCCTTTCAATTGGGCTCCCAACTCTGGGCTTTCAATTTGGGCCAAAAATTTAGCTAGGCTTCTTTTCACCCTTTTTTCCTAAAAATCAAGTGGGATTCATACAAGGCTTTTCAAACACTTGGGTTGTCAACTGGGCATGATTATTTCCTCAGGAACATTTTGGTATTGATAAATATTTTTGACCGAATTAACCTCCTTTTCTAGCCTTGGTCGAAGCCTTTTCGATCTCAACTAATTCGACGATGAATACAACATGAAACCTGATCGAATTGGGTCTGGGATTTGGGATATATTACTTTCTGTGACTCCACATATTTGATTTGGGCCCTAAGTCTGGGCTGGATTTTTTCCAATCTCAAATTTGAGCCTAAGATTTGGGCCTGAATTCTTTTATGGGTACTTTATTTTTGACCCTGGGCCTTTTCCAAACCAGGCCTTTACCTTGGGCCTTCCCCTTTTTTGACTGGCTTTTTGTATTAGGCCCCTTACTTTTAACTGGGCTTCTTTGGTCCACCCTAAATTGGTCTTTAATTTGGGGCCATTTAATTTTCTGCTAATTGGGCCCTTTTCTGGGCTTACCTCTTATTGGGTTGATCTTTGCCCTAAACCTGGGCTAGATCTATGAAACCTTGTATTGGGTTTCAACTTGGGCCCTTCTGGGCTTTGATCTTTAATTGGGCACTTAGTATTGACCCTGGGCTTGATTTATTGATCCCTATACTGGGTTTTTTTCTAATTCAAGTAGGATTAGGCCTTGTTTTTGGGCCTTCATTTATCCAAATCCTTTTTGGATTTGGGACTTATTTCTGGTTTTTGAAGATAATACTCATACATATTTTCTTCCAGTTTTTGGACCCCGGGTGCTGGGCTTTGAATATTTGGGGCCCTTATCTGGGCTTGACATACTTCCAGGCCCAACAAGTTTTAACTTTTTTTTTTTTTTTTGAATTGGGCCTTTTTATAGGGCTTTCATATCATGCATCTAATTTAATTGCCATGCCATAGAGATTCAAACATATTTCGAAAAATTCTCTGAGCTTCAAAAATTGTTTGGGATTCATCCCTTACACAAGTCTTAATAAACTTCATAATAAGACATATAAATCCTAAGCAAAGCTTCAAGGTGCTTTTCAACCTACTCTCCATCATGACAAGTGAGAATCGTATCCAACTGCCCTACACATAGTAAACCTTCAGGTTTTGTGCATGCCAAGTTCTCGGGACTTCAAAACCATCCATAGTCTCCAGCTTGTAGGTTCCTCTACCCTGAACACTCTTGACTCTGTACGGCCCTTCCCAATTCGGGGCAAGCTTCCCTTTTTGTCCTACACCAGATGCTTCTATCTTCCTCAAGATTAGATCGCCTTGTTTAAAAAACCTTTCTTTAACCCTTAGGTTGTAGTAGAATGAAGCTTTTTTCTGATATTCTACTATCTTTGCATGTGCTTTATCTCGCACTTCATCAATTAAATCCAGGGCTAATCTCTGCCCTTCCTCATTTTCTTTCTCATCGAAAGCCTGAATCCTTGGAGAGGAATGTGATATCTCCACGGGAACTACTGCTTCCGCCCCATATGCCAACATGAAAGGAGTTGCATCTGTCGTGACTCTACAAGTAGTCCTGTAGGCCCATAATATTGGAAGTATCTCATCTACCCAATTATTTCTTGACTTCTCGATCCTCTTCTTTAGTCCATCCAGGATTATCCGATTTGCTACCTCCGCTTGCCCATTGGCTTGCGGGTGAGCCACAGAGGTGAACCGTAACTCAATTTCATTTTCTTCGCAATACTTCTTGAATTCCTCGTTGTTGAATTGTGTTCCATTGTCAGTGACGAGGATACGGGGAATTCCATATCGGCACATAATGTTTTCCCACAGGAATTGTGCAACCTGCTTAGTTGTGATTTTGGCCAAAGGTTTGGCTTCGATCCACTTGGTGAAATAATCAATGGCTACAATCAGAAACTTCCTTTGTGCTGTGGCCATAGGAAAAGGCCCTAGAATATCCATCCCCCACATAGCAAAGGGAATAGGTGAGTTGATAGAGGTCAACATCTCGGGGGGTTGTCTGGCGACTGGTGCATGCTTCTGACAACGATCACACTTCTTTACATATTCTTTGGCATCAGCCATCATTTCTGGCCAATAGAAGCCTAAACGAGTTATCTTATGAGCCAAGGCCATGCCCCCCAATTGTTGCCCACAAATACCTCCATGCACTTCCTCAAGAGCTAAGCGTGCCTCATCGGGCCTGAGACACCTCAAGTAAGGAACCACGAAAGATCTTTTATATAGAATCCCATCTATCAAAGAGTACCTTAGTGCTCGAACAGTTAACTTCCGTGCCTCAATTGTATCGCTTGGCAACCAACCGGTCTGAATGTGAGCCTTGATGGGATCAATCCATGACGTCCCCAAGCCTACGGGAGCCACAAGCTTAATATCTATGCTTCGTGTCTTCAAAACACGGAAGTACACACTTCCTGAACTTTCTTCAATCTCAGATGAAGCAAACTTTGATAGCGCATCTGCTTTAGCATTTTCTTCCCTTGGAATGTGTTCAACATGGCATTCATTAAATTGGGTCATCACAGCCCTTACTAGGCGAACATACTTTGCCATCGTATCATCCCTTGCTTCAAATTCTCCCTTTACCTGGGATATGATCAACTTCGAGTCTCCACGGACCTTTAAGTTTTTGACTCTAAGTGTCCCAGCTAGACCAAGGCCAGCAATCAGGGCTTCATACTCTGCCTCATTGTTTGTGGTTGGGAAGTCTAGCTTCATGGCATACTCAATTAAGAATCCATCAGGGCTTTGCAAAACCAATCCTGCTCCACTGGAATTTGTTTTTGATGCTCCATCAAAATAGAGAACCCAATATTCTTTCTCCTTGTCCCCATTGTCGACTCCCTTGTCTTGAGGTGTGGTATCTTCCTGCCCCCCGACTTCTTGGTTGGGTATGGTACATTCCACCACGAAGTCAGCTAGTGCCTGGGCTTTTATGGCCATACGTGGCTTATACTTGAGATCGAACTCTCCCAACTCTATTGCCCACTTAATCAGTCTCCCACTTGCCTTGGGACTGTGAATGATATTTCTCAGTGGCTGATTTGTTAGCACTTCAATTTGGTGAGCTTGAAAATAAGGACGCAGCTTTCTTGAAGCCATTACCAAGGCTAAAGCGAATTTCTCAATGGCTGAATAATTCAACTCAGCACCATGCAAAATTTTGCTGACATAGTATACGGGTTTCTGGACTTTCAGTTCCTCCTTAACCAACACCGCGCTCAAGGCGCTTTCTGAAACAGCCAAGTACAAGAATAAAACTTCACCCAGAACTGGCTTGGCCAACAACGGGGCCTGGCCCATATACTTCTTTAACTCTTCAAATGCCTTCTGATTTTCCTCACTCCATACAAAGTCTTTAATGTTCTTTAATGACTTGAAGAATGACAAGCACTTGTCTCCTGACTTGGAGATGAATCGTCCTAGCGCAGCAACCCTTCCTGTGAGTTTCTGAACATCCTTGACAGTTTTTGGGGGTTCCATGTCCAGGATTGCCTTTATTTTATCGGGGTTAGCCTCAATTCCCCTCTTTGAGACCATCAATCCCAAGAATTTTCCAGATCCTACTCCGAAAGCACACTTCGTGGGATTCAACATCATCTTGTGGTACCTCAGGACCTCAAAAGCTTCCCTCAAATGGGTTATATGATCAGTCTTTACTAGACTCTTGACTAGCATGTCATCAACATAGACTTCCATAGTCTTCCCAATAAGATCCTTAAAAATTTTATTCACCAACCTTTGATAGGTGGCTCCTGCATTCTTGAGACCAAACGCCATAACAAGATAACAATAAACACCAAAGTCAGTGATAAATGATACCTTTGGAATGTCATCCTTATGCATTTTGATCTGGTTGTATCCGCTAAACCCATCCATGAAACTCAGCATCTCATGTCCAGCGGTGGCATCAATCAAAGTATCAATTCTAGGCAGCGGAAAACAGTCTTTGGGGCATGCATCATTCAGATCGGTGAAGTCTATACACATCCTCCACTTTCCATTAGCCTTCTTCACCATTACAGGGTTTGCTAACCACTCCGGAAATTGAATCTCCTCAATGAAACCAGCCTCTAAGAGCTTTTCCACTTCCTGCTTTATAGCCTCTTATCTTTCCGGGGCAAAATTTCTTTTCTTTTGTTTCACTGTCTTCCGGCTTGGATCCACGTTTAACTTGTGGGTAATTAACTCCGGGTCTATGCCTGGCATATCAGCTGCTGACCATGCAAACACATCACTATTTTCTTGCAAAAATTTCACTAACTTCCCTCTAAGGGGCTCCTCTAATGTAGCTCCAATGAAAGTCATCCTCTCAGGATTCTTGGGATCTAAAGGAACCGAAACCAATTCTTCTGCTGGCCTTCCTCTATTCTCATCATTTTCTCGAACATCCATATCTTCAATAGGAAGAACCTGCCCCCCGACTCCATCTGCCCTCAAAGAGGCCACATAACAGCTTCTAGCCATTTTTTGATCTCCTCTCTCTTCTCCAATCCCGTTTCGGGTGGGAAACTTCATGACTGAATGGTAGGAAGAGGGAACTGCCTTGAAGGCATGTATCCCTGTTCTCCCCATGATAGCATTATAAGTTGAACTAGCCTTTACCACCACAAAATCCAGCATCTGCGTTGCTTGCCTTGGCTCCGTACCTATGGTGGTTGGCAATTTAATTATCCCTTCCACAGGACATTCTACTCCAGCAAATCCATATATCGGCATGTCGGTTGGTGTCAACTGGGAGTCGTTATACCCCATCCTTAGAAAGGTGTCGTGGAGCAAGATATCCACAGAAGCACCATTATCCACAAGGACCCTCTTAACCGGGCTATTTCCTATTATCGGCGTTATGACCAGTGGGTCGTCATGGGGAAACTTCACACCCTCTAGGTCGGAATCATCAAAAGCCAATGTTACTTCTGTCCTGGCCCTCTTCGGGGCTTCTCCAACAATATGCATAACCTCTCTAGTATATGCCTTTCTGGAATTTTTGGACAATCCAGCAGCAGTTGGACCTCCAAAGATCGTGTTTATCACAGGCCCTCGAGGTCTCGGCCCTCCATAAATGGTGTTTATAACTGGTCCTCTAGGTTGGGGGTTTCGCCCCTGATCGTCTTGGTCCCTCCTACGATCTTCAAAGTTCTTCCTTCCATTATTATTTCTGTCCCCTCCATCTCCAGTATACTTGTTCAATCTTCCTTTTCGAATCAAAAACTCAATTTCATCTTTCAATTGCCTACACTCATCGGTGTCATGGCCAACATCTTTGTGAAACCTGCAATACTTGCTCTTATCTAGCTTGGCTGGATCGGCCTTCAAGGGCTTAGGCCAACGAACATCTCGATCTTTCTCGATCTCCATCAATATCTGGCTTCTGGGAGCATTCAGCTTAGCGTATTCGGTGAACTTTTGCCCAGGTCCTCCCTTCTTGGGGGTTGAATCAGGGTTTTGTTCGGTTTTAGGATACTTATCCTTAGCGATATACTCCAGATCAGTTTTCCGCTTCTTGCCTCCAGTGGGCTCATTACTTACTACGGTCTTCCTCATGCTTTCTTCAACCTTGATATACTTCCCTGCCCTCTCTTGGAGCTGCAACATATTTTCAGGGGGACGTTTGGCCAAGGACATCTTGAAAAACTCATCCCTAGTTCCTTGTTGCAGTGCTATCATAGCTACCTTATCATCAAGGTCTGGGACTTTTAAAGCCTCCTTTGTAAAACGATTCAGGTAATCTCTCAAGGATTCCTTAGCTTCTTGCACAATACTCATAAGAGATGCTGAACTTTTCTCATGGACTTTTCCACTGATGAACTGCTTAATAAAAGCCTGACTTAACTCTCTGAACGATCCAATAGAGTTTGGGGGCAAGCGACTGTACCATCTTTGAGCCATACCTGACAGGGTTTGAGGGAAGGCCCGACACTTTATAGCATCATTCACGGGTTGCAGCAACAGTGCATTAGAGAATGTCCTAACATGATTAGCGGGGTCTCCCGTGCCATCATAGGCTTTGATAGTGGGCATCTTGAATTTCCTTGAGATATGGGCATTCATTATCTCTTCTGTGAAGGGTGGAGTTGGATCATCAGGATCTCCAAGGGGAAGGAGATTGCTTGGATCAGTTCTTGGGACAACAGCCCTTCTTCTTACCGGACCATCCAGGTCTATGACAGGAGGAGGATTTCTCCCCCTAGGAGATATCTCGGGTCTGGTGGCCTGGTGAGCCTCCAAATCACGCCTCAGCCTTTGGATTTCAGCCTCATGAGCCCTGATCTTTTCCTGCACTTCTTGGGGATTCGCCCCTGGGGTGCTTTGGGGGCGTTGCCTTCCGTCGGTCATTGGCTCTTTTCCAGGACGCCTCCTTCTCGGGGCCACTTCATCATCCGAAGATTCGGAGTCTCTCTCAGTATAAGGACCAGAAAATTCCCGATCCTCAGGAATAGGACCCAAACCTCGTATATAGGGGGGTGACTGCCCTCGTGCTTCGCCTCGCCTAGCATATCCGCTTCCTCCAACCTCAGGGCGAAGGGGCATCCCATAAGGGGGGTTAGTAGTAACAATAGTTGAATATTCATACCCGACGGGTCGAGAATTCACAGGTATATGTATTTGTTGAACTTGAGGATTCGTACCTTGAATAGTCGGGGGAGTTGTCCCTTGTGGCTGAGGATGAGTTGCCCCTGTCTGGGCTTCCCCCTGAGTAGATGCATAAGTTGAATGGGGAGGAACCTCCACGGTTGATGAAATCACCTGGGTTGCCTCTGATGGTGTTCCTTCCTCTAGAGCTCCAATTGTTCTCCGTGTTCTCGCCATGGTTGTTGTTGCTTTCCCACAGACGGCGCCAAATGTTATGGATTAAAAACTAATATATATAATTGCTGTATTTAATACTAAGGAACGTGAGCTTCGAGGCTCGATTTGACTGCTCTTGTGTTTCGTGACTCAATCTGCCTTAACAAGATGCCTACGTACCTTGCTGATTGCCAAGGATCAAGTCAAAAAACGTAGTTCTGATCTGTGGGGTGAGACCCCTTATATAGATGTTGGTGGTCCTTGAATTGGACTTGGTATAGGAGACTTGGTGGGCAAGTCTCATAATTAGAATGGACTTTGGAGTCCTAGATAGTAGGAAACTGATTCCTTATCCTTTTAGGTCCCCTTGAGGCTTATCTATAAGGATTTATATCCTTATCAGGACTCTTCTCAACAGCTGATTTTTCCCTTATTAATTAATTACGAAATTAATTAATAATCAGGGCTTTTGGGCCATTTTTATTCGACCAGACCTGATCTGATCCATCAGGCTTAACCCTTCTAGTCTGAATATCATACATCTTCATATTGGGCCTAGCAGCCCATTAATTATAAAATCAGGACTTATTTATCCCTATCACCCGTTTTATGGATATCTTTTTAAGACTTGTCCCTATGGATTTATGATATTGCATTTGCGTTCATTTGGGGTCATCGGAAAGTGAATATGAGTTGAAACGAATGGAACTTGGGTAGTACACGAGGTATGGAGCAAAAATTGAGGCAGCCCATTTTTTGGATATCTTTTCATAATTTGTCCCTATGGATTTATGATATTGCATTTGTGTTCATTTGGGGTCGTCGGGAAGTGAATCGGAGTTGAAACAAATGGAATTTGGGTTCCCAATAATCCTCGTAGGGGGTTGTACACGAGGTATGGAGCGAAAATTGACACGACCCATTTTTTGGATATCTTTTCATGACTTGTCCCTACGAATTTAGGATATTGCATTTGCGTTCATTTGGGGTCGTCGGAAAGTGAATCTGAGTTGAAACGAATGGAACTGGGTTTCCGAATAATCCTCGTAGGGGTAGTACACGAGGTATGGAGCGAAAATTGAGGCGGCCCATTTTTCAGATATCTGTTCATGATTTGTCTCTTTGGATTTATGATATTGCATTTGCGTTCATTTGGGGTCGTCGGGAAGTGAATCTGAGTTGAAACGAATGAAACTTTGTTTTCGAATAATCCTCATAGGGGGTAGTACACGAAGTATGGAGCGAAAATTGAGGCGGCCCATTTTTTGGATATCTTTTCATAATTTTTCCCTATGGATTTATGATATTGCATTTGCGTTCATTTGGGATCGTCCAGAAGTAAATCGGAGTTGAAACGAATGGAAATCGATTTTCGAATAATCCTCGTAGGGGGTAGTACATGAGGTATGGAGCGAAAATTGAGGTGACCCATTTTTTGGAAATCTTTTTTTAATTATTCCTATGGATTTATGATATTGGATTCACGTTCATTCGGGGTCGTCGGGATGTTAATCGGAGTTGAAACGAATGAAACTTGGTTTCCCAATATTCTTCGTAGGGGGTTGTACACGAGGTATGGAGCGAAAATTGAGGCGGCCCGTTTTTGAATATCTTTTTATGATTTGTCCCTACGCATTTATTATATTGCATTTGCGTTCATTTGGGGTCATCGGGAAGTGAATATGAGTTGAAACGAATGGAACTTGCTTTCCTAATATTCCTAGTAGGGGGTAGTACACGAGCTACGGAGCGAAAATTGAGGCTGCCCATTTTTTGGATATATTTTCGTAATTTGTCCCTATGGATTTCTGAAATTTCATTCGCGTTCATTTGGAGTCGTCTGGAAGTGAATCGGAGCTGAAAAGAATGGAACCCGATTTCCGAATATTTCTCGTAGGGGGTAGTACACGTAGTATGGAGCGACAATTGAGGCGACCCGTTTTTTGGATATCTTTTTATGATTTGTCCCTATGGATTTATGATATTTCATTTACGTTCATTTGGGGTCATCGGGAAGTGAATATGAGTTGAAACGAATGGAACTTGGTTTCCCAATATTCCTCGTAGGGGGTAGTACACGAGGTCTGGAGCGAAAATTGAGGCAGCCCGTTTTATGGATATCTTTTTATGATTTGTCCCTATGGATTTATGATATTGTATTTGCGTTCATTTGGGGTCATCGGGAAGTGAATATGAGTTGAAACGAATGGAACTTGGGTAGTACACGAGGTATGGAGCGAAAATTGAGGCAGCCCATTTTTTGGATATCTTTTCATAATTTGTCCCTATGGATTTATGATATTGCATTTGCGTTCATTTGGGGTCGTCGGGAAGTGAATCGGAGTTCAAACGAATGGAATTTGGTTTCCCAATAATCCTCGTAGGGGGTTGTACACGAGGTATGGAGCGAAAATTGACACGACCCATTTTTTGGATATCTTTTCATGATTTTTCCCTACGAATTTATGATATTGCAATTGCATTCATTTAGAGTCGTCGGAAACTGAATCTGAGTTGAAACGAATGGAACTGGGTTTCCGAATAATCCTCGTAGGGGTAATACACGAGGTATGGAGCGAAAATTGAGGCGGCCCATTTTTTGGATATCTTTTCATGATTTGTCTCTTTGGATTTATGATATTGCATTTGCGTTCATTTGAGGTCGTCGGGAAGTGAATCTGAGTTGAAACGAATGAAACTTTGTTTTCGAATAATCCTCGTAGGGGGTAGTACACGAGATATGGAGCGAAAATTGAGGCGGCCCATTTTTTGGATATCTTTTCATAATTTGTCCCTATGCATTTATGATATTGCATTTGCGTTCATTTGGGGTCGCCGGGAAGTGAATCAGAGTTGAAACGAATGGAACTGGGTTTCCGAATAATCCTCGTAGGGGGTAGTACATGAGGTATGGAGCGAAAATTGAGGCGACCCATTTTTTGGAAATCTTTTCATAATTTATCCCTATGGATTTATGATATTGGATTCAGGTTCATTCGGGGTCGTCGGGATGTTAATCGGAGTTGAAACGAATGAAACTTGGTTTCTCAATATTCTTCGTAGGGGGTTGTACACGAGGTATGGAGCGAAAATTGAGGCGACCCATTTTTTGGATATCTTTTTATGATTTGTCCCTACGCATTTATGATATAGCATTTGCGTTCATTTGGGGTCATCGGGAAGTGAATATGAGTTGAAACGAATAGAACTTGGTTTCCCAATATTCCTAGTAGGGGGTAGTACACGAGCTACGGAGTGAAAATTGAGGCTGCCCATTTTTTGGATATATTTTCATAATTTGTCCCTTTGGATTTATGAAATTTCATTCGCGTTCATTTGGAGTCGTCTGGAAGTGAATCGGAGCTGAAAAGAATGGAACCCGATTTCCGAATATTCCTCGTAGGGGGTAGTACACGTAGTATGGAGCGACAATTGAGGCGGCCCGTTTTTTGGATATCTTTTTATGATTTGTCCCTATGGATTTATGATATTGCATTTGCGTTCATTTGGGGTCATCGGGAAGTGAATATGAGTTGAAATGAATGGAACTTGGTTTCCCAATATTCCTCGTAGGGGGTAGTACACGAGGTCTGGAGCAAAAATTTAGGCGGCCCGTTTTATGGATATCTTTTTATGATTTGTCCCTATGAATTTATGATATTGCATTTGCGTTCATTTGGGGTCATCGGGAAGTGAATATGAGTTGAAACGAATGGAACTTGGGTAGTACACGAGGTATGGAGCAAAAATTGAGGCAGCCCATTTTTTGGATATCTTTTCATAATTTGTCCCTATGGATTTATGATATTGCATTTGCGTTCATTTGGGGTCGTCGGGAAGTGAATCGGAGTTCAAACGAATGGAATTTGGTTTCCCAATAATCCTCGTAGGGGGTTGTACACGAGGTATGGAGCGAAAATTGACACGACCCATTTTTTGGATATCTTTTCATGATTTTTCCCTACGAATTTATGATATTGCAATTGCATTCATTTAGAGTCGTCGGAAACTGAATCTGAGTTGAAACGAATGGAACTGGGTTTCCGAATAATCCTCGTAGGGGTAATACACGAGGTATGGAGCAAAAATTGAGGCGGCCCATTTTTTGGATATCTTTTCATGATTTGTCTCTTTGGATTTATGATATTGCATTTGCGTTCATTTGAGGTCGTCGGGAAGTGAATCTGAGTTGAAACGAATGAAACTTTGTTTTCGAATAATCCTCGTATGGGGTAGTACACGAGATATGGAGCGAAAATTGAGGCGGCCCATTTTTTGGATATCTTTTCATAATTTTTCCCTATGCATTTATGATATTGCATTTGCGTTCATTTGGGGTCGCCGGGAAGTGAATCAGAGTTGAAACGAATGGAACTGGGTTTCCGAATAATCCTCGTAGGGGGTAGTACATGAGGTATGGAGCGAAAATTGAGGCGACCCATTTTTTGGAAATCTTTTCATAATTTATCCCTATGGATTTATGATATTGGATTCAGGTTCATTCGGGGTCGTCGGGATGTTAATCGGAGTTGAAACGAATGAAACTTGGTTTCTCAATATTCTTCGTAGGGGTTGTACACGAGGTATGGAGCGAAAATTGAGGCGACCCATTTTTTGGATATCTTTTTATGATTTGTCCCTACGCATTTATGATATTGCATTTGCGTTCATTTGGGGTCATCGGGAAGTGAATATGAGTTGAAACGAATAGAACTTGGTTTCCCAATATTCCTAGTAGGGGGTAGTACACGAGCTACGGAGTGAAAATTGAGGCTGCCCATTTTTTGGATATATTTTCATAATTTGTCCCTATGGATTTATGAAATTTCATTCGCGTTCATTTGGAGTCGTCTGGAAGTGAATCGGAGCTGAAAAGAATGGAACCCGATTTCCGAATATTCCTCGTAGGGGGTAGTACACGTAGTATGGAGCGACAATTGAGGCGGCCCGTTTTTTGGATATCTTTTTATGATTTGTCCCTATGGATTTATGATATTGCATTTACGTTCATTTGGGGTCATCGGGAAGTGAATATGAGTTGAAATGAATGGAACTTGGTTTCCCAATATTCCTTGTAGGGGGTAGTACACGAGGTCTGGAGCAAAAATTTAGGCGGCCCGTTTTATGGATATCTTTTTATGATTTGTCCCTATGAATTTATGATATTGCATTTGCGTTCATTTGGGGTCATCGGGAAGTGAATATGAGTTGAAACGAATGGAACTTGGGTAGTACACGAGGTATGGAGCAAAAATTGAGGCAGCCCATTTTTTGGATATCTTTTCATAATTTGTCCCTATGGATTTATGATATTGCATTTGCGTTCATTTGGGGTCGTCGGGAAGTGAATCGGAGTTCAAACGAATGGAATTTGGTTTCCCAATAATCCTCGTAGGGGGTTGTACACGAGGTATGGAGCGAAAATTGAGACGACCCATTTTTTGGATATCTTTTCATGATTTGTCCCTACGAATTTATGATATTGCATTTGCGTTCATTTGGGGTCGTCGGAAAGTGAATCTGAGTTGAAACGAATGGAACTGGGTTTCCGAATAATCTTCGTAGGGGTAGTACACGAGGTATGGAGCGAAAATTGTGGCGGCCCATTTGTTGGATATCTTTTCATGATTTATCTCTTTGGATTTATGATATTGCATTTGCGTTCATTTGGGGTCGTCAGAAAGTGAATCTGAGTTGAAACGAATGAAACTTTGTTTTCGAATAATCCTCGTAGGGGGTAGTACACGAGGTATGGAGCGAAAATTGAGGCGGCCCATTTTTTTGATATCTTTTCATAATTTGTCCCTATGGATTTATGATATTACATTCGCGTTCATTTGGGGTCATCCGGAAGTGAATCGGAGTTTAAACGAATAGAACTTGGTTTTCAAATAATCTTCGTAGGGGGTAGCGCATGAGGTATGAAGCGAAAATTGAGGCGGCATGTTTTCTGGATTACTTTTCATAATTTGTCCCTATGGATTTATGATATTACATTCGCGTTAATTTGGGGTCGTCGGGAAGTGAATCGGAGTTAAAACGAATGGAACTTGGTTTCCTAATATTCCTCGTAGGGTGTAGTACACGAGCTACAGAGCGAAAATTGAGGCTTCCCATTTTTTAGATATATTTTCATAATTTATCCCTATGGATTTATAAAATTGCATTCACGTTCATTTGGGGTCGTCTGGAAGTGAATCCGAGCTGAAAAGAATTGAACCCGGTTTCCGAATAATCCTCGTAAGGAGTAGTACATGAGTTATGTGCGAAAATTGAGGCGGCCCGTTTTTTTGGAAATCTTTTCATAATTTGTCCCTATGGATTTATGATATTGCATTCGCGTTCATTTGGGGTCTTCCGGAAGTGAATTAGAGTTGAAACGAGTGGAACTCGATTTCCGAATAATCCTCGTAGGGGGTTGTAGACGAGGTATGGAGCGAAAATTGAGGCACCCCATTTTTTGGATATCTTTTTATGATTTATCCCTATAGATTTATGATATTGCATTTGCGTTCATTTGGGGTCATCGGGAAGTGAATCTGAGTTGAAATGAATGGAACTTGGTTTCCGAATAATCCTTGTAGGGGTTAGTACACGAGGTATGGAGCGATAATTGAGGCGACCCATTTTTTGGATATCATTTCATAATTTGTCCCTATGGATTTATGATATTGCAGTTGCGTTCATTTGGGGTCGTCGGGAAGTGAATCGGAGTTGAAACGAATGGAATTTGGTTTCCCAATATTCTTCGTAGAGGGTTGTACACGAGGTATGGAGCGAAAATAGACATTGCCCATTTTTTGGATATATGTTCATGATTTGTCCCTATGAATTTATGATATTGCATTTGCGTTCATTTGGGGTCGTCGAGAAGTGAATCTGAGTTGAAACGAATGGAATTGGGTTTCCGAATAATCCTCGTAGGGGGTAGTACATGAGCTACAGAGCGAAAATTGAGGGTGCCCGTTTTTTGGATATATTTTCATAATTTGTCCCTATGGATTTATGAAATTGCATTCGCTTTCATTTGGAGTCGTCTGGAAGTGAATCGGAGCTAAAAAGAATGGAACCCGGTTTCCGAATAATCCTCGTAAGGGGTAGTACACGAGGTATGGAGCGAAAATTGAGGCAACCCATTTTTTGGATATCTTTTCATAATTTGTCCCTATGGATTTATGATATTGCATTTGCGTTCATTTGGGGTCGTCGGGAAGTGAATCGGAGTTGAAACGAATGGAATTTGGTTTCCCAATAATCCTCGTAGGGGGTTGTACACGAGGTATGGAGCGAAAATTGACTCGACCCATTTTTTGGATATGTTTTCATGATTTGTTCTTACGAATTTATGATATTGCATTTGCGTTGATTTGGGGTCGTCGGAAAGTGAATCTGAGTTGAAATGAATGGAACTGGGTTTTTGAATAATCCTCGTAGGGTAGTACACGAGGTATGGAGCAAAAATTGAGGTGACCCATTTTTTGGATATTTTTTCATTATTTGTCCCTATGGATTTATGATATTGCATTCGCGTTCATTTTGGGTCGTCGGGAAGTGAATTGGAGTTGAAAGGAATGGAATTTCATTTCCCAATATTTCTCTTACGGGGTAGTACCCGAGGTATGGAGTGAAAATTGAGGCAGCCCATTTTTTGATATCTTTTCATGATTTGTCTCTTTGGATTTATGATATTGCATTTGCGTTCATTTGAGGTCGTCGGGAAGTGAATCTGAGTTGAAACGAATGGAACTTTATTTTCGAATAATCATCGTAGGGGGGAGTCCACGAGGTATGGAGCGAAAATTGAGGCGGCCCATTTTTTAGATATCTTTTCATAATTTTTCCCTATGGATTTATGATATTACATTCGCGTTCATTTGGGGTCATCCGGAAGTGAATCGGAGTTTAAACGAATAGAACTTGGTTTTCGAATAATCCTCGTAGGGGGTAGCACATGAGGTATGAAGCGAAAATTGAGGCGGCATGTTTTCTGGATTACTTTTCATAATTTGTCCCTATGGATTTATGATATTACATTCGCGTTCATTTGGGGTCGTCGGGAAGTGAATCGGAGTTAAAACGAATGGAACTTGGTTTCCTAATATTCCTCGTAGAGAGTAGTACACGAGCTACGGAGCGAAAATTGAGGCTTCCCATTTTTTAGATATATTTTCATAATTTATCCCTATGGATTTATGAAATTTCATCCGCGGTCATTTGGGGTCGTCTGGAAGTGAATCAGAGCTGAAAAGAATTGAACCCGGTTTCCAAATACTCCTCGTAAGGGGTAGTACACGAGGTATGTGCGAAAATTGAGGCGGCCCATTTTTTGGAAATCTTTTAATAATTTGTCCCTATGGATTTATGATATTGCATTCGCGTTCATTTGGGGTCTTCCGGAAGTGAATCAGAGTTGAAACGAATGGAACTCGATTTCCGAATAATCCTCGTAGGGGGTTGTACACGAGGTATGGAGCGAAAATTGAGGCACCCCATTTTTTGGATATATTTTTATGATTTATCCCTATGGATTTATGATATTGTATTTGCGTTCATTTGGGGTCATCGGGAAGTGAATCTGAGTTGAAACGAATGGAACTTGGTTTCCGAATAATCCTTGTAGGGGTTAGTACACGAGGTATGGAGCGAAAATTGAGGCGACCCATTTTTTGGATATCATTTCATAATTTGTCCCTATGGATTTATGATATTGCAGTTTCTTTCATTTGGGGTCGTCGGGAAGTGAATCGGAGTTGAAACGAATGGAATTTGGTTTCCCAATATTCCTCGTAGAGGGCTGTACACGAGGTATGGAGCGAAAATAGACACGACCCATTTTTTGGATATCTGTTCATGATTTGTCCCTATGTATTTATGATATTGCATTTCCGTTCATATGGGGTCGTCGGGAAGTCAATCTGAGTTGAAACGAATGGAATTGGGTTTCCGAATAATCCTCGTAGGGGGTAGTACATGAGCTACAGAGCGCAAATTGAGGGTGCCCGTTTTTTGGATATATTTTCATAATTTGTCCCTATGGATTTATGAAATTGCATTCGTGTTCATTTGGAGTCGTCTGGAAGTGATCCATACCTATGGATTTATGAAACGAATGATTTTATGATATTGCATTTGCGTTCATTTGGGGTCGTCGGGAAGTGAATCGGAGTTGAAACGAATGGAATTTGGTTTCCCAATAATCCTCGTAGGGGGTTATACACGAGGTATGGAGCGAAAATTGACACGACCCATTTTTTGGATATCTTTTCATGATTTGTCCCTACGAATTTATGATATTGCATTTACGTTCATTTGGGGTCGTCGGAAAGTGAATCTGAGTTGAAACGAATGGAACTGGCTTTCCGAATAATCCTCGTAGGGATAGTACACGAGGTATGGAGCAAAAATTGAGGTGACCCATTTTTTGGATATTTTTTCATTATTTGTCCCTATGGATTTATGATATTGCATTCGCGTTCATTTTGGGTCGTCGGGAAGTGAATTGGAGTTGAAAGGAATGGAATTTGATTTCCCAATATTTCTCCTACGGGGTAGTACCCGAGGTATGGAGCGAAAATTGAGGTGGCCCGTTTTTTGGATATCTTTTCATAATTTGTCCCTATGGATTTATGATATTGCATTTGCGTTCATTTGGGGTCGTCGGGAAGTGAATTGGAGTTGAAAGGAATGGAATTTGGTTTCCCAATATTCCTCCTACGGGGTAGTACTCGAGGTATGGAGTGAAAATTGAGGTGGCCCGTTTTTTGGATATCTTTCATAATTTGTCCCTATGGATTTATGATATTGCATTTGCGTTCATTTGGAGTCATCCGGAAGTAAATCGGAGTTGAAACGAATGGAACTCGGTTTCCGAATAATCCTCGTAGGGGTAGTACATGAGGTATGGAGCGAAAATTGAGGCGACCCATTTTTTGGAAATCTTTTCATAATTTATCCCTATGGATTTATGATATTGGATTCACGTTCATTCGGGGTCGTCGGGATGTTAATCGGAGTTGAAACGAATGAAACTTGGTTTCCCAATATTCTTCGTAGGGGGTTGTACACGAGGTATGGAGCAAAAATTGAGGCGGCCCATTTTTTGGATATCTTTTTATGATTTGTCCCTAAAAATTTATGATATTGCATTTGCGTTCATTTGGGGTCATCGGGAAGTGAATATGAGTTGAAACGAATGGAACTTGGTTTCCCAATATTCCTAGTAGGGGGTAGTACACGAGCTACAGAGCGAAAATTGAGTCTGCCCATTTTTTGGATATATTTTCATAATTTGTCCCTATGGATTTTTGAACTTTCATTCGCGTTCATTTGGAGTCGTCTGGAAGTGAATCGGAGCTGAAAAGAATGGAACCGGATTTCTGAATATTCCTCGTAGGGGGTAGTACACGTAGTATGGAGCGACAATTGAGGCGGCCCGTTTTTTGGATATCTTTTTAGGATTTGTCCCTATGGATTTATGATATTGCATTTGCGTTCATTTGGGGTCATCGGGAAGTGAATCAGAGTTCAAAAGAATGGAATTTGGTTTCCCAATAATCCTCGTAGGGGGTTGTACACGAGGTATGGAGCTAAAATTGACACGACCCATTTTTTGGATATCTTTTCATGATTTGTCCCTACGAATTTATGATATTGCATTTGCGTTCATTTGGGGTCGTCGGAAAGTGAATCTGAGTTGAAACGAATGGAACTGGGTTTCCGAATAATCCTCGTAGGGGTAGTACACGAGGTATGGAGCGAAAATTGAGGTGGCCCATTTTTTGGATATCTTTTCATGATTTGTCTCTTTGGATTTATGATATTGCATTTGCGTCCATTTGAGGTCATCGGGAAGTGAATCTGAGTTGAAACGAACGGAACTTTGTTTTCGAATAATCCTCGTAGGGGGTAGTACACGAGGTATGGAGGGAAAATTGAGGCGGCCCATTTTTTAGATATCTTTTCATAATTTGTCCCTATGGATTTATGATATTACATTCGCGTTCATTTGGGGTCATCCAGAAGTGAATCGAAGTTTAAACGAATAGAACTTGGTTTTCGAATAATCCTCGTAGGGGGTAGCACATGAGGTATGAAGCGAAAATTGAGGCGACATGTTTTTTGGATTACTTTTCATAATTTGTCCCTATGGATTTATGATATTACATTCGCGTTCATTTGGGGTCGTCGGGAAGTGAATCGGAGTTAAAACGAATGGACCTTGGTTTCCTAATATTCCTCGTAGGGAGTAGTACACGAGCTACGGAGCGAAAATTGAGGCTTCCCATTTTTTAGATATATTTTCATAATTTATCCCTATGGATTTATGAAATTTCATCCGCGTTCATTTGGGGTCGTCTGGAAGTGAATCGGAGCTGAAAAGAATTGAACCCGGTTTCCAAATAATCCTCATAAGGGGTAGTACACGAGGTATGTGCGAAAATTGAGGCTGTTAGATATATTTGATAATGTCATGGCTAATATGTTTTATGTTTAGATTTCAGGTCTTATTTGAACAGAACAAATCAGTACTTAACTGATCAGTACTTATACTGGACGACAGAACTTAAGGGATATCAGTACTTATGTTATCAGGAGATAAGCATCAGGAGATAGATATCAGAACTTAAGTGCTGAAGGACGATCAGATAAGGACAGTAGCTGATTAAAGTTAAGAAGATCAAGATATACATAAGAAGAGATATGCATGAAGAAGGAATTCCGTGAAGAATGGAATACTTGGAATAGAAGATATCTGATTGATATATTTTAGGAAGCAGAATTATATTCCATATCAATTAGCGATTATCTTGTAACTGTGTAGTATATAAACACAGACATAGGGTTTACACTATAAGTGTTATCATTATCGAGAATATTATTTACTATAACCCTAGCAGCTCTCGTGATATTTTGTTCATCACTGAGAGATAACAGTTCCGGATTGTAACAGAGTTTATTGTTTAAATAAAGTTTGTTTTCTGTTACATAAGTTCTTGAAGTTTGATTTGATTGTAATAAACACTGTATTCACCCCCTCTACAGTGAAAGTGTGACCTAACAAGTGGTATCAGAGCCTTCTGTTAACACACATACAGTTAAAGATCCAAACACAATCATGTCTGACACAGAAACTCCAACTAAGCCTACCAAAACTGAGGAATCATCAAAGACATCAACTCAGAGTCGATATGAGACTATCAGAGTTCCCATATTGAGACCATCTGAATATCCCATATGGAAGGTAAGGATGACCATGTTTCTGGAAGCAACAGATCCAGAATACCTTGATAGAATCAAGGAAGGGCCTCACAAACCTACCAAGCTTGCTGTTGTAGTTGCAGGTGAAGCAGCAATGACCGTACCAAAGGAAAAGAGTGATTACACTGCTGAAGATATAGCATCTATTGCTAAGGATGCCAAGGTACGACACTTATTGCATAGTGCCATTGATAATGTAATGTCAAACAGGGTAATCAACTGCAAGACTGCTAAGGAGATATGGGATGCACTGGAGACAAGGTGTCAAGGAACTGAAACAGTTAAGAAGAACAGGAAGACAATACTCACTCAAGAGTATGAACACTTTGACTCTAGGACTAATGAGTCATTGACTGATGTATATGATAGATTTGTCAAACTCTTGAATGACTTGTCATTAGTAAATAAGGAGTATGATCTTGAAGATACAAACCTTAAATTCCTGTTAGCTCTTCCTGAATGTTGGGATTTGAAGGTAACAACAATAAGAGACAACTACAATCTTGATGAAACAACTCTTGATGAAATCTATGGAATGCTCAAGACTCATGAACTTGAGATGGAACAAAGAAGCAAGAGGAAAGGAGGAAAGTCAAGGACAGTTGCTCTCAAGGCTGAAGAGGAATCCCCCAAACCACCTTCCTCAAAGAAAGACAAGGGTAAAGCTCTTATCATAAAGTCTGATACTGAGTCATCAAGTTCTGAGAGTGATGATGACTCAGATTCTGAAAGCTTGCCTGAAACTGATGCTGATGAGGAGATGATGAAGCTGTGTGCTCTTATGGTGAAAGGAATCACAAAGATTGCATACAGGAAGTTCAGGAAGGGAAAGAAATTTTCCAGGAAAGGCATAAGTTCTGATAAGAAGAATTTCAGAAGACCTGAAGGAAGAGGAGGAAAGTCTGACAGAGGAGATTACGCTAATGTTAAATGTTATAATTGTGGTGAGAAAGGCCACATATCTCCTGATTGCAAGAAGACCAAGAATGACAAAGGCAAAGCTCTTGTCACAAAGCAGAAAAGCTGGACAGACACCTCAGACTCTGAAAGTGAGGAGAACTATGCATTGATGGCAAATGCTGATAAATCAAGTTCTGAGAGCAGTTCTGAAGCTGCTGAAACAAAGGTACCTCAGACTACTTATGCTTTTCATACTGATGATATTAATGAGTTGAGAAGATATCTTAAAACCATGTTTGTTAGTTATAGAGATCAAACTTTAACATGTGAAAGATTAACTTCTGAAAATCTTGCTTTTAGGAAAAGAAATGATTTCTTAGAAAAAGAGTTAGTCATGTTCCATCAAACTCAGCAGGATAGAGATGATGCTTTTTATGTTAGGGATGAAGTGCTAAAAATGAATGAATCTCTAAAAACTGAGTTAGAAAAGGAGAGAGAGATTATCAGAACTTGGACTAACTCTGGCAAAACAACTCAAAATTTGCTAAGCAGTGGAAACTGGAAAGAGGGCTTAGGCTATGGAGAAAATAAAAATGAAAAAGGAACTGTAGAAATTAAGCCTGTTGATAAGCAAAAGCCGAAGTTAAAACCTGTTAAGTTTGTAACTGAAAAATCTGAAAATGAGAAATCAGAAGTTAAAAAGGAATTAGCTTCTGACAAACTAAAATAGGAAAAGACAGCTGAAGTTAACATAGGCTTAATGACAAAGAAGCAGCTTAAGCATAAGCTGAAAGATGTTAAGAATGCAAACAAGGTAAAATCACCTAGGAAAAACAGGAATGGAAAGGAAGGTGTGAATAAAAGCAATAACTATAAATCTGTTCCTGATGCTCCTAGGAAAGCATGTCATAACTGTGGAAGTTCTAACCATCTGGCTTCTTTTTGCAGGAAGAATAAGAATATTAACTCCTTATCTACAAAGTCAGGAGTTAAGAGTCAGTCTGTTAGATACAAACCACAAAATCCTTGTTTTCATTGTGGTAGTTTATGGCATTCCATTTATACTTGTAAGGAATATCATAGTTTGTACTATGATTATTATCAAATAAAACCTTCTTTAAAGAAAGTTTCTGTTGTTCCTTCTAGTGTAAATTCTGATTCAAAGTCTGGTAGTATAAGTTCTGATAAGAAAACTGTTAACATAAAATCTGATGCTAAATCCGCTGCAAATGTTAACAAACCTAAAAAGGCCAAAGGATCCAAGCAAGTCTGGGTCCTTAAAACTAATAATTAGTGGTCTTTTTGATTGCAGGGCAACAGGAAAAATATTTTAGTTCTGGACAGTGGATGTTCAGGACATATGACTGGAAATAAGGCCCTGCTATCAGACTTTGTGGAGAAAGCTGGCCCAAGTGTTTCTTATGGAGATGGCAACATTGGAAAAACTTTGGGATATGGCAATATCAATCTTGGGAATGTCATCATTAAAGATGTAGCTCTGGTCTCAGGACTTAAACACAACTTACTGAGTATAAGTCAAATCTGTGACAGAGGTTATCATGTTGATTTCTTTGCAGAACATTGTGAAATAGTTAGTAAATCTAAAGAAAAATTGTTCTGAAGGGATTCAGGTGTGGTAACATTTATGAAGCTAAGCTTTCAACAAGTTCTGATGGTTCTGCAATCTGTTTAGTGAGTAGAGCCTCAACTGAAGAAAGCTGGAATTGGCACAAGAAACTCTCTCATTTAAACTTCAACAAGATAAATGAACTGATCAAGAAAGATCTTGTGAGAGGACTGCCAAAATCAGTGTTTGTTCCTGATGGTCTTTGTGACTCATGTCAGAAGGCTAAACAAAGAAAATCTTCGTTCAAGAGCAAGACTGATTCATCAATTCTTGAGCCTTATTATCTGCTTCATGTTGATCTATTTGGTCCACTGAATGTCATGTCTATTGCAAAGAAGAAATATGCGTTGGTCATAGTAGATGAGTTCACCAGATACACATGGGTGTATTTCTTGCATACAAAAAGTGAAACTGCATCTATCCTGATTGATCATGTCAAACATCTGGATAAATTGATCAAAGATTCTGTGAAAATTTTGAGGAGTGATAATGGCACTGAATTCAAGAATTTGATAATGGAAGAGTTCTGCAAAAATCATGGAATAAAGCAGGAATTTTCTGCTCCTGGAACTCCACAGCAAAATGGAGTTGTTGAAAGGAAGAATAGAACTCTCATTGAAGCTGCGCGAACAATGCTTGAAGAAGCAAAGCTTCCAACCTATTTCTGGGCTGAAGCTGTGCAGACTGCTTGTTTTACTCAAAATGCAACACTCATTAACAAGCATGGAAAAACACCATATGAGATGGTGAAGAACAAGAAGCCAAATCTCAAATACTTTCATGTATTTGGATGTAAGTGTTTTGTTCTCAAGACTCATCCTGAACAACTATCCAAGTTTGATCTAAAAGCTGATGAGGGAATCTTTGTGGGATATCCACTTTCTACAAAAGCCTTCAGAGTCTATAATTTGAGAACAAAAGTGGTCATGGAATCTATCAATGTCTCTTTTGATGACAAGAAGATCACTAGACTTGAAGATTGCATTGATCATGATCAGCTGAGATTTGAAAATGAAGATTCATATTCTGATACCTCAAGTCCTGACAGTCTAAGTCCTGATACTGTAAATTCTGATGGATTAAACTCTGATGTGATTGAAACTGTGGTGACTACGTCAAAGGAAGATGCACCAATGCAGGGGGAGCATACTCAAGATATTATCACATCTCAAGAAGCATCAGAACATACATCTGGCTCTTCAAATTCTGATTCGTCAAGTTCTGATAAGCCAAGTACTGATACTGAAGGATCCAACTCAGAGAGCATAGTTTCAGGGGGAGCATCAGAAAATGAAACCGAAGACAGCATGAATCATGGGGGAGCATCCAGTTCTAGAGAAAATCTTCCATCTGCAAGGAAGTGGACAAAATCACATACACCTGATTTGATAATTGGAAATCCTGAGGCAGGTGTCAGAACTAGAACAGGTACTTCGAATGAATGTCTTTACAATTCTTTTCTCTCTCAGTCTGAGCCAAAGAAAGTGGAAGAAGCTCTTCAAGATGCTGATTGGGTGCAAGCAATGCAGGAAGAGTTGAATGAATTTGAAAGAAACAAAGTCTGGACCTTAGTGCCAAGACCTAAGAATAGATCGGTTGTTGGTACAAAGTGGGTATTCAGAAACAAAACTGACAGTGATGGCATAATTGTAAGGAACAAAGCAAGGCTGGTTGCAAAAGGATATTCTCAACAGGAGGGAATTGACTATGATGAAACATTTGCTCCAGTTGCTAGGTTAGAAGCCATAAGGATATTCATGGCTTATGCTGCTCACAAAAAGTTTACTGTCTTTCAAATGGATGTGAAAAGTGCTTTTCTCAATGGAGAATTGGAAGAGGAAGTATATGTTGAACAACCTCCAGGCTTTGTAGATTCCAAACATCCAGATTATGTCTACAGGCTTGATAAAGCACTTTATGGACTTAAGCAAGCTCCTAGAGCATGGTATGAGACTTTAGCTCAGTTTCTTCTGGAAAGTGGATTCAACAGAGGAACTATTGACAAAACACTGTTCTATCTCAACCATGGCAAGGACTTACTTTTGATCCAGATTTATGTTGATGATATTATTTTTGGGTCTCCAAATGACAAACTTTGCAAAAAGTTTGCCAAACTAATGCAGTCAAGATATCAGATGAGTATGATGGGAGAACTCAGTTATTTTCTGGGCCTTCAAGTCAAGCAGAGTAAAGAAGGAACTTTTATTTGTCAATCTAAGTACACCAGAAACTTGCTGAAGAAATTTGGAATGCAAGACTGTTCAAGTGCATCCACTCCCATGGCCACTGCAACAAAACTGGATAAGGATACTGGTAATTCAGTAGATATTACTAATTACAGAGGTATGATTGGCTCACTTCTCTATCTAACTGCTAGTAGACCAGATATCATGTTTGCTACCTGTCTTTGTGCAAGATTTCAAGCAGATCCAAGAGAACCTCACTTAACAGCTGTAAAAAGAATCTTTAAGTATCTTAAAGGAACAGCTGATCTAGGATTATGGTATCCTAGAGAATCAGATTTTAAATTAATAGGTTACTCAGATGCAGATTTTGCAGGTTGCAAAATTGACAGGAAAAGCACAAGTGGTAGCTGCCAATTTCTTGGAGGCAGGTTGGTTTCTTGGTATAGTAAGAAATAAAAGTCAATTTCCACATCAACTGCAAAAGCAGAGTATATTGCTGCAGGAAGCTGCTGTGCACAGATTCTCTGGATGAAGAATCAGTTACTGGATTATGGGTTAACATATTTCCAAATCCCTATTTACTGTGATAATCAAAGTGCTATTGCTATGACAGGTAATCCAGTTCAACACTCTATGACAAAGCACATCAGCATCAGGTACCATTTCATCAGGGAACATGTGGATGAAGGTACAGTGGAATTGCATTTTGTTCCCATAGATCAACAAGTAGCAGATATCTTCACAAAACCACTGTGTGAAGCTACCTTTACAAAATTGGTAAATGAACTTGGAATGATTTCAGGTTCTTTCTCTAAATCTGCTTAAACTTGTTCTATGTTATCAGACTTTATGATCAGTATTTACAGAATTAATCTCTTTGTATATTCTGTGCATTAATTGATAAATGTCTTTAAGTACTGACTGTTGTCTGATATATGTTTCTAAACTCTGATAAGTGATATGTCTGTTTCAGTAACTATTCAATCCTATGAGGATAACTGTGCTAGATACTGACCTACTAGTCTTCAATAAACAAATGATCCCATGAAAGAAGTAATTATTTCTGTGGAAATCTAATGACACAAGCAAATTCTGATACTTGAGCTTAGTTTAGTTTACTTTATTCATCTTATTACTAAGTCCCAAATTAGAATAATGCTACTCATCTGTTTAAGTTCTGATTCTAGTAAAACTGCTGAATGCACTAAGTGCTGATAAACCTCACTTATCAAAAGAAAAAGAAAAAGAATCAAAGAATAATATCAGGTACTCCTTTGAGATCTAGAGTAAAAATGTGAATGGGACGACCCAAGTGCATAGCTGGTATTAAGTAAATATGCATTAGAAAAGCAAAATATTTTCTTGGTGACTTTTCACACTCTATGATTACTGGAGAAATACTCTGATAATAGCATAAATTCTGATAAGCAGTCGTGACTCACTTACACTGAGAAGCCACTGTAAAATAGAATTTCAAAAGATGCATAAAATTAGCACAAAAACAGTTGAGGTGGACTCATGCATGAACTCATTTATCAGTAGGTTTCAGGATAATGACAGCTCTTTAGCAAAATTTTAATTCTGACTTATTTCTAAGATGTACTGAAGTAGATCAGACTTTACTCTTTGTCTGTTATTTAGCTTAATGCACACACACATCACTCCATATGAATGATGAAATTTCTGTGGTGTTCTATGTTATTTTAGATAAACAGTCATTGTGTCACTTTTGCACAAATTCTGAGGACAAGTTCTAGTTACACGTTCTGATGATTAAGTTCTGACGTTCATAACTAAGAACTTGTATAAGTATTTACTAAGATAGATATTCCTTGTTCGAGTTAAGACATTATGTTCTGATGACTGTTAAGTTCTGGTATAGGTCTAAGTTCTGATTTTTCAGTCTAACCCTTTACTTGACTTATCTGTGAGTAAAATTTGGTAACAGTCTCAGATTAATTTCGAAATGTTGAAGTGGAAGATTAATAGTCTATGGTTAAAACATAATGGCACTCGTCCTTGAACAGTTCACTCTTGTTACATGTGCACATTCTCTTTTCCAATGACTGTTATTCTTTTTCAAAGTCTAGGGAGACGAGGTAGAATTAATTCTACCTGTCAGCATTAAATATCTTTGCGTCTCTTGGCATTCTTTTGCCTATATACACAGCCACTTCACATTAGTCTTTCCATCACATTCTTCTCACACACTTATCCTCCTTCTTCTGTCAAAAACACAATGGTTCGATACAACATGTTTTTGAACACACAAACCTTCACAATGGAGCTCAGTTGTGCCGAGTGGCAGCAGGAGTGGCATATAACAGCCATTCCTGAGGAGATCTAGGACTCTGTCCCACAGGAGGTGCTGGCTCACCTTCTATTCTTCGAGATGGATTACCATCGCCATCTGGAGCGCCTGGAGGAGGAAAGGCAGGAAGCTATCCGTCAGCAAGAGCGAATCATTTGACTCGCTATCTTGTTTGTCGAAGATAGGAAGAGGAAGATGACTTAATCTCGTCTTCTTCCTGTTCTTCTTCATCCTCAGCTTTGTCAGGCTTCTTAGCTAGGACTAAAGCTGTTGACGTTAGGATTAGAAGCTTAGGGAAAATCTTGTATTGATGTAATTTCTATTTCATATATGTATTGACTTGATATATTAATGAAAACTGTTTTTACTTCAAGATTTTGTCTCTGAGTTATTTTATCTGTGTTGTTAAATCCTGCTTGATATTCTGATGACCATTTAAATTTTGTCTTTATTTAAGTTCTGATTCTTTGTCAGCACTTATTCATCGAAATTATCTCGGTCATTTTTAACATGATTCATTTTCAGAATATTAATGTTGCAGTGAAAAATAATTTAATCAGTGCTAACGGTTTCAATTTTGAATTAAAACTGTGTCTCTTGATAACTGAAATGGTTTTTCCTTGAAACAAGGCAACTGGGTAAGTAATCATTCCTGTTTTCTCGAGCCCAGTAACTATCCGTTATTACTGCATGTCTGACAGGTGTCCAACTGTAACATTTTTTTCAGAGTATAAGAACAACAGAGAGAAGATTTCTTTAATCTTTTATTTTCTTTATACTTTATCTCTCTTCTTACTTTTACTCTCTTTCTCATTCTTTCTCACGTTGGTTTTTCATACAGACATTATCTCAAACACCTAACAGGCATACTTGAATTTCAATATTTTTACACATGGCACCAAAGGATTTAATCATTGATGGAGCAAAGTTTGTTCCAAACAACTATGCTGCAATTCTTGATTATGCTGAAGCTCCATCTGAATTGCATTTTGTGCAAGATCTTCTTGCACATAGTGAGGTTGGGTACGCCTTAACTCAGCCTGAATTATTTTCAAGTCAACAAGTTCTGCGGTTCTGGAGGACTGGAGTTTATGATGATGGTGGTAAACGAGGAACTCCCAGTATTATCTTCCAAGTGGGTGATTCTTCCTATGTAGTCACTCCTGGTACAGTACGAAGAGCATTACATCTTCCAGAAGATTGTACCTTCTCTATACCAGAGGAATCAGAACTTCGGGGGTTAATGACTGATTTGGGATATGAAAAGAGTCTGACGAAACTTGGACAGTTGAAACGGGCTAATATCAGAAGAGAATGGAGTTTCTTCTTTGATTGCATCACCAAAGCCTTTGGAAACAAATGTTCGAATTTTGATGCTATTCCAATTCTGAGTCAGCACATCGGGTATGCTATTATTCATCAAACGCATTTTGATTTTGCAACTGGAATAATTGGTTTTATTGGGGATAGGATGACAGAGGATCGAGATGTTGTTTATTTTGCTAGATTCTGTCAACTTATTTATACGTATTGTACTGCTGAACCCCAGTTAGTCAGCACTCAAACCCCACCTTTTAAGGTTGCAAAAAGGTACTTTAACGACCTGATAAATGCTGACACAAAGAAATCAATGGTGAGACAATTACAGATTCCTCAGTCTGTGAAACAGATTCTGGTAAATGCTGATCCTGCTACTTACAAATCTGTTTACTCAAATGTTCAACCAACTCACCATAACCAAAATCCATCAACCTCAGTCCCTACCTCTCATTCTACTCAACCTACCCTCAGAACTTATCTCAAATCCTATCTCTCCACTTCACAGACTGCTCAACCTTCTTCTTCAGCACCTACTGTGAAGCCTACATCCTCTAAGCCAAAGAGAACAAAGACTGTTCCTCAAACATCTCAGAAGAAGAGGAGGATTACTTTGAGAGATGAATCAGATTCTGAGGATCAGATTCCCTCTTCAGAACCTGTGGTAAATAAAGCTGAGAAGGCAACTTCTCAGAAGGATTCTGCAATTGGGGGTTCTAGGCTTCTCAAGAGGCTTAGACGTATGACGGTTCCTGAAACTCCCAAGGAATCCAAATCAACAAGGAAGTACAAGAAACAGAGGGCACAGAGGCCAGTTTCAGATGATGAGGAGGAAGCAGCTAAGGAAGGGGATCAGGAATCTCTGATCTCACAAGACAAGGAATTTGCTCCAGTCACTTCTTCTCCATCAACTCCATCTCAGGAACCTGTATCTGACAAGGCTAATTCACCTTCTATGTCTCTTGTTGATCCAGGCACAAGTGCTGAAATTGATATTCAGAACCTGGTTGTGCCTGAAATACTTTTCTTAGAAGCTCCAACAGCAAATAATCCTTCCACAACACCTGTTACTGATGCTGTTCAAACTCCCGAGTTATCACTAACACCTTCTCTGCATCAAGATGCTGATGATCAGATTTTAGGTGAGCATCAGGATATGGCTGTTGATCAGAACTTAGTATCAGATCAGCAATTAGAGGATGTTGAAGCCTCCATTGCTACTCACACAGTTGTCTTATCAGAAGATACTGATTCTTTAAGTTCTGATGCTGCAAATGTTGGAGATACTGGTGAAGCTGCTACAACTGTAGATGCTGATGAAGCAGGTCCTTCAGGACATACTCCTCCACTGACTCTTCCTAAGTCTGAACTGGTAAAGGAGTTTGTTATCAGGGATGCACCAGTACCTTGGAGTGAAACTCCTGCAGGTCAGGAGTGGACTAAGGAATGGAACTCAGTTTCATGTGTTCCTAATGCTTTACATCTTGCTGAGCACTTGACTAAAGCTGATGACATGTTACATTCTGATGATTTTAAAACCCAGCTTCGAGTCACTGCATTGAGTACTAAACATCTACAAGGTCTTCATTCCAACACTCATGCAGAGCTACACAAGATTCAGGAGAACTTTATTAAACAGGAACAAGTTTGGAAACTTGATAAGAAAAAGTTCTTCCAACCTACCATTGACAGGGTTGCTTATATTGAGAAAACTCAAGAGAAGCAACAAGCTCAGATTGATCAAATTCTGACAAATCAAGCTTCTCAGCAATCGCAACTTACTGAAATCCAGACCTCAGTGGAACTACTTATCTCTCTTTTATTACCTGCTGATGCCAAAAAGGGGGAGAAGGTAATTAAGTCCAAATGCAAAACCAACAAGTCACTGCAAGGAAAGGATGATGGAAAAGATGACCAAGGAAACTCTGGAATGGGTAGTGGTCATAGTCAAGGTAGAAGGTTTACATCAAGACAAGCTAGTCACAGAACAAGTTCTGATACTGGGAAAAGAATAAGTTCTGCTGCTGGTAAAAGGATAAGTTCTGATGAACTTCTAGATCTTGATGAGGAAATGTCAAGACAGTTATTTCTTCAAGAAAATCCAGGGATGGACTTGGAAAGTTTAAAGGAAGAAGAAGCCAGACTTAAATTAGAGAAAGTCACATCTAAATCTGAAGCTTCTGGTAAAAAGTTACTTCCAAAACCTAAAGGCATTGTGATCAAAGAAAGGATAAATACTGAAGAAACTTTGGTTAGATCACAACCACAGATAGATCCAAGATCCAAGGGTAAAGAAAAGGTTGGTGAACCTATCAAGCCTTATGTACCTCCTGAGGAAGAAGAAATTACTGATGGAAAAGATAATCTTGCTCTGACCTCAAGAAAAGTTCTTAAAACAACCTCTGACATGGCTCAAGTTGTTCAGAGTCAAGAAATTGTAAGTTCTGATATTCAGAAGAAGCAAGTAACCTCTGACAGTGCTCAAGTTAACTTGATATCAGAAAATAAATCTAAAACACTCCTACCAGGATTCACTAAAGCAAAACAGACTCAATCTTTGAAGACTACTTCAAGTGGTTTTGAAGCAAGAGTAGTTACTGGAAAGGAAGCTAGAGATAAAACTGGATTGGGAAGTGCTGATGAAAGAAGAGTACACAACACTACCGATGATCCAACTTCCTTGAGTGAACCAGGTATTGGAGCAACTCCTGAGAGATTGAATCAACTAGAATCTGTACAGATGGTTTACCATACCTACTTGAAAGAATACATTATGTTGTATTTCATGACAGATGGTAGGGTTTATCATATAAGACAAAATGCCATTCCATTGAAGTATTTTGAAGAATTGGAGCATGTATTATTCTTACTTCAAGTGGATGACAGAATAACAGAGACTGCTGTAAACTACTTAAAAGAACAGATTCAGAGACAGAAAAGGCTTTATTCTGTTAAGTCTGACAACAGATATGTTCCAAAGTACAGAAATCACAATGGTGATATTGTTGATATGAAGCCTAATACTGCACAGATCAGAACATATCTTGGTATTAAGGGGCTTGAATTCAATCTAGAGTCTAACAAAGCTTATGTCATAAGACTAGATCGGGAGTTGAAAAAAGCAAAGATTAATGATCTCAGAGCTGCAATATTTCAAACTGGTGAAGATACTGCAGAGCTTAAAGATGTCAAACGGAGAATGATTGATGAACTCAGATATGCTGAGAAATGTTTGTTGAAGAATTATCTCAGAACAACTCCTGACATCAGAGAGATCAGAAAATGATGAAGCCAAGTCAAAGATCTACAACTACTTAAAATTCTGATGTGTATACAGACCAAAGTTGTTATCAGAAGTTGAATTGGTAAAAGCTTTAAGGACTGTAAGTTGTAGTTATCTTGTCTATTTCTCATGCATTTGTACTTAATGTTTTTGACATCATCAAATATCTGTTAAACTTGTATATTTTGCTAATTTACAAGTTGGGGGAGATTGTTAGATATATTTGATAATGTCATGGCTAATATGTTTTATGTTTAGATTTCAGATCTTATTTGAACAGAACAAATCAGTACTTAACTGATCAGTACTTATACTGGACGACAGAACTTAAGGGATATCAGTACTTATGTTATCAGGAGATAAGCATCAGGAGATAGATATCAGAACTTAAGTGCTGAAGGACGATCAGATAAGGACAGTAGCTGATTAAAGTTAAGAAGATCAAGATAAACATAAGAAGAGATATGCATGAAGAAGGAATTCCGTGAAGAATGGAATACTTGGAATAGAAGATATCTGATTGATATATTTTAGGAAGCATAATTATATTCCATATCAATTAGCGATTATCTTGTAACTGTGTAGTATATAAACACAGACATAGGGTTTACACTATAAGTGTTATCATTATCAAGAATATTATTTACTATAACCCTAGCAGCTCTCGTGATATTTTGTTCATCACTGAGAGATAACAGTTCCGGATTGTAACAGAGTTTATTGTTTAAATAAAGTTTGTTTTCTGTTACATAAGTTCTTGAAGTTTGATTTGATTGTAATAAACACTGTATTCACCCCCTCTACAGTGAAAGTGTGACCTAACAGAGGCGGCCCATTTTTTTGGAAATCTTTTCATAATTTGTTCCTATGGATTTATGATATTGCATTCACGTTCATTTTGGGTCATCGGGAAGTGAATATGAGTTGAAACGAATGGAACTTGGTTTCCCAATATTCCTAGTAGGGGGTAGTACACGAGCTACGGAGCGAAATTTGAGGCGACCCGTTTTTTGGATATCTTTTTATGATTTGTCCCTACGCATTTATGATATTGCATTTGCGTTCATTTGGGGTCATCGGGAAGTGAATATGAGTTGAAAAGAATGGAACTTGGTTTCCCAATATTCCTAGTAGGGGGTAGTACACGAGCTACAGAGTGAAAATTGAGTCTGCCCATTTTTTGGATATATTTTCATAATTTGTCCCTATGGATTTTTGAACTTTCATTCGCGTTCATTTGGAGTCGTCTGGAAGTGAATCGGAGCTGAAAAGAATGGAACCCGATTTCTGAATATTCCTCGTAGGGGGTAGTACACGTAGTATGGAGCGACAATTGAGGCGGCCCGTTTTTTGGATATCTTTTTAGGATTTGTCCCTATGGATTTATGATATTGCATTTGCGTTCATTTGGGGTCATCGGGAAGTGAATCGGAGTTCAAAAGAATGGAATTTGGTTTCCCAATAATCCTCGTAGGGGGTTGTACACGAGGTATGGAGCTAAAATTGACACGACCCATTTTTTGGATATCTTTTCATGATTTGTCCCTACGAATTTATGATATTGCATTTGCGTTCATTTGGGGTCGTCTGGAAGTGAATCGGAGCTGAAAAGAATTGAACCCGGTTTCCAAATAATCCTCATAAGGGGTAGTACACGAGGTATGTGCGAAAATTGAGGCGGCCCATTTTTTTGGAAATCTTTTCATAATTTGTTCCTATGGATTTATGATATTGCATTCGCGTTCATTTTGGGTCATCGGGAAGTGAATATGAGTTGAAACGAATGGAACTTGGTTTCCCAATATTCCTAGTAGGGGGTAGTACACGAGCTACGGAGCGAAAATTGAGGCGACCCGTTTTTTGGATATCTTTTTATGATTTGTCCCTACGCATTTATGATATTGCATTTGCGTTCATTTGGGGTCATCGGGAAGTGAATATGAGTTGAAACGAATGGAACTTGGTTTCCCAATATTCCTAGTAGGGGGTAGTACACGAGCTACGGAGCGAAAATTGAGTCTGCCCATTTTTTGGATATATTTTCATAATTTGTCCCTATGGATTTATGATAATGCATTCGCGTTCATTTGGAGTCGTCTGGAAGTGAATCGGAGCTGAAAAGAATGGAACCCGATTTCCGAATATTCCTCGTTGAGGCGGCCCGTTTTTTGGATATCTTTTTATGATTTGTCCCTATGGATTTATGATATTGCATTTGCGTTCATTTGGGGTCATCGAGAAGTGAATATGAGTTGAAACGAATGGAACTTGGTTTCCCAATATTCCTCGTAGGGGGTAGTACACGAGGTCTGGAGCAAAAATTTAGGCGGCCCGTTTTATGGATATCTTTTTATGATTTGTCCCTATGGATTTATGATATTGCATTTGCGTTCATTTGGGGTCATCGGGAAGTGAATATGAGTTGAAACGAATGGAACTTGGGTAGTACACGAGGTTTGGAGCGAAAATTGAGGCAGCCCATTTTTTGGATATCTTTTCATAATTTGTCCCTATGGATTTATGATATTGCATTTGCGTTCATTTGGGGTCGTCGGGAAGTGAATCGGAGTTCAAACGAATGGAATTTGGTTTCCCAATAATCCTCGTAGGGGGTTGTACACGAGGTATTGAGCGAAAATTGAGAAGACCCATTTTTTGGATATCTTTTCATGATTTGTCCCTACGAATTTATGATATTGCATTTGCGTTCATTTGGGGTTGTCGGAAAGTGAATCTGAGTTGAAACGAATGGAACTGGGTTTCCGAATAATCCTCGTAGGGGTAGTACACGAGGTATGGAGCGAAAATTGTGGCGGCCCATTTTTTGGATATCTTTTCATGATTTATCTCTTTGGATTTATGATATTGCATTTGCATTCATTTGAGGTCGTCGGGAAGTGAATCTGAGTTGAAACGAATGAAACTTTGTTTTCGAATAATCCTCGTAGGGGGTAGTACACGAGGTATGGAGCGAAAATTGAGGCGGCCCATTTTTTTGATATCTTTTCATAATTTGTCCCTATGGATTTATGATATTACATTCGCGTTCATTTGGGGTCATCCGGAAGTGAATCGGAGTTTAAACGAATAGAACTTGGTTTTCAAATAATCTTCGTAGGGGGTAGCGCATGAGGTATGAAGCGAAAATTGAGGCGGCATGTTTTCTGGATTACTTTTCATAATTTGTCCCTATGGATTTATGATATTACATTCGCGTTAATTTGGGGTCGTCGGGAAGTGAATCGGAGTTAAAACGAATGGAACTTGGTTTCCTAATATTCCTCGTAGGGTGTAGTACACGAGCTACAGAGCGAAAATTGAGGCTTCCCATTTTTTAAATATATTTTCATAATTTATCCCTATGGATTTATGAAATTGCATTCACGTTCATTTGGGGTCGTCTGGAAGTGAATCGGAGCTGAAAAGAATTGAACCCGGTTTTCGAATAATCCTCGTAAGGGGTAGTACACGAGGTATGTGCGAAAATTGAGGCGGCCCGTTTTTTTGGAAATCTTTTCATAATTTGTCCCTATGGATTTATGATATTGCATTCGCGTTCATTTTGGGTGTTCCGGAAGTGAATCAGAGTTGAAACGAGTGGAACTCGATTTCCGAATAATCCTCGTAGGGGGTTGTAGGCGAGGTATGGAGCGAAAATTGAGGCACCCCATTTTTTGGATATCTTTTTATGATTTATCCCTATGGATTTATGATATTGCATTTGCGTTCATTTGGGGTCATCGGGAAGTGAATCTGAGTTGAAACGAATGGAACTTGGTTTCCGAATAATCCTTGTAGGGGTTAGTACACGAGGTATGGAGCGATAATTGAGGCGACCCATTTTTTGGATATCATTTCATAATTTGTCCCTATGGATTTATGATATTGTAGTTGCGTTCATTTGGGGTCGTCGGGAAGTGAATCGGAGTTGAAACGAATGTAATTTGGTTTCCCAATATTCTTCGTAGAGGGTTGTACACGAGGTATGGAGCGAAAATAGACATTGCCCATTTTTTGGATATATGTTCATGATTTGTCCCTACGAATTTATGATATTGCATTTGCGTTCATTTGGGGTCGTCGAGAAGTGAATCTGAGTTGAAACGAATGGAATTGGGTTTCCGAATAATGCTCGTAGGGGGTAGTACATGAGCTACAGAGCGAAAATTGAGGGTGCCCGTTTTTTGGATATATTTTCATAATTTGTCCCTATGGATTTATGAAATTGCATTCGCTTTCATTTGGAGTCGTCTGGAAGTGAATCGGAGCTAAAAAGAATGGAACCCGGTTTCCGAATAATCCTCGTAAGGGGTAGTACACGAGGTATGGAGCGAAAATTGAGGCAGCCCATTTTTTGGATATCTTTTCATAATTTGTCCCTATGGATTTATGATATTGCATTTGCGTTCATTTGGGGTCGTCGGGAAGTGAATCGGAGTTGAAATGAATGGAATTTGGTTTCCCAATAATCCTCGTAGGGGGTTGTACACGAGGTATGGAGCGAAAATTGACTCGACCCATTTTTTGGATATGTTTTCATGATTTGTCCCTACGAATTTATGATATTGCATTTGCGTTGATTTGGGGTCTTCGGAATGTGAATCTGAGTTGAAATGAATGGAACTGGGTTTTTGAATAATCCTCGTAGGGTAGTACACGAGGTATGGAGCAAAAATTGAGGTGACCCATTTTTTGGATATTTTTTCATTATTTGTCCCTATGGATTTATGATATTGCATTCGCGTTCATTTTGGGTCGTCGGGAAGTGAATTAGAGTTGAAAGGAATGGAATTTCATTTCTCAATATTTCTCTTACGGGGTAGTACCCGAGGTATGGAGTGAAAATTGAGGCAGCCCATTTTTTGATATCTTTTCATGATTTGTCTCTTTGGATTTATGATATTGCATTTGCGTTCATTTGAGGTCGTCGGGAAGTGAATCTGAGTTGAAACGAATGGAACTTTATTTTCGAATAATCCTCGTAGGGGGTAGTCCACGAGGTATGGAGCGAAAATTGAGGCGGCCCATTTTTTAGATATCTTTTCATAATTTTTCCCTATGGATTTATGATATTACATTCGCGTTCATTTGGGGTCATCCGGAAGTGAATCGGAGTTTAAACGAATAGAACTTGGTTTTCGAATAATCCTCGTAGGGGGTAGCACATGAGGTATGAAGCGAAAATTGAGGCGGCATGTTTTCTGGATTACTTTTCATAATTTGTCCCTATGGATTTATGATATTACATTCGCGTTCATTTGGGGTCGTCGGGAAGTGAATCGGAGTTAAAACGAATGGAACTTGGTTTCCTAATATTCCTCGTAGAGAGTAGTACACGAGCTACAGAGCGAAAATTGAGGCTTCCCATTTTTTAGATATATTTTCATAATTTATCCCTATGGATTTATGAAATTTCATCCGCGGTCATTTGGGATCGTCTGGAAGTGAATCGGAGCTGAAAAGAATTGAACCCGGTTTCCAAATACTCCTCGTAAGGGGTAGTACACGAGGTATGTGCGAAAATTGAGGCGGCCCATTTTTTTGAAATCTTTTCATAATTTGTCCCTATGGATTTATGATATTGCATTCGCATTCATTTGGGGTCTTCCGGAAGTGAATCAGAGTTGAAACGAATGGAACTCGATTTCCGAATAATCCTCGTAGGGGGTTGTACACGAGGTATGGAGCGAAAATTGAGGCACCCCATTTTTTGGATATCTTTTTATGATTTATCCCTATGGATTTATGATATTGTATTTGCGTTCATTTGGGGTCATCGGGAAGTGAATCTGAGTTGAAACGAATGGAACTTGGTTTCCGAATAATCCTTGTAGGGGTTAGTACACGAGGTATGGAGCGAAAATTGAGGCGACCCATTTTTCGGATATCATTTCATAATTTGTCCCTATGGATTTATGATATTGCAGTTTCTTTCATTTGGGGTCGTCGGGAAGTGAATCGGAGTTGAAACGAATGGAATTTGGTTTCCCAATATTCCTCGTAGAGGGCTGTACACGAGGTATGGAGCGAAAATAGACACGACCCATTTTTTGGATATCTGTTCATGATTTGTCCCTATGTATTTATGATATAGCATTTCCGTTCATATGGGGTCGTCGGGAAGTGAATCTGAGTTGAAACGAATGGAATTGGGTTTCCGAATAATCCTCGTAGGGGGTAGTACATGAGCTACAGAGCGAAAATTGAGGGTGCCCGTTTTTTGGATTTATTTTCATAATTTGTCCCTATGGATTTATGAAATTGCATTCGCGTTCATTTGGAGTCGTCTGGAAGTGATCCATACCTATGGATTTATGAAACGAATGGATTTATGATATTGCATTTGCGTTCATTTGGGGTCGTCGGGAAGTGAATTGGAGTTGAAACGAATGGAATTTGGTTTCCCAATAATCCTCGTAGGGGGTTGTACACGAGGTATGGAGCAAAAATTGACACGACCCATTTTTTGGATATCTTTTCATGATTTGTCCCTACAAATTTATGATATTGCATTTGCGTTCATTTGGGGTCATCGGAAAGTGAATCTGAGTTGAAACGAATGGAACTGGGTTTCCGAATAATCCTCGTAGGGATAGTACACGAGGTATGGAGCAAAAATTGAGGTGACCCATTTTTTGGATATTTTTTCATTATTTGTCCCTACGGATTTATGATATTGCATTCGCGTTCATTTTGGGTCGTCGGGAAGTGAATTGGAGTTGAAAGGAATGGAATTTGATTTCCCAATATTTCTCCTACGGGGTAGTACCCGAGGTATGGAGCGAAAATTGAGGTGGCCCGTTTTTTGGATATCTTTTCATAATTTGTCCCTATGGATTTATGATATTGCATTTGCGTTCATTTGGGGTCGTCGGGAAGTGAATTGGAGTTGAAAGGAATGGAATTTGGTTTCCCAATATTCCTCCTACGGGGTAGTACCCGAGGTATGGAGCGAAAATTGAGGTGGCCCGTTTTTTGGATATCTTTCATAATTTGTCCCTATGGATTTATGATATTGCATTTGCGTTCATTTGGAGTCGTCCGGAAGTAAATCGGAGTTGAAACGAATGGAACTCGGTTTCCGAATAATCCTCGTAGGGGTAGTACATGAGGTATGGAGCGAAAATTGAGGCGACCCATTTTTTGGAAATCTTTTCATAATTTATCCCTATGGATTTATGATATTGGATTCACGTTCATTCGGGGTCGTCGGGATGTTAATCGGAGTTGAAACGAATGAAACTTGGTTTCCCAATATTCTTCGTAGGGGGTTGTACACGAGGTATGGAGCGAAAATTGAGGCGGCCCATTTTTTGGATATCTTTTTATGATTTGTCCCTACAAATTTATGATATTGCATTTGCGTTCATTTGGGGTCATCGGGAAGTGAATATGAGTTGAAACGAATGGAACTTGGTTTCCCAATATTCCTAGTAGGGGGTAGTACACGAGCTACGGAGCGAAAATTGAGTCTGCCCATTTTTTGGATATATTTTCATAATTTGTCCCTATGGATTTTTGAAATTTCATTCGCGTTCATTTGGAGTCGTCAGGAAGTGAATCGGAGCTGAAAAGAATGGAACCCGATTTCTGAATATTCCTCGTAGGGGGTAGTACACGTAGTATGGAGCGACAATTGAGGCGGCCCATTTTTTGGATATCTTTTTAGGATTTGTCCCTATGGATTTATGATATTGTATTTGCGTTCATTTGATGTCATCGGGAAGTGAATCGGAGTTCAAAAGAATGGAATTTGGTTTCCCAATAATCCTCGTAGGGGGTTGTACACGAGGCATGGAGCTAAAATTGACACGACCCATTTTTTGGATATCTTTTCATGATTTGTCCCTACGAATTTATGATATTGCATTTGCGTTCATTTGGGGTCGTCGGAAAGTGAATCTGAGTTGAAACGAATGGAACTGGGTTTCCGAATAATCCTCGTAGGGGGTAGTACACGAGGTATGGAGCGAAAATTGAGGCGGCCAATTTTTTGGATATCTTTTCATGATTTGTCTCTTTGGATTTATGATATTGCATTTGCGTCCATTTGAGGTCGTCGGGAAGTGAATCTGAGTTGAAACGAATGGAACTTTGTTTTCGAATAATCCTCGTAGGGAGTAGTACACGAGGTATGGAGCGAAAATTGAGGCGGCCCATTTTTTAGATATCTTTTCATAATTTGTCCCTATGGATTTATGATATTACATTCGCGTTCATTTGGGGTCATCCAGAAGTGAATCGAAGTTTAAACGAATAGAACTTGGTTTTCGAATAATCCTCGTAGGGGGTAGCACATGAGGTATGAAGCAAAAATTGAGGCGGCATGTTTTCTAGATTACTTTTCATAATTTGTCCCTATGGATTTATGATATTACATTCGCGTTCATTTAGGGTCGTCGGGAAGTGAATCGGAGTTAAAACGAATGGACCTTGGTTTCCTAATATTCCTCGTAGGGAGTAGTACACGAGCTACGGAGTGAAAATTGAGGCTTCCCATTTTTTAGATATATTTTCATAATTTATCCCTATGGATTAATGAAATTTCATCCGCGTTCATTTGGGGTCGTCTGGAAGTGAATCGGAGCTGAAAAGAATTGAACCCGGTTTCCAAATAATCCTCGTAAGGGGTAGTACACGAGGTATGTGCGAAAATTGAGGCGGCCCATTTTTTTGGAAATCATTTCATAATTTGTTCCTATGGATTTATGATATTGCATTCGCGTTCATTTGGGGTGTTCCGGAAGTGAATCAGAGTTGAAACGAATGGAACTCGATTTCCGAATAATCCTCATAGGGGGTTGTACGCGAGGTATGGAGCGAAAATTGAGGCACCCAATTTTTTGGATATCTTTTTATGATTTATCCCTATGGATTTATGATATTGTATTTGCGTTCATTTGGGGTCATCGGGAAGTGAATCTGAGTTGAAACGAATGGAACTTGGTTTCCGAATAATCCTTGTAGGGGTTAGTACACGAGGTATGGAGCGAAATTTGAGGCGACCCATTTTTTCGATATCATTTCATAATTTCTCCCTATGGATTTCTGATATTGCAGTTGCTTTCATTTGGGGTCGTCGGGAAGTGAATCGGAGTTGAAACGAATGGAATTTGGTTTCCCAATATTCCTCGTAGAGGGCTGTACACGAGGTATGGAGCGAAAATAGACACGACCCATTTTTTGGATATCTGTTCATGATTTGTCCCTACGAATTTATGATATTGCATTTGCGTTCATTTGGGGTCGTCGGGAAGTGAATCTGAGTTGAAACGAATGAAATTGGGTTTCCGAATAATCCTCGTAGGGGGTAGTACATGAGCTACAGGGCAAAAATTGAGGGTTCCCGTTTTTTGGATATATTTTCATAATTTGTCCCTATGGATTTATGAAATTGCATTCGCGTTCATTTGGAGTCGTCTGGAAGTAAATCGGAGCTAAAAAGAATGGAACCCGGTTTCCGAATAATCCTTGTAAGGGGTAGTACACGAGGTATGGAGCGAAAATTGACCCGACCCATTTTTTGGATATCTTTTCATGATTTGTCCCTACGAATTTATGATATTGCATTTGCGTTCATTTGGGGTTGTCGGAAAGTGAATCTGAGTTGAAACGAATGGAACTGGGTTTCCTAATAATCTTCGTAGGGGGTAGTACATGAGGTATGGAGCGAAAATAGACATTGCCCATTTTTTGGATATATGTTCATGATTTGTCCCTATGAATTTATGATATTGCATTTGCGTTCATTTGGGGTCGTCGAGAAGTGAATCTGAGTTGAAACGAATGGAATTGGGTTTCCGAATAATCCTCGTAGGGGGTAGTACATGAGCTACAGAGCGAAAATTGAGGGTGCCCGTTTTTTGGATATATTTTCATAATTTGTCCCTATGGATTTATGAAATTGCATTCGCTTTCATTTGGAGTCGTCTGGAAGTGAATCGGAGCTAAAAAGAATGGAACCCGGTTTCCGAATAATCCTCGTAAGGGGTAGTACACGAGGTATGGAGCGAAAATTGACACGACCCATTTTTTGGATATCTTTTCATGATTTGTCCCTACGAATTTATGATATTGCATTTGCGTTCATTTGGGGTCGTCGAAAAGTGAATCTGAGTTGAAACGAATGGAACTGGGTTTCCGAATAATCCTCGTAGGGGGTAGTACACGAGGTATGGAGCAAAAATTGAGGTGACCCATTTTTTGGATATTTTTTCATTATTTGTCCCTATGGATTTATGATATTGCATTCGCGTTCATTTTGGGTCGTCGGGAAGTGAATTGAAGTTGAAAGGAATGGAATTTGATTTCCCAATATTTCTCCTACGGGGTAGTACCCGAGGTATGGAGAGAAAATTGAGGTGGCCCGTTTTTTCGATATCTTTTCATAATTTGTCCCTATGGATTTATGATTTTGCATTTGCGTTCATTTGGGGTCGTCCGGAAGTAAATCGGAGTTGAAACGAATGGAACTCGGTTTCCGAATAGTCCTCGTAGGGGTAGTACATGAGGTATGGAGCGAAAATTGAGGCGACCCATTTTTTGGAAATCTTTTCATAATTTATCCCTATGGATTTATGATATTGGATTCACGTTCATTCGGGGTCGTCGGGATGTTAATCGGAGTTGAAACGAATGAAACTTGGTTTCCCAATATTCTTCGTAGGGGGTTGTACACGAGGTATGGAGCGAAAATCGAGGCGGCCCGTTTTTTGGATATCTTTTTATGATTTGTCCCTACGAATTTATGATATTGCATTTGCGTTCATTTGGGGTCATCGGGCAGTGAATATGAGTTGAAACGAATGGAACTTGGTTTCCCAATATTCCTAGTAGGGGGTAGTACACGAGCTACGGAGCAAAAATTGAGGCTACCCATTTTTTGGATATATTTTCATAATTTGTCCCTATGGATTTATGAAATTTCATTTGCGTTCATTTGGAGTCGTCTGGAAGTGAATCGGAGCTGAAAAGAATGGAACCCGATTTCCGAATATTACTCATACGGGGTAGTACACGTAGTATGGAGCGACAATTGAGGCAGCCCGTTTTTTGGATATCTTTTTAAGATTTGTCCCTATGGATTTATGATATTGCATTTACGTTCATTTGGGGTCATCGAGAAGTGAATATGAGTTGAAACGAATGGAACTTGGCTTCCCAATATTCCTCGTAGGGGGTAGTACACGAGGTCTGGAGCGAAAATTGAGGCGGCCCGTTTTATGGATATCTTTTTATGATTTGTCCCTATGGATTTATAATATTGCATTTGCATTCATTTGGGGTCATCGGGAAGTGAATATGAGTTGAAACGAATGGAACTTGGGTAGTACAAGAGGTATGGAGCGAAAATTGAGGCAACCCATTTTTTGGATATCTTTTCATAATTTGTCCCTATGGATTTATGATATTGAATTTGAGTTCATTTGGGGTCGTCGGGAAGTGAATCGGAGTTCAAACGAATGGAATTTGGTTTCCTAATAATCCTCGTAGGGGGTTGTACACGAGGTATGGAGCGAAAATTGACACGACCCATTTTTTGGATATCTTTTCATGATTTGTCCCTACGAATTTATGATATTGCATATGCGTTCATTTGGGGTCGTCGGAAAGTGAATCTGAGTTGAAACGAATAGAACTGGGTTTCCGAATAATCCTCGTAGATTGAGGCGGCCCAATTTTTGGATATCTTTTCATGATTTGACTCTTTGGATTTATGATATTGCATTTGCGTTCATTTGAGGTCGTCGGGAAGTGAATCTGAGTTGAAACGAATGGAACTTGGTTTTCGAATAATCCTCGTAAGGGGTAGCACATGAGGTATGAAGCGAAAATTGAGGCGGCATGTTTTCTGGATTACTTTTCAGAATTTGTCCCTATGGATTTATGATATTACATTCGCGTTCATTTGGGGTCGTCGGGAAGTGAATCGGAGTTAAAATGAATGGAACTTGGTTTCCTAATATTCCTCGTAGGGAGTAGTACACGAGCTACGGAGCGAAATTTGAGGCTTCCCATTTTTTAGATATATTTTCATAATTTATCCCTATGGATTTATGAAATTTCATCCGCGTTCATTTGGGGTCGTCTGGAAGTGAATCAGAGCTGAAAAGAATTGAACCCGGTTTCCAAATAATCCTCGTAAGGGGTAGTACCCGAGGTATGTGCGAAAATTGAGGCGGCCCATTTTTTTGGAAATCTTTTCTTAATTTGTCCCTATGGATTTATGATATTGCATTTGCGTTCATTTGGGGTCATCCGGAAGTGAATCGGAGTTTAAACGTATAGAACTTGGTTTTCGAATAATCCTCGTAGGGGGTAGCACATGAGGTATGGAGCGAAAATTGAGGCGGCCCATTTTTTGGATATCATTTCATAATTTGTCCATATGGATTTATGATATTGCAGTTGCGTTCATTTGGGGTCGTCGGGAAGTGAATCTGATTTGAAACGAATGGAACTTGGTTTTCGAATAATCCTTGTAGGGGTTAGTACACGAGGTATGGAGCGAAAATTGAAGCTACCCATTTTCTGGATATCATTTCATAATTTGTCCCTATGGATTTATGATATTGCAGTTGGATTTATTTGGGGTCGTCGGGAAGTGAATCGGAGTTGAAACGAATGGAATTTGGTTTCCCAATATTCCTCGTAGAGGGTTGTACACGAGGTATGGAGCGAAAATAGACATGGCCCATTTTTTGGATATATGTTCATGATTTGTCCCTACGAATTTATGATATTGCATTTGCGTTCATTTGGGGTCGTCGGGATGTGAATCTGAGTTGAAACGAATGGAACTAGGTTTCCGAATAATCCTTATAGGGGGTAGTACCCGAGGTATGGAGCGAAAATTGAGGCGGCCCGTTTTTTGGTTATCTTTTCATGATTTGTAAATATGGATTTATGATATTGCATTTGCGTTCATTTGGGGTCTTCGGGAACTGAATCGGAGATGAAATGAATGAAATTTGGTTTCCGAATAATACTCGTAGAGGGGTAGTACACGAGGTATGGACCGAAAATTGAGGCGGCCCATTTTTGGGATATCTTTTCATAATTTGTCCCTATGGATTTATAATATTGCATTTGCATTCATTTGGGGTCGTCGGGAAGTGAATCGGAGTTGAAATGAATGGAATTTGGTTTCCCAATATTCCTCGTAGGGGGTTGTACACGAGATATGGAGCGAAAATTGACACGGTCCATTTTTTGGATATCTTTTCATGATTTGTCTTTATGAATTTATGATATTGCATTTGCGTTCATTTGGGGTCGTCGGGAAGTGAATCTCAGTAGAAACGAATGGAACTGGGTTTCTGAATAATCCTCGTAGGGGGTAGTACACGAGGTGTGGAGCGAAAATTGAGGCGGCCTATTTTTTGGATATCTTTTCATAATTTATCCCTATGGATTTATGATATTCCATTGGCATTCATTTGGGGTCCTCGGGAAGTGAATCGGAGTTGAAACGAATGGAATTTGGTTTCCCAATATTCCTCGTAGGGGATTGTACCCGAGGTATGGAGCGAAAATTGAGGCGGCCCGATTTTGGATATCTTTTAATGATTTGTCTCTATGGATTTATGATATTGCATTTGCTTTCATATGAGGTCGTTGGGAAGTGAATCTGACTTGAAACGAATGAAACCTGGTTTCCGAATAATCCTCATAGGGGGTAGTACACGAGGTATGGAGCGAAAATTGAGGGGGCCAATTAATTAGATATCTTTTCATAATTTATCCCTATGACTTTGTGATATTGCATTCGCGTTCATTTGGGGTTGTCTGGAAGTGAATCGGAGTTTAAATGAATAGAACTTGGTTTTCGAATAATCCTCGTGGGGGGTAGCACATGAGGTATGGAGCAAAAACTGAGGCGGCCCGTTTTTTGGATTACTTTTCATAATTTTTCCCTATGGATTTATGATATTGTATTTGCGTTCATTTGGGGTCGTCAAGAAGTGAATCGGAGTTGAAACGAATGGAACTTGGTTTCCCAATATTCCTCGTAGGGGGAAGTACACGAGCTACGGAGTGAAAATTGAGGCTGCCCGTTTTTTGGATATATTTTCATAATTTGTCCCTATGGATTTATGAAATTGCATTCGCTTTCATTTGGGGTCATCTGGAAGTGAATCAGAGCTGAAAAGAATTGAACCTGGTTTCCGAATAATCTTCGTAAAGGGTAGTACACGAGGTATGGAGCGAAAATTGAGGCGGCCCATTTTTTGGATATCTTTTCATAATTTGTCCCTATGGATTTATGATATTGCATTCGCGTTCATTTGGGGTCTTCCAGAACTGAATCAGAGTTGAAATGAATGGAACTCGATTTCCGAATAATCCTCGCATGGGGTAGTACACGAGGTATGGAGCGAAAATTGAGGCACACCATTTTTTGGATATCTTTTCATAATTTGTCCCTATGGGTTTATGATATTGGGTTCACGTTCATTTGGGGTCTTTGGGAAGTTAATCGAAGTTGAAATGAATGGAACTTGGTTTCCCAATATTCCTCGTAGGGGTAGTACACGAGGTTTGGAGCGAAACTTGAGGCGGCCCATTTTTTGGATATCTTTTCATAATTTGTCCCTATGGATTTATGATATTGCATTCGCGTCCATTTGGGGTCGTCTGGATGTGAATCAGAGTTGAAAAGATTGGAACCCGGTTTCCAAATAATCCTTGTAGATGGTAGTACACGAGGTATGAAGCGACAATTGAGGCGACCTGTTTTTTGGATATCTTTTCATAATTTGTCCCTATGGATTTATGATATTACATTCGTGTTCATTTGGGGTCGTCCGGAAATGAATCGGAGTTTAAACGAATGGAACTTGGTTTCCGAATAATCCTCGTAGGGGGTAGTACACGAGCTACGGAGCGAAAATTGAGGCAACCCATTTTTTGGATATATTTTCAAAATTTATCCCTATGGATTTATGAAATTGCATTCGCGTTCATTTGGGGTCGTCTAGAAGTGAATCGGAGTTGAAACGAATGGAACTCGATTTCCGAATAATCCTCGTAGGGGGTAGTACACGAGGTATGGAGCGAAAATTGAGGCATGCCATTTTTTGGATATCTTTTCATAATTTGTCCCTATGGGTTTATGATATTGGCTTCACGTTCATTTGGGGTTGTCGGGAAGTTAATCGGAGTTGAAACGAATGGAACTTGGTTTCCCAATATTCCTCGTAGGGGGTAGTACACGAGGTATGGAGCGAAAATTGAGGCGGCCCATTTTTTGGATATCTTTTCATAATTTGTCCCAATGGACTTATCATATTGCATTCGCGTTCGTTTGGGGTCGTCTGGATGTGAATCGGAGCTGAAAAGATTGGAACCCGGTTTCCAAATAATCCTTGTAGCTGGTAGTACACGAGGTATGGAGCGAAAATTGAGGCAGCTCGTTTTTTTATATCTTTTCATAATTTGTCCTTATGGATTTATGATATTGCATTCACGTTCATTTGGGGTAGTCTGGAAGTGAATCGGTGTTGAAAAGAATGGAACCCGGTTTCCAAATAATCCTTGTAGGTGGTAGTACACGAGGTATGGAGCGAAAATTGAGGCGGCCCATTTTTTGGATATCTTTTCATAATTTTTCCCTATGGATTTATGATATTGCATTCGCGTTCATTTGGGTCGTCTGGAAGTGAATCGGAGCTGAAGAGAATGGAACCCGGTTTCCAAATAATCTTTGAAGGTGTACACGAGGTATGGAGCGAAAATTGAGGCGGCCCATTTTTTGGATATCTTTTCATAATATGTCCCTATGGATTTATGATATTGCATTCACTTTCATTTTGGGTCGTCCGGAAGTGAATCGGAGTTGAAACGAATGGAACTTAGTTTCCGAATAATCCCCGTAGGGGATAGTACACGAGGTATGGAGCGAAAATTGAGGCGGCCCATTTTCTCGATATCTTTTCATAATTTGTCCCTATGGATTTATGATATTGCATGTGCGTTCATTTGGGGTCGTCGGGAAGTGAATCGGAGTTGAAACGAATGAAATTTGGTTTCCCAATATTCCTCGTAGGGGATTGTACACGAGGTATTGAGCGAAAAATGACACGGCCCATTTTTTGGATATCTTTTCATGATTTGTCCCTACGAATTTATGATATTGCATTTGCGTTCATTTGGGGTCGTCAGGAAGTGAATCTGAGTTGAAACGAATGGAACTGGGTTTTCGAATAATCCTCGTAGGGGGTAGTACACGAGGTATGGAGCGAAAATTGAGGAGGCCCATTTTTTTGATATTTTTTAATAATTTGTCCCTATGGATTTATGATATTGCATTCACGTTCATTTGGGGTTGTCGGGAAGTGAATCGGAATTGAAACGAATGGAATTTGGTTTCCCAATATTCCTCGTAGGGGGTAGTACCCGAGCTATGGAGCGAAAATTGAGGCGACCCATTTTTGGATATCTTTTCTTGATTTGTCTCTATGGATTTATGATATTGCATTTGCGTTAATTTGAGGTCGTCGGGAAGTGAATCTGAGTTGAAATGAATGAACTTGGTTTCCGAATAATCCTCGTAGGGGGTAGCACATGAGTTATGGAGCGAAAATTGAGGCGGCCCATTTTTTAGATTACTTTTCATAATTTGTACCTATGGATTTATGATATTGCATTCACGTTCATTTGGGGTCGTCGGGAGGTGAATCGGAGTTGAAACGAATGGAACTTGATTTCCGAATAATCCTCGTAGGGGGTAGTCCACGAGGTATGGAGCGAAAATTGAGGCGGCCCATTTTTAATATCTTTTTATAATTTGTCCCTATGGATTTATGATATTGCATTCGCGTGCATTTGGGGTCGTCCGGAAGTGAATCGGAGTTGAAACGAATGGAATTTGGTTTCCCAATATTCCTCGTAGGGGTAGTACCCGAGGTATGGAGCAAAAATTGAGACGGTCCATTTTTTGGTTATCTTTTCATGATTTGTCCCTGTGGATTTATGATATTACATTTGCATTCATTTGGGGTCTTCGGGAAGTGAATCGGAGTTGAAATGAATGGAATTTGGTTTCCGAATAATCCTCGTAGAGGGGTAATACACGAGGTATGGAGCGAAAATTGAGGCGGCCCATTTTTTGGATATATTTTCATAATTTGTCCCTATTGATTTATGATATTGCATTTGCATTCATTTGGGGTCGTCGGGAAGTGAATGGGAGTTGAAATGAATGGAAATTGGTTTCCCAATATTCCTCGTAGGGGGTTGTACACGAGGTATGGAGCGAAAATTGATGCAGCTCATTTTTTGGAAATCTTTTCATGATTTGTCCCTATGAATTTATGATATTGCATTTGCGTTCATTTGGGGTCGTCGGGAAGTGAATCTGAGTTGAAACGAATGGAACTGGGTTTCTGAATAATCCACGTAGGGGGTAGTACACGAGGTGTAGAGCGAAACATGAGGCGGCCTATTTTTTGGATATCTTTTTATAATTTATCCCTATGGATTTATGATATTGGTTTCGTGTTCATTTGGGGTCGTCGGGAAGTGAATCGGAGTTGAAACGAATGGAATTTGGTTTCCCAATATTCCTCGTAGGGGGTAGTACCCGAGGTATGGAGCGAAAATTGAGGCGGCCCATTTTTTGGTTATCTTTTCATGATTTGTCCCTATGGATTTATGATATTACATTTTCATTCATTTGGGGTCTTCCGGAAGTGAATCGGAGTTGAAATGAATGGAATTTGGTTTCCGAATAATCCTCGTAGAGGGGTAGTACACGAGGTATGGAGCGAAAATTGAGGTGGCCCATTTTTTGGATATCTTTTCATAATTTGTCCCTATTGATTTATGATATTGCATTTGCATTCATTTGGGGTCATCGGGAAGTGAATCGTAGTTGAAATGAATGGAAATTGGTTTCCCAATATTCCTCGTAGGGGTTGTACAAGAGGTATGGAGCGAAAATTGACGCGGCCCATTTTTTGGATATCTTTTCATGATTTGTCCCTATGAATTTATGATATTGCATTTGCGTTCATTTGGGGTCGTCGGGAAGTGAATCTGAGTTGAAACGAATGGAACAAGGTTTCCGAATAATCCTCGTAGGAAGTAGTACACGAGGTGTGGAGTGAAAATTGAGGCGGCCTATTTTTTGGATATCTTTTAATAATTTGTCCCTATGGATTTATGATATTGCATTCGCGTTCATTTGGGGTCATCGGGAAGTGAATCCGAGTTGAAACGAATGGAATTTGGTTTCCCAATATTCCTCGTAGGGGATAGTACCCGAGGTATGGAGAGGAAATTGAGGCGGCCCGTTTTTTGGATATCTTTTCATGATTTGTCTCTATGGATTTATGATATTGCATTTGCGTTCATTTGAGGTCGTCGGGAAGTGAATCTGAGTTGAAACGAATGGAATTTGGTTTCCGAATAATCCTCGTAAGGGGTAGTACACGAGGTATGGAGCGACAATTGAGGCGGCCCATTTTTTAGATATCTTTTCATAATTTATCCCTATGACTTTATGATATTGCATTCGCGTTCATTTGGGGTCGTCTGGAAGTGAATCGGAGTTTAAATGAATAGAACTTGGTTTTCGAATAATCCTCGTAGGGGGTAGCACATGAGGTATGTAGCGAAATAGAGGCAGCCCGTTTTTTGGATTACTTTTAATAATTTTTCCCTATGGATTTATGATATTGTATTCACGTTCATTTGGGGTCGTCAGGAAGTGAATCGGAGTTGAAATGAATGGAACTTGGTTTCCCAATATTCCTCGTAGGGGGAAGTACACGAGCTAGGAGCGAAAATTAAGGCTGCCCGTTTTTTGAATATATTTTCATAATTTGTCCCTATGGATTTATGATATTGCATTCGCGTTCATTTGGGGTCGTCGGGAAGTTAATCGGAGTTGAAACGAGTGGAACTTGGTTTCCCAATATTCCTCGTAGGGGGTAAGTACACGAGGTATGGAGCGAAAATTGAGGCGGCCCATTTTTTGGATATCTTTTCATGATTTTTCCCTATGGACTTATGATATTGCATTCGCGTTCATTTGGGGTCGTCTGGATGTGAATCGGAGCTGAAAAGATTGGAACCCGGTTTCCAAATAATCATTGTAGCTGGTAGTACACGAGGTATGGAGCGAAAATTGAGGCGGCCCATTTTTTAGATATTTTTTCATAATTTGTCCCTATGGATTTATGATATTGCATTCGCGTTCATTTGGGGTCGTCTGGAAGTGAATCTGTGCTGAAAAGAATGGAAACCGGTTTCCAAATAATCCTTGTAGGTGGTAGTACACGAGGTATGGAGCGAAAATTGAGGCGGCCCATTTTTTGGATATCTTTTCATAATTTGTCCCTATGGATTTATGATATTTCATTCACGTTCATTTGGGTCGTCTGGAAGTGAATCGGAGCTGAAGAGAATGGAACCAGGTTTCTAAATAATCCTTGAAGGTGTACACGAGGTATGGAGCGAAAATTGAGGCGGCCCATTTTTTGGATATCTTTCCATAATATGTCCCTATAGATTTAAGATATCACATTCACGTTCATTTGGGGTCATCCGGAAGTGAATCGGAGTTGAAACGAATGGAACTTAGTTTCTGAATAATCCCTGTAGGGGATAGTACACGAGGTATGGAGCGAAAATTAAGACGACCCATTTTTTGGATATCTTTTCATAATTTGTCCCTATGGATTTATGATATTGCATTCGCGTTCTTTTGGGGTCGTTGGGAAGTGAATCAAGTTGAAACGAATGAAATTTGGTTTCCCAATATTCCTCGTAGGGGGGAGTACACGAGGTATGGAGCGAAAATTAAGGCGGCCCGTTTTTTGGATATCTTTTAATAATAATTTCCTTATAGATTTATGTTATTGCATTCTCGTTCATTTGGGGTCTTCCGGAAGTGAATCAGAGTTGAAACGAATGGAACTCGATTTCCGAATAATCCTCGTAGGGGGTAGTACACGAGGTATGGAGCGAAAATTGAGGCACACCATTTTTTGGATATCTTTTCACAATTTGTCCCTATGGGTTTATGATATTGGATTCACGTTCATTTGGGGTCGTCGGGAAGTTTATAGGAGTTGAAATGAATGGAACTTGGTTTCCCAATATTTCTCGTAGGGGTTAGTACACGAGGTTTGGAAAGAAAATTGAGGCGGACCATTTTTTGGATATCTTTTCATAATTTGTCCCTCTGAATTTATGATATTGCATTTGCGTTCATTTGCGGTCGTCAGGAAGTGAATCTGAGTTGAAACGAATGGAACTGGGTTTCCGAATAATCCTCGTAGGGGGTAGTACACGAGGTGTGGAGTGAAAATTGAGGCGGCCTATTTTTTGGATATCTTTTCATAATTTGTCCCTATGGATTTATGATATTGCATTCGCATTCATTTAGGGTCGTCGGGAAGTAAATCGGAGTTGAAACGAATGGAATTTGGTTTCCCAATATTCCTCGTAGGGGATAGTACCCGAGGTATGGAGCGAAAATTGAGGCGACCCGTTTTTTGGTTATCTTTTCATGATTTGTTCCTATGGATTTATGATATTGCATTTACATTTATTTGGGGTCGTCGGGAAGTGAATCGGAGTTGAAATGAATGGAAATTGGTTTCCCAATATTCCTCGTAGGGGGTTGTACACGAGGTATGGAGCGAAAATTGAGGCGGCCCGTGTTTTGGATATCTTTTCATTATATGTCTCTATGGATTTATGATATCACATTCGCGTTCATTTGGGGTCATCCGGAAGTGAATCGGAGTTGAAACGAATGGAACTTAGTTTCCGAATAATCCCAGTAGGGGATAGTACACGAGGTATGGAGCAAAAATTAAGACGACCCATTTTTTGGATATCTTTTCATAATTTGTCTCTATGGATTTATGATATTGCATTCGCGTTGATTTGGGGTCGTCGGGAAGTGAATCAAGTTGAAACGAATGAAATTTGGTTTCCCAATATTCCTCGTAGGGGGTAGTACACGAGGTATGGAGCGAAAATTAAGGCGGCCCGTTTTTTGGATATCTTTTAATAATTTATCCCTATCGATTTATGTTATTACATTCACGTTCATTTGGGGTCTTCCGGAAGTGAATCAGAGTTGAAACGAATGGAACTCGATTTCCGAATAATCCTCGTAGGGGGTAGTACACGAGGTATGGAGCGAAAATTGAGGCACGCCATTTTTTGGATATCTTTTCATAATTTGTCCCTATGGGTTTATGATATTGGATTCACGTTCATTTGGGGTCGTCGGGAAGTTAATCGGAGTTGAAATGAATAGAACTTGGTTTCCCAATATTTCTCGTACGGTTAGTACACGAGGTTTGGAGCGAAAATTGAGGCGGACCATTTTTTGGATATCTTTTCATAATTTGTCCCTCAGAATTTATGATATTGCATTTGCGTTCATTTGGGGTCGTCAGGAAGTGAATCTGAGTTGAAACGAATGGAACTGGGTTTCCGAATAATCCTCGTAGGGGGTAGTACACGAGGTGTGGAGCGAAAATTGAGGCGGCCTATTTTTTGGATATCTTTTCATAATTTGTCCCTATAGATTCATGATATTGCATTCGCGTTCATTTGGGTTCGTCGGGAAGTAAATCGGAGTTGAAACGAATGGAATTTGGTGTCCCAATATTCCTCGTAGAGGGTAGTACCCGAGGTATGGAACGAAAATTGAGGCGGCCCGTTTTTTGGTTATCTTTTCATGATTTGTTCCTATGGATTTATGATATTGCATTTGCATTCAGTTGGGGTCGTCGGGAAGTGAATCGGAGTTGAAATGAATGGAAATTAGTTTCCCAATATTCCTCGTAGGGGGTTGTACACGAGGTATGGAGCGAAAATTGACGCGGCCCATTTTTTGGATATCTTTTCAAGATTTGTCCCTCTGAATTTATGATATTGCATTCGCGTTCATTTGGGGTCATCGGGAAGTGAATCGGAGTTGAAACGAATGGAATTTGGTTTCCCAATATTCCTCGTAAGGGATAGTACCCGAGGTATGGAGCGAAAATTGAGGCGGCCCGTTTTTTGGATATCTTTTCATGATTTGTCTCTTTGGATTTATGATATTACATTTGTGTTCATTTGAGGTCGTCGGGAAGTGAATCTGAGTTGAAACGAATGGAACTTGGTTTCCGAATAATCCTCGTAGGGGGTAGTACACGAGGCATGGAGCGAAAATTGAGGTGGCCCATTTTTTAGATATCTTTTCATAATTTATCCCTATGACTTTATGATATTGCATTCGCGTTCATTTGGGGTCGTCTGGAAGTGAATCGAAGTTGAAATGAATAGAACTTGGTTTTCGAATAATCCTCGTAGGGGGTAGCACATGTGGTATGGAGCGAAATTGAGGCTGCCCGTTTTTTGGATTACTTTTCATAATTTTTCCCTATGGATTTATGATATTGTATTCACGTTCATTTGGGGTCGTCGGGAAGTGAATTGGAGTTGAAACGAATGGAACTTGGTTTCCCAATATTCCTCGTAGGGGGAAGTACACGAGCTACGGAGCGAAAATTGAGGATGCCCATTTTTTAAATATATTTTCATAATTTGTCCCTATGGATTTATGAAATTGCATTCGCGTTCATTTGGGATCGTCTCAAAGTGAATCGGAGCTGAAAAGAATTGAACCTGGTTTCCGAATAATCCTTGTAAGGGGTAGTACACGAGGTATGGAGCGAAAATTGAGGCGGCCCATTTTTTGGATATCTTTTAATAATTTGTCCCTATGGATTTATGATATTGCATTCGCGTTCATTTGGGGTCTTCCGGAAGTGAATCAGAGTTGAAACGAATGGAACTCGATTTTCAAATAATCCTCGTAGGGGGTAGTACATGAGGTATGGAGCGAAAATTGAGGCACACCATTTTTTGGATATCTTTTCATAATTTGTCCCTATGGGTTTATGATATTGGCTTCACGTTCATTTGGGGTCGTCGGGAAGTTAATCGGAGTTGAAATGAATGGAACTTGGTTTCCCAATATTTCTCGTAGGGTGAGTACACGAGGTTTGGAGCGAAAATTGAGGCGGACCATTTTTTAGATATCTTTTCCTAATTTGTCCCTATGGATTTATGATATTGCATTCGCGTTCATTTGGGGTCGTCTGGATGTGAATCAGAGTTGAAAAGATTGGAACCCGGTTTCCAAATAATCCTTGTAGATGGTAGTACACGAGGTATGGAGTGAAAATTGAGGCGGCCCGTTTTTTGGATATCTTTTCATAATTTGTCCCTATGGATTTGTGATATTGCATTCGCATTCATTTGGGGTCATCCAGAAATGAATCGGAGTTTAAACGAATGGAACGTGGTTTCCGAATAATCCTCGTAGGGGGTAGCACATGAGGTATGGAGCGAAAGTTGAGGCGACCCGTTTTTTGGATTACTTTTCAATATTTGTCCTTATGGATTTATGATATTTCATTCACGATCATTTGGGATCGTCGGGAAGTGAATCAGAGTTGAAACGAATGGAACTAGGTTTCCCAATATTTCTCGTAGGGGGTAGTACACGAGCTACGGAGCGAAAATTGAGGCTGCCCATTTTTTGGATATATTTTCATAATTTGTCCCTATAGATTTATGAAATTGCATTCGCGTTCATTTGGGATCGTCTGGAAGTGAATCGGAGCTGAAAAGAATGGTCATGCGGTTTCCGAATAATCCTCGTAAGCGGTAGTAAATGAGGTATGAAGCGAAAATTGAGGCGGCCCGTTTTTTGTATATCTTTTCATAATTTGTCCCTATGAATTTATGGTATTGCATTTACGTTCATTTGGGGTCGTCAGGAAGTGAATCTGGGTTGAAACGAATGGAAGTGGGTTTCCAAATAATCCTCGTAGGGGGTAGTACACGAGGTGTGGAACAAAAATTGAGGCGGCCTGTTTTTTGGATATCTTTTCATAATTTGTCCCTATGGATTTATTATATTGCATTCGCGTTCATTTGGGGTCATCGGGAAGTGAATCGGAGTTGAAACGAATAGAATTTGGTTTCCCAATATTCCTCGTAGGGGGTAGTACCCGAGGTATGGAGCGAAAATTAAGGCGGCCCATTTTTTGGTTATCTTTTCATGATTTGTCCCTATGGATTTATAATATTGCATTTGCATTCATTTGGGGTCTTCGGGAAGTGAATCGGAGTTGAAATGAATGGAATTTGGTTTCCGAATAATCCTCGTAGAGGGGTAGTACACGAGGTATGGAGCAAAAATTGAGGCGGCCCATTTTTTGGATATCTTTTCATAATTTGTCCCTATGGATTTATGATATTGCATTTGCATTCATTTGGGGTCGTCGGGAAGTGAATCGGAGTTGAAATGAATGGAAATTGGTTTCCCAATATTCCTCGTAGGGGGTTGTACACGAGGTATGGAGCGAAAATTGACGCGGCCCATTTTTTGGATATCTTTTCATGATTTGTCACTATGAATTTATGATATTGCATTTGCGTTCATTTGGGGTCGTCGGGAAGTGAATCTGAGTTGAAACGAATGGAACTGGGTTTCCGAATAATCCTCGTAGGGGGAAGTACACGAGCTACAGAGCAAAAATTGAGGTTGCCCGTTTTTTGAATATATTTTCATAATTTGTCCCTATGGATTTATGAAATTGCATTCGCGTTCATTTGGGGTCGTCTGGAAGTGAATCAGAGCTGGAAAGAATTGAACCTGGTTTCCGAATAATCCTTGTAAGGGGTAGTACACGAGGTATGGAGCGAAAATTGAGGCGACCCATTTTTTGGATATCTTTTAATAATTTATCCCTATGGATGTATGATATTGCATTCGCGTTCATTTGGGGTCTTCCGGAAGTGAATCAGAGTTGAAACGAATGGAACTCGATTTCCGAATAATCCTCGTAGGGGGTAGTACATGAGGTATGGAGCGAAAATTGAGGCACGCCATTTTTTCGATATCTTTTCATAATTTGTCCCTATGGGTTTATTATATTGGATTCACGTTCATTTGGGGTCGTCGGGAAGTTAATCGGAGTTGAAATGAATGGAACTTGGTTTCCCAATATTTCTCGTAGGGTTAGTACACGAGGTTTGGAGCGAAAATTGAGGCGGACCATTTTTTGAATATCTTTTCATAATTTTTCCCTATGGATTTATGATATTGCGTTCGCGTTCATTCGGGGTCGTCTGGATGTGAATCAGAGTTGAAAAGATTGGAACTCGGTTTCCAAATAATCCTTGTAGATGGTAGTACACGAGGTATGGAGCGAAAATTGAGGCGGCCCATTTTTTGGATATCTTTTCATAATTTGTCCCTATGGATTTATGATATTGCATTCGCATTCATTTGGGGTCGTCCGCAAATGAATCGGAGTTTAAACGAATGGCACTTGGTTTCCGAATAATCCTCGTAGGGGGTAGCACATGAGGTATGGAGTGAAAGTTGAGGCGGACCGTTTTTTGGATTACTTTTCATTATTTGTCCTTATGGATATATGATATTGCATTCACGTTCATTTGGGGTCGTCGGGAAGTGAATCAGAGTTGAAACGAATGGAACTAGGTTTCCCAATATTTCTCGTAGGGGGTAGTACACGAGCTACGGAGCGAAAATTGAGGCTGCCCATTTTTTGGATATATTTTCATAATTTGTCCCTATAGATTTATGAAATTGCATTCGCGTTCATTTAGGGTCGTCTGGAAGTGAATCGGAGCTGAAAAGAATGGTTATGCGGTTTCCGAATAATCCTCGTAAGCGGTAGTAAACGAGGTATGGAGCGAAAATTGAGGCGGCCCATTTTTTGGATATCTTTTCATAATTTGTCCCTATGAATTTATGATATTCCATTTGCGTTCATTTGGGGTCGTCAGGAAGTGAATCTGGGTTTAAACGAATGGAAGTGGGGTTCCAAATAATCCTCGTAGGGGGTAGTACACGAGATGTGGAGTGAAAATTGAGGTAGCCTATTTTTTGGATATCTTATCATAATTTGTCCCTATGGATTTATGATATTGCATTCGCGTTCATTTGGGGTCTTCGGGAAGTGAATCGGAGTTGAAACGAATGGAATTTGGTTTCCCAATATTCCTCGTAGGGGGTACTACCCGAGGTATGGAGCGAAAATTGAGGCGGCCCGTTTTTTGGTTATCTTTTCATGATTTGTCCCTATGGATTTATGATATTGCATTTGCATTCATTTGGGGTCTTCGGGAAGTGAATCGGAGTTGAAATGAATGGAATTTGGTTTCCGAATAATCCTCGTAGAGGGGTAGTACACGAGGTATGGAGCGAAAATTGAGGCGGCCCATTTTTTGGACATCTTTTCATAATTTTTCCCTATGGATTTATGATATTGCATTTGCATTCATTTGGGGTCGTCGGGAAGTGAATCGGAGTTGAAATGAATGGAAATTGGTTTCCCAATATTCCTCGTAGGGGGTTGTACACGAGGTATGGAGCGAAAATTGACGCGACCCATTTTTTGGATATCTTTTCATGATTTGTCCCTATGAATTTATGATATTGCATTTGCGTTCATTTGGGATTGTCGGGAAGTGAATCTGAGTTGAAACGAATCGAACTGGGTTTCCGAATATTCCTCGTAGGGGGTAGTACACGAGGAGTGGAGCGAAAATTGAGGCGGCCTATTTTTTGGATATCTTTTCATAATTTGTCCCTATGGGTTTATGATATTGCATTCGCGTTCATTTGGGGTCATCGGGAAGTGAAACGAATGGAATTTGGTTTCCCAATATTCCTCGTAGGGGATAGTACCCGAGGTATGGAGCGAAAATTGAGGCTGCCCGTTTTTTGGATATCTTTTCATTATTTGTCTCTATGGATTTATGATATTGCATTTGCGTTCATTTAAGGTCGTCGGGAAGTGAATCTGAGTTGAAACGAATGGAACTCGATTTCCGAATAATCCTCGTAGGGGGTAGTACACGAGGTATGGAGCGAAAATTGAGGCACGCCATTTTTTGGATATCTTTTCATAATTTGTCCCTATGGGTTTATGATATTGGCTTCACGTTCATTTGGGCTCGTCGGGAAGTTAATCGGAGTTGAAATGAATGGAACTTAGTTTCCCAATATTCTTCGTTGGGGTAGTACACGAGGTTTGGAGCGAAAACTGAGGCGGACCATTTTTTGGATATCTTTTCATAATTTGTCCCAATGGATTTATGATATTGTATTCGCGTTCATTTGGGGTTGTCTGGATGTGAATCAAAGTTGAAAAGATTGGAAACCGGTTTCCAAATAATCCTTGTAGATGGTAGTACACGAGGTGTGGAGCGAAAATTGAGGTGACCCATTTTTTGGATATCTTTTCATAATTTGTCCCTATGGATTTATGATATTGCATTTGCGTTCATTTGGGGTCGTCCGGAAATGAATCGGAGTTTAAACGAATGGAACTTGGTTTCCGAATAATCCTCGTAGGGGGTAGCACATGAGGTATTTAGCAAAAGTTGAGGTGGCCAATTTTTTGGATTACTTTTCATAATTTGTCCTTATGGATTTATTATATTGCATTCACGTTCATTTGGGGTCGTCGGGAAGTGAATCAGAGTTGAAACGAATGGAACTAGGTTTCCCAATATTTTTCGTAGGGGGTAGTACACGAGCTACGGAGTGAAAATTGAGGCTGCCCGTTTTTTGGATATATTTTCATAATTTGTCCCTATAGATTTATGAAATTGCATTCGCGTTTATTTGGGGTCATCTGGAAGTGAATCAGATCTGAAAAGAATGGTACCCGGTTTTCGAATAATCCTCGTAAGCGGTAGTAAACGAGGTATGGAGCGAAAATTGAGGCGGCCCGTTTTTTGTATATCTTTTCATAATTTGTCCCTATGGATTTATGATATTGAATTCATGTTCATTTTGGGTCTTCCGGAAGTGAATCGGAGTTGAAACGAATGGATCTCGATTTCCGAATAATCCTCGTAGGGGGTAGTACACGAGGTATGGAGCGAAAATTGAGGCGCCCCATTTTTTGGATATCTTTTCATAATTTGTCCCTATGGGTTTTTGATATTGGCTTCACATTCATTAGGGGTCGTCGGGAAGTTAATCGGAGTTGAAATGAATGGAACTTGGTTTCCCAATATTCCTCGTAGGGGTTAGTACACGAGGTATGGAGCGAAAATTGAGGCAGCCCATTTTTTGGATATCTTTTCATGATTTGTCCCTATGGACTTATAATATTGCATTCGCGTTCATTTGGGGTCGTCTGGATGTGAATCAGAGCTGAAAAGATTGGAACCCAGTTTCCAAATAATCCTTGTAGCTGGTAGTACACGAGGTATGGAGCAAAAATTTAGGCAGCCCGTTTTTTGGATATCTTTTCATAATTTGTCCCTATGGATTTATGATATTGCATTCGCGTTCATTTGGGGTCATCTGGAAGTGAATCGGTGCTGAAAAGAATGGAACCCGGTTTCCAAATAATCCTTGTAGGTGGTAGTACATGAGGTATGGAGCGAAATTTGAGGCGGCTCATTTTTTGGATATCTTTTCATAATTTGTCCCTATGGATTTATGATATTGCACCCGCGTTCATTTGGGTCGTCTGGAAGTGAATCGGAGCTGAAGAGAATGGAACCCGATTTCCAAATAATCCTTGAAGGTGTACACGAGGTATGGCGCGAAAATTGAGTCGGCCCGTTTTTTGGATATCTTTTCATATTATGTCCCTATGGATTTATGATATTGCATTCGAGTTCATTTGGGGTTATCCGGAAGTGAATCAGAGTTGAAACGAATGGAACTTAGTTTCCGAATAATCCCCGTTGGGGATAGTACACGAGGTATGGAGCGAAAATTAAGGCGACCCATTTTTTGGATATCTTTTCATAATTGGTGTCGATGGATTTATGATATTGCATTCGCATTCATTTGGGGTCGTCGGGAAGTGAATCAAGTTGAAACAAATGAAATTTGGTTTCCCAATATTCCTTGTAGGGGGTAGTACACGAGGTATGAAGCGAAAATTGAAGCGGCCCGTTTTTTGGATATCTTTTTATGATTTGTCCCTATGGATTTATGATATTGCATTTGCATTCATTTGGGGTCATCGGGAAGTGAATCTGAGTTGAAACGAATGGAACTTGGTTTCCGAATAATCCTCGTAGGGGGTAGTACACGAGGTATGGAGCGAAAATTGATGCGACCCATTTTTTCGATATCTTTTCATAATTTGTCCCTATGGATTTATGATATTGCATTTGCTTTCATTTGGGGTCGTCGGGAAGTGAATCGGAGTTGAAACAAATGGAATTTAGTTTCCCAATATTCCTCGTAGGGGTTGTACACGAGGTATTGAGCTAAAAATGATACGGCCCATTTTTTGGATATCTTTTCATGATTTGTCCCTACAAATTTATGATATTGCATTTGCGTTCATTTGGGGTCATCAGGAAGTGAATCTGAGTCGAAACGAATGGAACTGGGTTTCCGAATAATCCTTGTAAGGGGTAGTACACGAGGTATGGAGCGAAAATTGAGGCGGCCCATTTTTTTGATATTTCTTCATAATTTGTCCCTATGGATTTATGATATCGCATTCGCGTTCATTTGGGGTCGTCGGGAAGTGAATCGGAGTCGAAACGAATGGAATTTGGTTTCCCAATATTCCTCGTAAGGGGTAGTACCCGAGGTATGGAGCGAAAATTGAGGCGGCCCATTTTTGGATATCTTTTCATGATTTCTCTCTATGGATTTATGATATTGCATTTGCATTCATTTGAGGTCATCGGGAAGTGAATCTGAGTTGAAACGAATGGAACTTGGTTTCCGAATAATCCTCGTACGGGGTTGTACACGAGGTATGGAGCAAAATTCGAGGCGGCACATTTTTTAGATATCTTTTCATAATTTGTCCCTATGGATTTATGATATTGCATTCGCGTTCATTTGGGGTCGTCCGGAAGTGAATTGGAGTTTTAACGAATAGAACTTGGTTTTTGAATAATCCTCGTAGGGGGTAGCACATGGGTTATGGAGCGAAAATTGAGGCCGCCCATTTTTTGGATTACTTTTCATAATTTGTAGCTATGGATTTATTATATTGCATTCACGTTCATTTGCGGTCGTCGGGAGGTTAATCGGAGTTGAAACGAATGGAACTTGGTTTCCCAATATTCCTCGTAAGGGGTATACACGAGCTGCGGAGCGAAATTTGAGGCTACCCGTTTTTTGGATATCTTTTCATAATTTGTCCATATGGATTTATGATATTGCATTCACGTTCATTTGGGGTCTTCCGGAAGTGAATCAGAGTTGAAACGAATGGAAATCGATTTCCGAATAATCCTCGTATGGGGTAGTACACGAGGTATGGAGCGAAAATTGAGGCACCCCATTTTTTGGATATCTTTTTATGATTTATCCCTATGTATTTATGATATTTCATTTGCATTCATTCGGGGTCATCGGGAAGTGAATCTGAATTGAAACGAATGGAACTTGGTGTTCGAATAATCCTCGTAGGGGGTAGTACATGAGGTATGGAGCGAAAATTGAGGCGGCCCATTTTTTGGATATCTTTTCATAATTTGTCCCTATGGATTTATGATATTGCATTTGCGTTCATTTGGGGTCGTCGGGAAGTGAATCGGAGTTGAAACGAATGGAATTTGGTTTCCCAATATTCCTCGTAGGGGGTTGTACACGAGGTATGGAGCGAAAATTGAAACGCCCATTTTTTGGATATCTTTTCATGATTTGTCCCTATGAATTTATGATATTGTATTTGCGTTCATTTGGGGTCGTCGAGAAGTGAATCTGAGTTGAAACGAATGGAACTGGATTTTCGAATAATCCTCGTAGGGGGTAGTACACGAGGTATGGAGCGAAAATTGAGGCGGCCCATTTTTTTGATATCTTTTCATAATTTGTCCCTATATATTTATGATATTGCATTCGCGTTCATTTGGAGTCGTTGGGAAGTGAATCGGATTGAAACGAATGGAATTTGGTGGTACGAGGTAGTACCCGAGGTATGGAGCGAAAATTGAGGTGGCCTGTTTTTTGGATATCTTTTCATGATTTGTCCCTATGGATTTATGATATTGCATTTGCGTTCGTTTGGGGTCGTCGGGAAGTGAATCGAAGTTGAAATGAATGGAATTTGGTTTCCGAATAATCCTCGTAGGGGGTAGTAGATGAGGTATGGAGCGAAAATTGAGGCGGCCCATTTTTTGGATATATTTTTATAATTTATCCCTATGGATTTATGATATTGGATTTGCGTTCATTTGGGGTCTTCGGGAAGTGAATCGGAGTTGAAATGAATGGAATTTGGTTTCCCAATATTCCCCGTAGAGGGTTGTACACGAGGTATGGAGCGAAAATTGACGCTGCCCATTTTTTGGATATTTTTCATGATTTGTCCCTATTAATTTATGATATTGCATTTGCGTTCATTTGGGGTCGTCGGGAAGTGAATCTGAGTTGAAACGAATGGAACTGGGTTTCCGAATAATCCTCGTAGGGGGTAGTACACGAGATATGGAGCGAAAATTGAGGAGGCCCATTTTTTTGATATCTTTTTATAATTTGTCCCTATGGATTTATGATATTGCATTCGCGTTCATTTGGGGTCGTCGGGAAGTGAATCGGAGTTGAAACTACTGAAATTTGTTTTCCCAATATTCCTCGTAGGGGGTAGTACCCGAGATATGGAGCGAAAATTGAGGCGGCCCGTTTTTTGGATTTCTTTTCATGATTTGTCTCTATGGATTTATGATATTGCATTTGCGTTCATTTAAGGTCGTCGAGAAGTGAATCTGAGTTGAAACGAATGGAACTTGGTTCCCGAATAATCCTCGTAAGGGCTAGTACACGAGGTATGGAGCGAAAATTGAGGCGGCCCATGTTTTAGATAGCTTTCATAATTTGTCCCTATGATTTTATGATATTTCATTCGCGTTCATTTGGGGTCGTCCGGAAGTGAATCGGAGTTTAAACGAATAGAACTTGGTTTTCGAATAATCCTCGTAAGGGGTAGCCCATGAGGTACAGAGCGAAAATTGAGGGAGCCCGTTTTTTGGATTACCTTTCATAATTTTTTCCTATGGATTTATGATATTGCATTCGCGTTCATTTGGGGTCGTCGGGAAGTGAATCGGAGTTGAAACGAATGGAACTTGGTTTCCCAATATTCGTCGTAGGGGGTAGTACACGAGCTACGGAGCGAAAATTGAGGCTACCCGTTTTTTGGATATATTTTCATAATTTGTCCCTATGGATTTATGAAATTGCATTTCCGTTCATTTGGGGTCGTCTGGAAGTGAATAGGAGCTGAAAAGAATTGAACCTCGTTTCCGAATCATCCTCGTAAGGGGTAGTACACGAGGTATGGAGCAAAAATTGAGGCGGCCCATTTTTTGGATATCTTTTCATAATTTGTCCCTATGGATTTATGATATTGCATTTGCGTTCATTTGGGGTCGTCGGGAAGTGAATCGGAGTTGAAACGAATGGAATTTGGTTTCCCTATATTCCTCGTAGGGGATAGTACCCGAGGTATGGAGCGAAAATTGAGGCGGCCCGTTTTTTGGATATCTGTTCATGATTTGTCTCTATGGATTTATGATATTGCATTTGCGTTCATTTGAGGTCGTCGGGAAGTGAATCTGAGTTGAAAAGAATGGAACTTGGTTTCCGAATAATCCTCGTAGGGGGTAGTACACGAGGTATGGAGTGAAAATTGAGGTGGCCCATTTTGTAGATATCTTTTCATAATTTATCCCTATGACTTTATGATATTGCATTCGCGTTCATCTGGGGTCGTCTAGAAGTGAATCGGAGTTTAAATGAATAGAACTTAGTTTTCGAATAATCCTCGTAGGGGGTAGCACATGTGGTATGGAGCGAAATTGAGGTGGCCCATTTTTTGGATTACTTTGCATAATTTTTCCCTATAGATTTATGATATTGTATTCACGTTCATTTGGGGTCGTCGGGAAGTGAATCGGAGTTGAAACGAATGGAACTTGGTTTCCCAATATTCCTCGTAGGGGGAAGTACACGAGCTACGGAGCGAAAATTGAGGTTGCCCGTTTTTTGAATATATTTTCATAATTTGTCCCTATGGATTTATGAAATTGCATTCGCGTTCATTTGGGGTCGTCTGGAAGTGAATCGGAGCTGAAAAGAATTGAACCTGGTTTCTGAATAATCCTTGTAATGGGTAGTACATGAGGTATGGAGCGAAAATTGAGGCGGCCCATTTTTTGGATATCTTTTAATAATTTATCCCTATGGATTTATGATATTGCATTCGCGTTCATTTGGGGTCTTCCGGAAGTGAATCAGAGTTCAAACGAATGGAACTCGATTTCCGAATAATCCTCGTAGGGGTAGTACACGAGGTATGGAGCGAAAATTGAGGCACACCATTTTTTGGATATCTTTTCATAATTTGTCCCTATGGGTTTATGATATTGGCTTCACGTTCATTTGGGGTCGTCGGGAAGTTAATCAGAGTTGAAATGAATGGAACTTGGTTTCCTAATATTTCTCGTAGGGTTAGTACACGAGGTTTGGAACGAAAATTGAAGCGGACCATTTTTTGGATATCTTTTCATAATTTGTCCCTATGGATTTATGATATTGCATTTGCGTTCATTTGGGGTCGTCCGGAAATGAATCGAAGTTTAAACGAATGGAACTTGGTTTCGAATAATCCTCTTAGGGGGTAGCACATGAGGTATGGAGCGAAAGTTGAGGCGGCCCGTTTTTTGGATTACTTTTCATAATTTGTCCTTATGGATTAATGATATTGCATTCACGTTCATTTGGGTCGTCGGGAAGTGAATCAGAGTTGACACGAATGGAACTAGGTTTCCCAATATTTATCGTACGGGGTAGTACACGAGCTACGGAGCGAAAATTATGGCTTCCCGTTTTTTGGATATATTTTCATAATTTGTCCCTATAGATTTATAAAATTGCATTCGCGTTCATTTGGGGTCGTCTGGTAGTGAATCGGAGCTGAAAAGAATGGTTATGCGGTTTCCGAATAATCCTCGTAAGCGGTAGTAAACGAGGTATGGAGCCAAAATTGAGGCGGCCCATTTTTTGGATATCTTTTCATAATTTGTCCCTATGAATTTATGATATTGCATTTGCGTTCATTTAGGGTCGTCGGGAAGTGAATTTGGGTTGAAACGAATGGAACTGGGTTTCCGAATAATTCTCGTAGGGGGTAGTACACGAGGTGTGGAGCGAAAATTGAGGCGGCCTATTTTTTTGATATCTTTTCATAACTTGTCCCTATGGATTTATGATATTGCATTCGCGTTCATTTGGGGTCGTCGGGAAGTGAATCGGAGTTGAAACTAATGAAATTTATTTTCCCAATATTCCTCGTAGGGGGTAGTACCCGTGATATGGAGCGAAAATTGAGGCGACCCGTTTTTTGAATATCTTTTCATGATTTGTCTCTATGGATTTATGATATTGCATTTGCGTTCATTTGAGGTCGTCGGGAAGTGAATCTGAGTTGAAGCGAATGGAACTTGGTTCCCGAATAATCCTCGTAGGGGGTAGTACACGAGGTATGGAGCGAAAATTGAGGGGACCCATATTTTAGATATCTTTCATAATTTGTCCCTATGACTTTATGATATTGCATTCGCGTTCATTTGGGGTCATCCAGAAGTGAATCGGAGTTTAAACTAATAGAACTTGGTTTTCGAATAATCCTCGTAGGGGGTAGCCCATGAGGTATGGAGCGAAAATTGAGGCGACCCGTTTTTTGGATTACTTTTTATAATTTTTTCCTATGGATTTATGATATTGCATTCGCGTTCATTTGGGGTCGTCGGGAAGTGAATCGGAGTTGAAATGAATGGAACTTGGTTTCTCAATATTCCTCGTAGGGGGTAGTACACGAGCTAAGGAGCGAAAATTGAGGCTGCCCGTTTTTTGGATATATTTTCATAATTTATCCCTATGGATTTATGAAATTGCATTTCCGTTCATTTGGGGTCGTCTGGAAGTGAATAGGAGCTGAAATGAATTGAACTCGGTTTCCGAATAATTCTCGTAAGGGGTAGTACACGAGGTATGGAGCGAAAATTGAGGCGGCCCGTTTTTTGGATATCTTTTCATAATTTGTCCCTATGGATTTATGATATTGCATTTGCGTTCATTTGGGGTCGTCGGGAAATGAATCGGAGTTGAAACGAATGGAATTTGGTTTCCCAAATTCCTCGTAGGGGATAGTACCCGAGGTATGGAGCGAAAATTAAGGCGGCCCGTTTTTTGGATATCTTTTCATGATTTGTCTCTATGGTTTTATGATATTGCATTTGCGTTCATTTGAGGTTGTCGGGAAGTGAATCTGAGTTGAAACGAATGGAACTTGGTTTTCGAATAATCCTCGTAGGGGGTAGTACACGAGGTATGGAGCGAAAATTGAGGCGGCCCATTTTTTAGATATCTTTTTATAATTTATCCCTATGACTTTATGATATTGCATTCGCGTTCATTTGGGGTCGTCTGGAAGTGAATCGGAGTTTAAATGAATAGAACTTGGTTTTCAAATAATCCTCGTAGGGGGTAGGACATGATGTATGGAGCAAAATTGAGGCGGCCCGTTTTTTGGATTACTTTTCATAATTTTTCCCTATGGATTTCTGATATTGTATTCACGTTCATTTGGGGTCGTCGGGAAGTGAATCGGAGTTGAAACGAATGGAACTTGGTTTCCCAATATTCCTCGTAGGGGGAAGTACAAGAGCTACGGAGCGAAAATTGAGGCTGCCCCTTTTTTGAATATATTTTCATAATTTGTCCCTATGGATTTATGAAATTGCATTCGCGTTCATTTGGGGTCATCTGGAAGTGAATCGGAGCTGAAAAGAATTGAACCTGGTTTTCGAATAATCCTCGTAAGGGGTAGTACAAGAGGTATAGAGCGAAAATTGAGGCGGCCTATTTTTTGGATATCTTTTAATAATTTGTCCCTATGGATTTATGATATTGCATTCGCGTTCATTTGGGGTCTGCCGGAAGTGAATCAGAGTTGAAACGAATGGAACTCAATTTTTGAATAATCCTCGTAGGTGTAACACGAGGTATGGAGCGAAAATTGAGGCACACCATTTTTTGGATATCTTTTCATAATTTGTCCCTATGGGTTTATGATATTGGCTTCACGTTCATTTGGGGTCGTCGGGAAGTTAATCGGAGTTGAAATGAATGGAACTTGGTTTCCCAATATTCCTCGTTGGGATAGTACACGAGGTTTGGAGCGAAAATTGAGGCAGACCATTTTTTGGATATCTTTTCATAATTTGTCCCTATGGATTTATGATATTGCATTCGCGTTCATTTGGGGTCGTCTGGATGTGAATCGGAGTTGAAAAGATTGGAACCCGGTTTCCAAATAATCCTTGTAGATGGTAGTACACGAGGTATAGAGCGAAAATTGAGGCGGCTCATTTTTTGGATATCTTTTCATAATTTGTCCCTATGGACTTATGATATTGCATTCGCGTTCATTTGGGGTCGTCCGGAAATGAATCGGAGTTTAAATGAATGGAACTTGGTTTCCGAATAATCCTCGTAGGGGGTACCACATGAGGTATTTAGCGAAAGTTGAGGTGGCCCATTTTTTGGATTACTTTTCATAATTTGTCCTTATGGATTTATGATATTGCATTCACGTTCATTTGGGGTCGTCGGGAAGTGAATCGGAGTTGAAACGAATGGAACTAGGTTTCCCAATATTTCTCGTAGGGGGTAGTACACGAGCTACGGAGTGAAAATTGAGGCTGCCTGTTTTTTGGATATATTTTCATAATTTGTCCCTATAGATTTATGAAATTGCATTCGCGTTCATTTGGGGTCGTCTGGAAGTGAACCGGAGCTGAAAAGAATGGTACCCGGTTTCCGAATAATCCTCGTAAGCGGTAGTAAACGAGGTATGGAGCGAAAATTGAGGCGACCCATTTTTTGGATATCTTTTCATAATTTGTCCCTATGGATTTATGATATTGAATTCACGTTCATTTTGGGTCATCCGGAAGTGAATCGAAGTTGAAACGAATGGATCTCAATTTTCGATTAATCCTCGTAGGGGGTAGTACACGAGGTATGGAGCGAAAATTGAGGCACCCTATTTTTTGGATATCTTTTCATAATTTATCCCTATGGGTTTATGATATTGGCTTCACGTTCATTTGGGGTCGTCGGGAAGTTAATCGGAGTTGAAACGAATGGAACTTGATTTCCCAATATTCCTCGTAGGGGGTAGTACACGAGGTATGGAGCGAAAATTGAGGCAGCCCATTTTTTGGATATCTTTTCATGATTTGTCCCTATGGACTTATGATATTGCATTTGCGTTCATTTGGGGTCGTCTGGATGTGAATCGGAGCTGAAAAGATTGGAACCCGGTTTCCAAATAATCCTTGTAGCTGGTAGTACACGAGGTATGGAGCGAAAATTGAGGAGACCCGTTTTTTGGATATCTTTTCATAATTTGTCCCTATGGATTTATGATATTGCATTCGCGTTAATTTGGGGTCGTCTGGAAGTGAATCGGTGCTGAAAAGATTGGAACCCGGTTTCCAAATAATCCTTTTAGGTGGTAGTACACGAGGTATGGAGCGAAAATTGAGGCGGCTCGTTTTTTGGATATCTTTTCATAATTTGTCCCTATGGATTTATGATATTGCATCCGCGTTCATTTGGGTCATCTGGAGGTGAATCGGAGTTGAAGAGAATGGAACCCGGTTTCCAAATAATCCTTGAAGGTGTACACGAGGTATGGAGTGAAAATTGAGTCGGCCCGTTTTTTGGATATCTTTTCATAATATGTCCCTATGGATTTATGATACTGCATTCGCGTTCATTTGGGGTCGTCGGGAAGTGAATCAAGTTGAAATGAATGAAATTTGGTTTCCCAATATTCCTCGTAGGGGGTAGTACACGAGGTATGGAGCGAAAATTGAGGCGACCCGTTTTTTGGATATCTTTTCATGATTTGTCCCTATGGATTTATGATATTGCATTTGCGTTCATTTGGGGTCATCGGGAAGTGAATCTGAGTTGAAACGAATGGAACTTGATTTCCGAATAATCCTCGTAGAGGGTAGTACACGAGGTATGGAGCGAAAATTAAGGCGGCCCATTTTTTCGATATCTTTTCATAATTTGTTCCTATGGATTTATGATATTGCATTTTTCGTTCATTTGGGGTCGTCGAGAAGTGAATTGGAGTTGAAACGAATGTAATTTAATTTCCCAATATTCCTCGTAGGGGGTTGTACACGAGTTATTAGGCGAAAAATAGGGAAAAATTATGAAAAGTAATGCAAAAAACGGGCCGCCTCAATTTTTGCTCCATACCTCGTGTACAACCCACTACGAGGAGTATTTGGAAACCGACTTCCATTCATTTCAGCTCCGATTCACTTCCGGATGACCCCGAATGGACGCGAATGCAATTTCATAAATCCATACAGACAAATTATGAAAGGAAATTGAAAATACGGTCGCCACATTTTTTGCTCCGTACCTCGTGTACTACCCCCTATGAGGATTATTCGTAAACCGAGTTCCATTCATTTCATCTCCGATTCACTTCCACACGACCCCAAATAGACGCGAATGCAATTTCATAAATCCATAGGGACAAATTATGAAATGAAATCCAAAAAATTGGCCGCCTCAATTTTTGCTCTGTACCTCGTGTACAACCCCCTACGAGGATTATTCGGAAACCGAGTTCCATTCCTTTCAGCTCCGATTCACTTCCGGACGACCCCGAATGGACGCGAATGCAATTTCATAAATCCATAAGGACAAGTTATGAAAAGAAATCCAAAAAATGGGCCGCCTCAATTTTTGCTCCATACCTCGTGTACTACCCTCTACGAGGATTATTCGGGAACCAAGTCCCATTCGTTTCAGCTCTGATTCACTTACGGACGACCCCGAAATTACGCGAATGCAATTTCATAAATCTATAGGGACAAATTATGAAAGGGAATCCAAAAAACGGGCGGCCTCAATTTTTGCTCCATTCCTCGTGTACTACCCCCTAGGAGGATTATTCGGGAACCGAGTTCCATTCGTTTCAGCTACCATTCACTTCCGGACGACCCCAAATGGACGCGAATGCAATTTCATAAATCCATAGGGACAAGTTATGAAAAGAAATCCAAAAAATGGGCCGCCTCAATTTTTGCTCCATACCTCGTGTACTACCCCCTACGAGGATTATTCGAAAACCGAGTTTCATTCATTTCAGCTTCGATTCACTACCGGATGACCCCGAATGGACACGAATGCAATTTCATAAATCCATATGGATAAATTATGAAAGGAAATTGAAAAAAAGGTCTCCTCATTTTTTGCTCCATACCTCGTGTACTACCCCCTACGAGGATTATTCGGAAACCGAATTCCATTCGTTTCAGCTCCGATTCACTTCCGGACGACCTCGAATGGACGCGAAAGCAATTTCATAAATCCATAGGGACAAATTGCGAAAGGAAATCCAAAAAATGGGCCGCCTCAGTTTTTGCTCCATACCTCGTGTACTACCCCCTACGAGGCTTATTCGGGAACCGAGTTCCATTCGTTTCAACTCCAATTCATTTCCGGACGACCTCGAATGGACGCGAATGCAATTTCATAAATCCATAGAGACAAATTAAGAAAAGAAATCCAAAAAATGGGCCGCCTCAATTTTTGCTCCATACCTCATGTGCAACCCCTACGAGGATTATTCGAAAACCGAGTTCCATTCGTTTCAGCTCCGATTCACTTCCGGACGACCCCGAATAGACGCAAATGCAATTTCATAAATCCATAGGGGCAAATTATGAAAATAAATTCAAAAAATGGGCCACCTCAATTTTTGCTCCATACCTCGTGTACTACCCCCTAGGAGGATTATTCGGAAACCGAGTTCCATTCGTTTCAACTCCGATTCACTTCCATAAGACACCGAATGGACGCGAATGCAATTTCATAAATACATAGGGAAAAATTATGAAAAGAAATTGAAAAAAAAGCCGCCTCATTTTTTGCTCCATACCTCGTGTACTACCCCCTACGAGGATTATTCGGAAACTGAGTTCCATTCGTTTCAGCTCCAATTCACTTCCGCACGACCCCGAATGGACGGGAATGCAATTTCATAAATCCATAAGGAAAAATTATGAAAAGAAATGCAAAAAATGGGCCGCCTCAATTTTTGCTCCATACCTCGTGTACAACCCACTACGAGGACTTTTTGGAAACCGACTTCCATTCATTTCAGCTCTGATTCACTTCCGGATGACCCCGAATGGACGCGAATGCAATTTCATAAATCCATACAGACAAATTATGAAAGGAAATTTAAAAGACGGTCGCCACATTTTTTGCTCCATAACTCGTGTACTACCCCCTATGAGGATTATTCGGAAACAGAGTTCCATTCATTTCATCTCCGATTCACTTCCGCACGACCCCAAATGGACGCGAATGCAATTTCATAAATCTATAGGGACAAATTATGAAAAGAAATCCAAAAAACGGGTCGCCTCAATTTTTGCTCTATACCTCGTGTACAACCCCCTACGAGGATTATTCGGAAACCGAGTTCCATTCCTTTCAGCTCTGATTCACTTCCGGACGACCCCGAATGGACGCGAATGCAATTTCATAAATCCATAGGGACAAGTTATGAAAAGAAATCCAAACAATGGGCCGCCTCAATTTTTGCTCCATACCTCGTGTACTACCCCCTACGAGGATTATTCGGGAACCAAGTCCCATTCGTTTCAGCTCCGATTCACTTACGGACGACCCCGAATGGACGCGAATGCAATTTCATAAATCCATAGGGACAAATTATGAAAGAAAATCCAAAAAACGAGCCGCCTCAATTTTTGCTCCATACCTCGTGTACAACCGCTTACGAGGATTATTCGGAAACAGAGTTTCATTCATTTCAGCTTCGATTCACTTCCGGATGACCCCGAATGGACGCGAATGCAACTTCATAAATCCATACAGACAAATTATAAAATGAAATTGAAAAAACGGTCGCCACATTTTTTGCTCCATACCTCGTGTACTACCCCCTATGAGGATTATTCGGAAACCGAGTTCCATTCATTTCATCTCCGATTCACTTCCGCACGACCCCAAATGGACGCGAATGCAATTTCATAAATCCATAGGGACAAAATATGAAAAGAAATCCAAAACCCGGGTCGCCTCATTTTTTGCTCTGTACCTCGTGTACAACCCCCTACGAGGATTATTCGAAAACCGAGTTCCATTCCTTTCAGCTCTGATTCACTTCCGGACGACCCCGAATGGACGCGAATGCAATTTCATAAATCCATAGGGACAAGTTATGAAAAGAAATCCAAAAAACGGGCCGCCTCAATTTTTGATCCATACCTCATGTACTACCCCCTACGAGGATTATTCGGGAACCAAGTCCCATTCGTTTCAGCTCCGATTCACTTACGGACGACCCCGAATGGACGCGAATGCAATTTCATAAATCCATAGGGACAAATTATGAAAGTAAATCCAAAAAACGGGCTGCATCAATTTTTGCTCCATTCCTCAGAGGATTATTCGGGAACCAACTTCCATTCGTTTCAGCTACAATTCACTTCCGGACGACCCCGAATAGACGCGAATGCAATTTCATAAATCTATAGGGACAAGTTATGAAAAGAAATCCAAAAAATAGGCCGCCTCAATTTTTGCTCCATACCTCGTGTACTACCCCCTACGAGGATTATTCGGAAACCAAGTTCCATTCATTTCAGCTTCGATTCACTTCCGGATGACCCCGAATAGACGCGAATACAATTTCATAAATCCATACGGATAAATTATGAAAGGAAATTGAAAAAAAGGTCTCCTCATTTTTTGCTCCATACCTCGTGTACTACCCCCTCCGAGGATTATTCGGAAACCGAGTTCCATTCGTTTCAGCTCCGATTCACTTCCGGACGACCTCGAATGGATGCGAATGGAATTTCATAAATCCATAGGGACAAATTACGATAGGAAATCCTAAAAATGGGCCACCTCAGTTTTTGCTCCATACCTCGTGTACTACCCCCTACGAGGATTATTAGGGAACCGAGTTCCATTCATTTCAACTCCAATTCATTTCCGGACGACCCCGAATGGACGCGAATGCAATTTCATAAATCCATTGGGACAAATTATGAAAAGAAATCCAAAAAATGGGCCGCCTCAATTTTTGCTCCATACCTCGTGTATTACCCCCTACGAGGAATATTCGGAAACCGAGTTCCATTCGTTTCAGCTCCGATTCACTTCCGGACGATCCCGAATGGACGCGAATGGAATTTCATAAATCCATACGTAAAAATTATAAAAAGAAATTGAAAAAACAATCGCCTCATTTTTTGCTCCATAGCTCGTGTACAGCCCCCTACGAGGATTATTCGGAAACCGAGTTTCATTCATTTCAGCTCCGATTCACTTCCGGACGACCTCGAATGGACGCGAATGCAATTTCATAAATCCATTGGGACATATTATGAAAGGAAATCAAAAAAATGGCCCACCTCAATTTTTGATCCATACCTCGTGTACTACCCCCTACTAGGATTATTCGGGAACCGAGTTCCATTTGTTTCAGCATCGATTCACTTCGGACGACCCTGAATGGACGCGAATGCTATTTTATAAATCAATAGGGATAAATTATGAAAAAAAATCCAAAAAATGGGCTGCCTCAATTTTTGCTCCATACCTCGTGTACAACCCCCTACGAGGATTATTCGGAAACCGAGTTCCATTCGTTTCAGCTCTGATTCACTTCCGGACGACCCCGAATGGACGCGAATGCAATTTCATAAATCCATAGGGACAAATTATGAAAAGAAATCAAAAAACGGCCCACCTCAATTTTTGATCCATACCTCGTGTACTAACCCCTACTAGGATTATTCGGAAACCGAGTTCCATTTGCTTCAGCACCGATTCACTTCGGACGACCCCGAATGGACGCGAATGCAATTTTATAAATCAATAGGGATAAATTATGAAAAGATATCCAAAAAACGGGCTGCCACAATTTTTGCTCCATACCACGTGTACAACCCCCTACGACGATTATTCGGAAATCGAGTTCCATTCGTTTCAGCTCCGATTCACTTCTGGACGACCCCGAATCGACGTGAATGCAATTTCATAAATCCATACGGACAAATTATGAAAATAAATTCAAAAAAGGGCCACCTCAATTTTTGCTCCATACCTCGTGTACTACCCCTACGAGGATTATTCGGAAACCGAGTTCCATTCGTTTCAGCTCCGATTCACTTCCGCACGACCCCGAATGGACGCGAATGCAATTTCATAAATCCATAGGGACAAATTATGAAGAGAAATACAAAAAACGGGCCACCTCAATTTTTGCTTCATACCTCGTGTACAACCACCTACGAGGATTATTCGGAAACCGAGTTCCATTCGTTTCAGCCTCGATTCACTTCCGGACGACCCCGAATGGACGCGAATGCAATTTCATAAATCTATAGGGACAAATTATGAAAGGAAATCCAAAACACGGGCCGACAAAATTTTTGCTACTTACCTCGTGTACTACCCCCTACGAGGATTATTCGGAAACCATGTTCCATTCGTTTCAGCTCTGATTCACTTCTGGACGACCCCGAATGAACGCAAATGCAATTTCATAAATACATAGGGACAAATTATGAAAAGTAATCCAAAAAACGGGCCGCCTCAATTTTTGCTTCGTACCTCGTGTACAACCACCTACGAGGATTATTCGGAAACCGAGTTCCATTCGTTTCAGCCTCTGATTCACTTCCGGACGACCCCGAATGAACGCGAATGCAATTTCATAAATCCATAGGGACAAATTATGAAAAGAAATCAAAAAAACGGCCCACCTCAATTTTTGATCCATACCTCGTGTACTACCCCCTACTAGGATTATTCGGAAATCGAGTTCCATTTGTTTCAGTACCGATTCACTTCGGACGACCCCGAATGGACGTGAATGCAATTTTATAAATCAATAGTGATAATTTATGAAAAAAAATCCAAAAAACGGGCTACCTCAATTTTTGTTCCATACCTCGTGTACAACCCCCTACGAGGATTATTCGGAAACCGAGTTCCATTCGTTTCAGCTCCGATTCACTTCTGGACGACCCCAAATCAACGCGAATGCAATTTCATAAATCCATACGGACAAATTATGAAAAGAAATTCAAAAAAAGGCCGCCTCAATTTTTGCTCCATACCTCGTGTACTACCCCTACGAGGATTATTCGGAAACCGAGTTCCATTCGTTTCAGCTCCGATTCACTTCCGCACGACCCCGAATGGACGCGAATGCAATTTCATAAATCCATAGGGACAAATTATGAAAAGAAATCCAAAAAACGGGCCACCTCAATTTTTGCTTCGTACCTCGTGTACAACCACCTACGACGATTATTTGGAAACCGAGTTCCATTCGTTTCAACCTCCATTCACTTCCGGACGACCCCGAATGGACGCGAATGCAATTTCATAAATCCATAGGGACAAATTATGAAAAGAAATCCAAAAAATGGGCCGCCTTAATTTTTGCTCCATACCTCGTGTACTACCCCCTACGAGAATTATTCGGAAACCGAGTTCCATTCGTTTAAGCTCCGATTCACTTCCGGACGACCCCAAATGAACGCGAATGCAATTTCATAAATCCATAGGGACAAATTATGAAAAGAAATCCAAAAAATGGGCCGCCTCAATTTTTGCTCCATACCTCGTGTTCTACCCCCTACGAGGATTATTCGGGAACCGCGTTCCATTCGTTTCAGCTCCGATTAACTTCTGGACGACCCCGAATGGACGCGAATGCAATTTCATAAATCCATAGGGACAAATTATAAAAAGAAATTGAAAAAATGGCCTGACTCATTTTTTGCTCCATACCTCGTGTACTACCCCCTACGAGGTATATTCGGATACCGAGTTCCAATCGTTTCAGCTCTGATTCACTTCCGAACGACCCCGAATGGACGCGAATTCAATTTCATAAATCCATAGGGACAAATTATGAAAAGAAATAAAAAAACGGCTCAATTTTTGATCCATACCTCGTGTACTACCCCCTACTAGGATTATTCGGAAACCGAGTTCCATTTGTTTCAGCACCGATTCACTTTGGACGACCCCGAATGGACGCGAATGCAATTTCATAAATCAATAGGGATAAATTATGAAAAGAAATCCAAAAAACGGGATGCCTCAATTTTTGCTTCGTACCTCGTGTACAACCACCTACGACGATTATTTGGAAACCGAGTTCCATTCATTTCAACCTCGATTCACTTCCGGACGACCCCGAATGGACGCGAATGCAATTTCATAAATCCATACGGACAAATTATGAAAAGAAATTCAAAAAAAAGGCCGCCTCAATTTTTGCTCCATACCTCGTGTACTACCCCTACGAGGATTATTCGGAAACCGAGTTCCATTCGTTTCAGCTCCGATTCACTTCCGCACGACCCCGAATGGATGCGAATGCAATTTGATAAATCCATAGGGACAAATTATGAAAAGAAATCCAAAAAACGGGCCGCCTCAATTTTTGCTTCGTACCTCGTGTACAACCACCTACGACGATTATTTGGAAACCGAGTTCCATTCGTTTCAACCTCGATTCACTTCCGGACGACCCCGAATGGACGCGAATGCAATTTCATAAATCCATAGGGACAAATTATGAAAAGAAATCCAAAAAATGGGCCGCCTCAATTTTTGCTCCATACCTCGTGTACTACCCCCTACGAGAATTATTCGGAAACCGAGTTCCATTCGTTTCAGCTCCGATTCACTTCCGGACGACCCCAAATGAACGCGAATGCAATTTCATAAATCCATAGGGACAAATTATGAAAAGAAATCCAAAAAATGGGCCGCCTCAATTTTTGCTCCATACCTTGTGTTCTACCCCCTACGAGGATTATTCGGGAACCGAGTTCCATTCGTTTCAGCTCCGATAAACTTCCGGACGACCCCGAATGGACACGAATGCAATTTCATAAATCCATAGGGAAAAATTATAAAAAGAAATTTAAAAAATGGCCTGACTCATTTTTTGCTCCATACCTCGTGTACTACCCCCTACGAGGTATATTCGGAAACCGAGTTCCAATCGTTTCAGCTCTTATTCACTTCCGGACGACCCCGAATGGACGCGAATTCAATTTCATAAATCCATAGGGACAAATTATGAAAAGAAATAAAAAAAATGGATCAATTTTTGATCCATACCTCGTGTACTACCCCCTACTAGGATTATTCGGAAACCGAGTTCCATTTGTTTCAGCACTGATTCACTTTGGACGACCCCGAATGGACGCGAATGCAATTTCATAAATCAATAGGGATAAATTATGAAAAGAAATCCAAAAAACGGGATGCCTCAATTTTTGCTCCATACCACGTGTACAACACCCAACGAGGATTATTCAGAAACCGAGTTCCATTCGTTTCAGCTCCGATTCACATCTGGACGACCCCGAATTGATGCGAATGCAATTTCATAAATCCATACGGACAAATTATGAAAAGAAATTCAAAAAAAGGGCCGCCTCAATTTTTGCTCCATACCTCGTGTACTACCCCTACGAGGATTATTCGGAAACCGAGTTCCATTCGATTCAGCTCCGATTCACTTCCGCAAGAACCCGAATGGACGCGAATGCAATTTCATAAATCCATAGGGACAAATTATGAAAAGAAATTGAATAAACAACCGCCTCATTTTTTGCTCCAAACCTCGTGTACTACTCCCTACGAGGATTACTCGGAAACCGAGTTCCATTCATTTCAGCTCTGATTCTCTTCCGCACGACCCCGACTGGACGTGAATGCAATTTCATAAATCCATAGGGACAAATTATGAAAAGAAATTGAAAAACGGGTCGTTTCAATTTTTGCTCCATACCTCGTGTTACCGTGTACAACCCCCTACGAGGATTATTCGGAAACAGTGTTCCATTCGTTTCAGCTCCAATTCACTTCGGACGACCCCGAATGAACACGAATGCAATTTCATAAATCCATAGGGACAAATTATGAAAATAAATCCAAAAAACGGGACGCCTAAATTTTTGCTCCATACCTCGTGTACTATCCCCTACGAGGATTATTCGGTAACCGAGTTCCATTCGTTTCAGCTCCGATTCACATCCGGACGACCACCAATGGACGTGAAAGCAATTTCATAAATCCATAGGGACAAATTATGAAAAGAAATTGAAAAAACGACCGCCTCATTTTTTGCTCCATACCTCGTGTACTACCCCATAGGAGGATTATTCGGAAACCGAGTTCCATTCGTTTCAGCTCCGATTCACTTTCGCACGACCCCGAATGGACGCGAATGCAATTTCATAAATCCACGGGGAAAAATTATGAAAAGAAATCCAAAAAATGGGCCGCCTCAATTTTTGCTTTGTAGCTCGTGTACTACCCCCTACGAGGTATATTCGGAAACCGAGTTCCATTCGTTTCAGCCTCGATTCACTTCCGGATGACCCTGAATGGACGCGAATGCAATTTCATAAATCCATAGGGACAAATTATGAAAAGAAATCCAAAAAACGGGCTGTCTCAATTTTTGCTCCATACCTCGTGTACTACCCCCTACGAGGATTATTTGGAAATCGAGTTCCATTCGTTTCTGCTCCGATTCACTTCCGGACGACCCCGAATGAACGCGAATGTAATTTCATAAATCCATAGGGACAAATTATGAAAAGAAATCCAAAAAGCGGGCCGCCTCAATTTTTGCTCCGTACCTCGTGTACAACCACCTACGACGATTATTCGGAAACCGAGTTCCATTCGTTTCAGCCTCGATTCACTTCCGGACGACCCCGAATGGACGCAAATGCAATTTCATAAATCCATAGGGACAAATTATGAAAAGAAATCCAAAAAACGGGCCGGCTCAATTTTTGCTCCATACCTCGTGTACTACCCCCTACGAGGATTATTCGGAAACCGAGTTCCATTCGTTTCAGCTCCGATTCACTTCCGGACGACCCCGAATAGACGCAAATGCAATTTCATAAATCCATAGGGGCAAATTATGAAAATAAATTCAAAAAATGGGCCACCTCAATTTTTGCTCCATACCTCGTGTACTACCCCCTAGGAGGATTATTCGGAAACCGAGTTCCATTCGTTTCAACTCCGATTCACTTCCATAAGACACCGAATGGACGCGAATGCAATTTCATAAATACATAGGGAAAAATTATGAAAAGAAATTGAAAAAAAAGCCGCCTCATTTTTTGCTCCATACCTCGTGTACTACCCCCTACGAGGATTATTCGGAAACTGAGTTCCATTCGTTTCAGCTCCAATTCACTTCCGCACGACCCCGAATGGACGGGAATGCAATTTCATAAATCCATAAGGAAAAATTATGAAAAGAAATGCAAAAAATGGGCCGCCTCAATTTTTGCTCCATACCTCGTGTACAACCCACTACGAGGACTTTTTGGAAACCGACTTCCATTCATTTCAGCTCTGATTCACTTCCGGATGACCCCGAATGGACGCGAATGCAATTTCATAAATCCATACAGACAAATTATGAAAGGAAATTTAAAAGACGGTCGCCACATTTTTTGCTCCATAACTCGTGTACTACCCCCTATGAGGATTATTCGGAAACAGAGTTCCATTCATTTCATCTCCGATTCACTTCCGCACGACCCCAAATGGACGCGAATGCAATTTCATAAATCTATAGGGACAAATTATGAAAAGAAATCCAAAAAACGGGTCGCCTCAATTTTTGCTCTATACCTCGTGTACAACCCCCTACGAGGATTATTCGGAAACCGAGTTCCATTCCTTTCAGCTCTGATTCACTTCCGGACGACCCCGAATGGACGCGAATGCAATTTCATAAATCCATAGGGACAAGTTATGAAAAGAAATCCAAACAATGGGCCGCCTCAATTTTTGCTCCATACCTCGTGTACTACCCCCTACGAGGATTATTCGGGAACCAAGTCCCATTCGTTTCAGCTCCGATTCACTTACGGACGACCCCGAATGGACGCGAATGCAATTTCATAAATCCATAGGGACAAATTATGAAAGAAAATCCAAAAAACGAGCCGCCTCAATTTTTGCTCCATACCTCGTGTACAACCGCTTACGAGGATTATTCGGAAACAGAGTTTCATTCATTTCAGCTTCGATTCACTTCCGGATGACCCCGAATGGACGCGAATGCAACTTCATAAATCCATACAGACAAATTATAAAATGAAATTGAAAAAACGGTCGCCACATTTTTTGCTCCATACCTCGTGTACTACCCCCTATGAGGATTATTCGGAAACCGAGTTCCATTCATTTCATCTCCGATTCACTTCCGCACGACCCCAAATGGACGCGAATGCAATTTCATAAATCCATAGGGACAAAATATGAAAAGAAATCCAAAACCCGGGTCGCCTCATTTTTTGCTCTGTACCTCGTGTACAACCCCCTACGAGGATTATTCGAAAACCGAGTTCCATTCCTTTCAGCTCTGATTCACTTCCGGACGACCCCGAATGGACGCGAATGCAATTTCATAAATCCATAGGGACAAGTTATGAAAAGAAATCCAAAAAACGGGCCGCCTCAATTTTTGATCCATACCTCATGTACTACCCCCTACGAGGATTATTCGGGAACCAAGTCCCATTCGTTTCAGCTCCGATTCACTTACGGACGACCCCGAATGGACGCGAATGCAATTTCATAAATCCATAGGGACAAATTATGAAAGTAAATCCAAAAAACGGGCTGCATCAATTTTTGCTCCATTCCTCAGAGGATTATTCGGGAACCAACTTCCATTCGTTTCAGCTACAATTCACTTCCGGACGACCCCGAATAGACGCGAATGCAATTTCATAAATCTATAGGGACAAGTTATGAAAAGAAATCCAAAAAATAGGCCGCCTCAATTTTTGCTCCATACCTCGTGTACTACCCCCTACGAGGATTATTCGGAAACCAAGTTCCATTCATTTCAGCTTCGATTCACTTCCGGATGACCCCGAATAGACGCGAATACAATTTCATAAATCCATACGGATAAATTATGAAAGGAAATTGAAAAAAAGGTCTCCTCATTTTTTGCTCCATACCTCGTGTACTACCCCCTCCGAGGATTATTCGGAAACCGAGTTCCATTCGTTTCAGCTCCGATTCACTTCCGGACGACCTCGAATGGATGCGAATGGAATTTCATAAATCCATAGGGACAAATTACGATAGGAAATCCTAAAAATGGGCCACCTCAGTTTTTGCTCCATACCTCGTGTACTACCCCCTACGAGGATTATTAGGGAACCGAGTTCCATTCATTTCAACTCCAATTCATTTCCGGACGACCCCGAATGGACGCGAATGCAATTTCATAAATCCATTGGGACAAATTATGAAAAGAAATCCAAAAAATGGGCCGCCTCAATTTTTGCTCCATACCTCGTGTATTACCCCCTACGAGGAATATTCGGAAACCGAGTTCCATTCGTTTCAGCTCCGATTCACTTCCGGACGATCCCGAATGGACGCGAATGGAATTTCATAAATCCATACGTAAAAATTATAAAAAGAAATTGAAAAAACAATCGCCTCATTTTTTGCTCCATAGCTCGTGTACAGCCCCCTACGAGGATTATTCGGAAACCGAGTTTCATTCATTTCAGCTCCGATTCACTTACGGACGACCTCGAATGGACGCGAATGCAATTTCATAAATCCATTGGGACATATTATGAAAGGAAATCAAAAAAATGGCCCACCTCAATTTTTGATCCATACCTCGTGTACTACCCCCTACTAGGATTATTCGGGAACCGAGTTCCATTTGTTTCAGCATCGATTCACTTCGGACGACCCTGAATGGACGCGAATGCTATTTTATAAATCAATAGGGATAAATTATGAAAAAAAATCCAAAAAATGGGCTGCCTCAATTTTTGCTCCATACCTCGTGTACAACCCCCTACGAGGATTATTCGGAAACCGAGTTCCATTCGTTTCAGCTCTGATTCACTTCCGGACGACCCCGAATGGACGCGAATGCAATTTCATAAATCCATAGGGACAAATTATGAAAAGAAATCAAAAAACGGCCCACCTCAATTTTTGATCCATACCTCGTGTACTAACCCCTACTAGGATTATTCGGAAACCGAGTTCCATTTGCTTCAGCACCGATTCACTTCGGACGACCCCGAATGGACGCGAATGCAATTTTATAAATCAATAGGGATAAATTATGAAAAGATATCCAAAAAACGGGCTGCCACAATTTTTGCTCCATACCACGTGTACAACCCCCTACGACGATTATTCGGAAATCGAGTTCCATTCGTTTCAGCTCCGATTCACTTCTGGACGACCCCGAATCGACGTGAATGCAATTTCATAAATCCATACGGACAAATTATGAAAATAAATTCAAAAAAGGGCCACCTCAATTTTTGCTCCATACCTCGTGTACTACCCCTACGAGGATTATTCGGAAACCGAGTTCCATTCGTTTCAGCTCCGATTCACTTCCGCACGACCCCGAATGGACGCGAATGCAATTTCATAAATCCATAGGGACAAATTATGAAGAGAAATACAAAAAACGGGCCACCTCAATTTTTGCTTCATACCTCGTGTACAACCACCTACGAGGATTATTCGGAAACCGAGTTCCATTCGTTTCAGCCTCGATTCACTTCCGGACGACCCCGAATGGACGCGAATGCAATTTCATAAATCTATAGGGACAAATTATGAAAGGAAATCCAAAACACGGGCCGACAAAATTTTTGCTACTTACCTCGTGTACTACCCCCTACGAGGATTATTCGGAAACCATGTTCCATTCGTTTCAGCTCTGATTCACTTCTGGACGACCCCGAATGAACGCAAATGCAATTTCATAAATACATAGGGACAAATTATGAAAAGTAATCCAAAAAACGGGCCGCCTCAATTTTTGCTTCGTACCTCGTGTACAACCACCTACGAGGATTATTCGGAAACCGAGTTCCATTCGTTTCAGCCTCTGATTCACTTCCGGACGACCCCGAATGAACGCGAATGCAATTTCATAAATCCATAGGGACAAATTATGAAAAGAAATCAAAAAAACGGCCCACCTCAATTTTTGATCCATACCTCGTGTACTACCCCCTACTAGGATTATTCGGAAATCGAGTTCCATTTGTTTCAGTACCGATTCACTTCGGACGACCCCGAATGGACGTGAATGCAATTTTATAAATCAATAGTGATAATTTATGAAAAAAAATCCAAAAAACGGGCTACCTCAATTTTTGTTCCATACCTCGTGTACAACCCCCTACGAGGATTATTCGGAAACCGAGTTCCATTCGTTTCAGCTCCGATTCACTTCTGGACGACCCCAAATCAACGCGAATGCAATTTCATAAATCCATACGGACAAATTATGAAAAGAAATTCAAAAAAAGGCCGCCTCAATTTTTGCTCCATACCTCGTGTACTACCCCTACGAGGATTATTCGGAAACCGAGTTCCATTCGTTTCAGCTCCGATTCACTTCCGCACGACCCCGAATGGACGCGAATGCAATTTCATAAATCCATAGGGACAAATTATGAAAAGAAATCCAAAAAACGGGCCACCTCAATTTTTGCTTCGTACCTCGTGTACAACCACCTACGACGATTATTTGGAAACCGAGTTCCATTCGTTTCAACCTCCATTCACTTCCGGACGACCCCGAATGGACGCGAATGCAATTTCATAAATCCATAGGGACAAATTATGAAAAGAAATCCAAAAAATGGGCCGCCTCAATTTTTGCTCCATACCTCGTGTACTACCCCCTACGAGAATTATTCGGAAACCGAGTTCCATTCGTTTAAGCTCCGATTCACTTCCGGACGACCCCAAATGAACGCGAATGCAATTTCATAAATCCATAGGGACAAATTATGAAAAGAAATCCAAAAAATGGGCCGCCTCAATTTTTGCTCCATACCTCGTGTTCTACCCCCTACGAGGATTATTCGGGAACCGCGTTCCATTCGTTTCAGCTCCGATTAACTTCTGGACGACCCCGAATGGACGCGAATGCAATTTCATAAATCCATAGGGACAAATTATAAAAAGAAATTGAAAAAATGGCCTGACTCATTTTTTGCTCCATACCTCGTGTACTACCCCCTACGAGGTATATTCGGATACCGAGTTCCAATCGTTTCAGCTCTGATTCACTTCCGAATGACCCCGAATGGACGCGAATTCAATTTCATAAATCCATAGGGACAAATTATGAAAAGAAATAAAAAAACGGCTCAATTTTTGATCCATACCTCGTGTACTACCCCCTACTAGGATTATTCGGAAACCGAGTTCCATTTGTTTCAGCACCGATTCACTTTGGACGACCCCGAATGGACGCGAATGCAATTTCATAAATCAATAGGGATAAATTATGAAAAGAAATCCAAAAAACGGGATGCCTCAATTTTTGCTTCGTACCTCGTGTACAACCACCTACGACGATTATTTGGAAACCGAGTTCCATTCATTTCAACCTCGATTCACTTCCGGACGACCCCGAATGGACGCGAATGCAATTTCATAAATCCATACGGACAAATTATGAAAAGAAATTCAAAAAAAAGGCCGCCTCAATTTTTGCTCCATACCTCGTGTACTACCCCTACGAGGATTATTCGGAAACCGAGTTCCATTCGTTTCAGCTCCGATTCACTTCCGCACGACCCCGAATGGATGCGAATGCAATTTGATAAATCCATAGGGACAAATTATGAAAAGAAATCCAAAAAACGGGCCGCCTCAATTTTTGCTTCGTACCTCGTGTACAACCACCTACGACGATTATTTGGAAACCGAGTTCCATTCGTTTCAACCTCGATTCACTTCCGGACGACCCCGAATGGACGCGAATGCAATTTCATAAATCCATAGGGACAAATTATGAAAAGAAATCCAAAAAATGGGCCGCCTCAATTTTTGCTCCATACCTCGTGTACTACCCCCTACGAGAATTATTCGGAAACCGAGTTCCATTCGTTTCAGCTCCGATTCACTTCCGGACGACCCCAAATGAACGCGAATGCAATTTCATAAATCCATAGGGACAAATTATGAAAAGAAATCCAAAAAATGGGCCGCCTCAATTTTTGCTCCATACCTTGTGTTCTACCCCCTACGAGGATTATTCGGGAACCGAGTTCCATTCGTTTCAGCTCCGATAAACTTCCGGACGACCCCGAATGGACACGAATGCAATTTCATAAATCCATAGGGAAAAATTATAAAAAGAAATTTAAAAAATGGCCTGACTCATTTTTTGCTCCATACCTCGTGTACTACCCCCTACGAGGTATATTCGGAAACCGAGTTCCAATCGTTTCAGCTCTTATTCACTTCCGGACGACCCCGAATGGACGCGAATTCAATTTCATAAATCCATAGGGACAAATTATGAAAAGAAATAAAAAAAATGGATCAATTTTTGATCCATACCTCGTGTACTACCCCCTACTAGGATTATTCGGAAGCCGAGTTCCATTTGTTTCAGCACTGATTCACTTTGGACGACCCCGAATGGACGCGAATGCAATTTCATAAATCAATAGGGATAAATTATGAAAAGAAATCCAAAAAACGGGATGCCTCAATTTTTGCTCCATACCACGTGTACAACACCCAACGAGGATTATTCAGAAACCGAGTTCCATTCGTTTCAGCTCCGATTCACATCTGGACGACCCCGAATTGATGCGAATGCAATTTCATAAATCCATACGGACAAATTATGAAAAGAAATTCAAAAAAAGGGCCGCCTCAATTTTTGCTCCATACCTCGTGTACTACCCCTACGAGGATTATTCGGAAACCGAGTTCCATTCGATTCAGCTCCGATTCACTTCCGCAAGAACCCGAATGGACGCGAATGCAATTTCATAAATCCATAGGGACAAATTATGAAAAGAAATTGAATAAACAACCGCCTCATTTTTTGCTCCAAACCTCGTGTACTACTCCCTACGAGGATTACTCGGAAACCGAGTTCCATTCATTTCAGCTCTGATTCTCTTCCGCACGACCCCGACTGGACGTGAATGCAATTTCATAAATCCATAGGGACAAATTATGAAAAGAAATTGAAAAACGGGTCGTTTCAATTTTTGCTCCATACCTCGTGTTACCGTGTACAACCCCCTACGAGGATTATTCGGAAACAGTGTTCCATTCGTTTCAGCTCCAATTCACTTCGGACGACCCCGAATGAACACGAATGCAATTTCATAAATCCATAGGGACAAATTATGAAAATAAATCCAAAAAACGGGACGCCTAAATTTTTGCTCCATACCTCGTGTACTATCCCCTACGAGGATTATTCGGTAACCGAGTTCCATTCGTTTCAGCTCCGATTCACATCCGGACGACCCCCAATGGACGTGAAAGCAATTTCATAAATCCATAGGGACAAATTATGAAAAGAAATTGAAAAAACGACCGCCTCATTTTTTGCTCCATACCTCGTGTACTACCCCATAGGAGGATTATTCGGAAACCGAGTTCCATTCGTTTCAGCTCCGATTCACTTTCGCACGACCCCGAATGGACGCGAATGCAATTTCATAAATCCACGGGGAAAAATTATGAAAAGAAATCCAAAAAATGGGCCGCCTCAATTTTTGCTTTGTAGCTCGTGTACTACCCCCTACGAGGTATATTCGGAAACCGAGTTCCATTCGTTTCAGCCTCGATTCACTTCCGGATGACCCTGAATGGACGCGAATGCAATTTCATAAATCCATAGGGACAAATTATGAAAAGAAATCCAAAAAACGGGCTGTCTCAATTTTTGCTCCATACCTCGTGTACTACCCCCTACGAGGATTATTTGGAAATCGAGTTCCATTCGTTTCTGCTCCGATTCACTTCCGGACGACCCCGAATGAACGCGAATGTAATTTCATAAATCCATAGGGACAAATTATGAAAAGAAATCCAAAAAGCGGGCCGCCTCAATTTTTGCTCCGTACCTCGTGTACAACCACCTACGACGATTATTCGGAAACCGAGTTCCATTCGTTTCAGCCTCGATTCACTTCCGGACGACCCCGAATGGACGCAAATGCAATTTCATAAATCCATAGGGACAAATTATGAAAAGAAATCCAAAAAACGGGCCGGCTCAATTTTTGCTCCATACCTCGTGTACTACCCCCTACGAGGATTATTCGGAAACCGAGTTCCATTCGTTTCAGCTCCGATTCACTTCCGGACGACCCTGAATGAACACGAATGCAATTTCATAAATCCATAGGGACAAATTATGAAAAGAAATCCAAAAAATGGGCCGCCTCAATTTTTGCTCCATACCTCGTGTTCTACCCCCTACGAGGATTATTCGGGAACCGAGTTCCATTCGTTTCAGCTCCGATTCACTTCCGGACGACCCCGAATGGACGCAAATGCAATTTCATAAATTCATAGGGACAAATTATGAAAAGAAATAAAAAAACGGCTCAATTTTTGATCCATACCTCGTGTACTACCCCCTACTAGGATTATTCGGAAACCGAGTTCCATTTGTTTCAGCACCGATTCACTTTGGACGACCCCGAATGGACGCGAATGCAATTTCATAAATCAATAGGGATAAATTATGAAAAGAAATCCAAAAAACGGGATGCCTCAATTTTTGCTTCGTACCTCGTGTACAACCACCTACGACGATTATTTGGAAACCGAGTTCCATTCATTTCAACCTCGATTCACTTCCGGACGACCCCGAATGGACGCGAATGCAATTTCATAAATCCATACGGACAAATTATGAAAAGAAATTCAAAAAAAAGGCCGCCTCAATTTTTGCTCCATACCTCGTGTACTACCCCTACGAGGATTATTCGGAAACCGAGTTCCATTCGTTTCAGCTCCGATTCACTTCCGCACGACCCCGAATGGATGCGAATGCAATTTGATAAATCCATAGGGACAAATTATGAAAAGAAATCCAAAAAACGGGCCGCCTCAATTTTTGCTTCGTACCTCGTGTACAACCACCTACGACGATTATTTGGAAACCGAGTTCCATTCGTTTCAACCTCGATTCACTTCCGGACGACCCCGAATGGACGCGAATGCAATTTCATAAATCCATAGGGACAAATTATGAAAAGAAATCCAAAAAATGGGCCGCCTCAATTTTTGCTCCATACCTCGTGTACTACCCCCTACGAGAATTATTCGGAAACCGAGTTCCATTCGTTTCAGCTCCGATTCACTTCCGGACGACCCCAAATGAACGCGAATGCAATTTCATAAATCCATAGGGACAAATTATGAAAAGAAATCCAAAAAATGGGCCGCCTCAATTTTTGCTCCATACCTTGTGTTCTACCCCCTACGAGGATTATTCGGGAACCGAGTTCCATTCGTTTCAGCTCCGATAAACTTCCGGACGACCCCGAATGGACACGAATGCAATTTCATAAATCCATAGGGAAAAATTATAAAAAGAAATTTAAAAAATGGCCTGACTCATTTTTTGCTCCATACCTCGTGTACTACCCCCTACGAGGTATATTCGGAAACCGAGTTCCAATCGTTTCAGCTCTTATTCACTTCCGGACGACCCCGAATGGACGCGAATTCAATTTCATAAATCCATAGGGACAAATTATGAAAAGAAATAAAAAAAATGGATCAATTTTTGATCCATACCTCGTGTACTACCCCCTACTAGGATTATTCGGAAACCGAGTTCCATTTGTTTCAGCACTGATTCACTTTGGACGACCCCGAATGGACGCGAATGCAATTTCATAAATCAATAGGGATAAATTATGAAAAGAAATCCAAAAAACGGGATGCCTCAATTTTTGCTCCATACCACGTGTACAACACCCAACGAGGATTATTCAGAAACCGAGTTCCATTCGTTTCAGCTCCGATTCACATCTGGACGACCCCGAATTGATGCGAATGCAATTTCATAAATCCATACGGACAAATTATGAAAAGAAATTCAAAAAAAGGGCCGCCTCAATTTTTGCTCCATACCTCGTGTACTACCCCTACGAGGATTATTCGGAAACCGAGTTCCATTCGATTCAGCTCCGATTCACTTCCGCAAGAACCCGAATGGACGCGAATGCAATTTCATAAATCCATAGGGACAAATTATGAAAAGAAATTGAATAAACAACCGCCTCATTTTTTGCTCCAAACCTCGTGTACTACTCCCTACGAGGATTACTCGGAAACCGAGTTCCATTCATTTCAGCTCTGATTCTCTTCCGCACGACCCCGACTGGACGTGAATGCAATTTCATAAATCCATAGGGACAAATTATGAAAAGAAATTGAAAAACGGGTCGTTTCAATTTTTGCTCCATACCTCGTGTTACCGTGTACAACCCCCTACGAGGATTATTCGGAAACAGTGTTCCATTCGTTTCAGCTCCAATTCACTTCGGACGACCCCGAATGAACACGAATGCAATTTCATAAATCCATAGGGACAAATTATGAAAATAAATCCAAAAAACGGGACGCCTAAATTTTTGCTCCATACCTCGTGTACTATCCCCTACGAGGATTATTCGGTAACCGAGTTCCATTCGTTTCAGCTCCGATTCACATCCGGACGACCCCCAATGGACGTGAAAGCAATTTCATAAATCCATAGGGACAAATTATGAAAAGAAATTGAAAAAATGACCGCCTCATTTTTTGCTCCATACCTCGTGTACTACCCCATAGGAGGATTATTCGGAAACCGAGTTCCATTCGTTTCAGCTCCGATTCACTTTCGCACGACCCCGAATGGACGCGAATGCAATTTCATAAATCCACGGGGAAAAATTATGAAAAGAAATCCAAAAAATGGGCCGCCTCAATTTTTGCTTTGTAGCTCGTGTACTACCCCCTACGAGGTATATTCGGAAACCGAGTTCCATTCGTTTCAGCCTCGATTCACTTCCGGATGACCCTGAATGGACGCGAATGCAATTTCATAAATCCATAGGGACAAATTATGAAAAGAAATCCAAAAAACGGGCTGTCTCAATTTTTGCTCCATACCTCGTGTACTACCCCCTACGAGGATTATTTGGAAATCGAGTTCCATTCGTTTCTGCTCCGATTCACTTCCGGACGACCCCGAATGAACGCGAATGTAATTTCATAAATCCATAGGGACAAATTATGAAAAGAAATCCAAAAAGCGGGCCGCCTCAATTTTTGCTCCGTACCTCGTGTACAACCACCTACGACGATTATTCGGAAACCGAGTTCCATTCGTTTCAGCCTCGATTCACTTCCGGACGACCCCGAATGGACGCAAATGCAATTTCATAAATCCATAGGGACAAATTATGAAAAGAAATCCAAAAAACGGGCCGGCTCAATTTTTGCTCCATACCTCGTGTACTACCCCCTACGAGGATTATTCGGAAACCGAGTTCCATTCGTTTCAGCTCCGATTCACTTCCGGACGACCCTGAATGAACACGAATGCAATTTCATAAATCCATAGGGACAAATTATGAAAAGAAATCCAAAAAATGGGCCGCCTCAATTTTTGCTCCATACCTCGTGTTCTACCCCCTACGAGGATTATTCGGGAACCGAGTTCCATTCGTTTCAGCTCCGATTCACTTCCGGACGACCCCGAATGGACGCAAATGCAATTTCATAAATTCATAGGGACAAATTATAAAAAGAAATTGAAAAAATGGCCTGACTCATTTTTTGCTCCATACCTCGTGTACTACCCCCTACGAGGTAAATTCGGAAACCGAGTTCCATTCGTTTCAGCTCTGATTCACTTCCGGACGACCCCGAATGGATGTGAATGCAATTTCATAAATCCATAGGGACAAATTATGAAAAGAAATCAAAAAAACGGCCCACCTCAATTTTTGATCCATACGTTGTGTACTACCCCCTACTAGGATTATTTGGAAACCGAGTTCCATTTGTTTCAGCACCGAATAAAATATGAAAAGAAATCCAAAAAACGGGATGCCTCAATTTTTGCTCCATACCACGTGTACAACCCCTTACGAGGATTATTCAGAAACCGAGTTCCATTCGTTTCAGCTCTGATTCTGTTATGGATAAAAAACTAAGGTTATTATTTGCTGTATTTATTACTAAGATTCGGGAGCTCAAGGCCTTTAATGGCTGCTCTCGTGTTTCGTAGCTCAAATCTGCCTTTACGAGATGCCTACGTATCTCTGTGAATTAGAGAATCAAGCCAAAAAACGTAGTTCTGATTGGTGGGGGTGAGACCCCTTATATAGATGTGGGAGTCCTTGAATTGGACTTGGTATAGGAGACTTGGTGGACAAGCCTCTGAATTAGGATAGACTTAGGAGTCCTAGGAAGTAGGAAGCTGATTCCTTATCCTTTTAGGTCCCCTTGAGGCTAATCTATAAGGATTTATATCCTTATCGGGACTCTTCTCAATAGCTGATTTTTCCCTTATTAATTAATTACGAAATTAATTAATAATTAGGGCTTTTGGGCCTTTTTTATTCCATCAGGCCTGATCTGGTCCATCAGGCTTAACCTTTCTGGTCTGAGTTTCATATATCTTTTTATTGGGCCTAGCAGCCCACAACTTGTACAATTAATGCAGTATTTAATTATACAATCATAATTTATTTATCCCTATCATTTGCCCCCCAACTTTTGGGAAACATTGAATAGGTTTCGCAGAAGTTAAGTCTATTTGTTCCCTTACAGGGTTTCGTTTTTCCGTAAAGTGTGGAGCGACCTACACGTTTACAACGAATTTTTCCTTTTATTTAGGAATTATTTTGATTTCCAGGAATTTTTCCCTTATTTCCGGGATTTTTCCCTAATTTCTGGATTTTTCCCTAATTTTTCTGGGATTTTCCCTAATTTTTCTGGGATTTTTCCTTATTTTTCTGGGATTTATCCTTAATTTATGGATTTTTCCCTTAATTTCTGGATTTTTCCCTTAATTTCTGGGATTTATCCTTAACTTCTGGGATTTATCCGTAATTTTCTGGATTTATCCGTAATTTTCTGGATTTATCCGCAATTTTCTGGATTTATCCGTAATTTTCTGGATTTATCCGCAATTTTCTGGATTTATCCGTAATTTTCTGGATTTATCCGTAATTTTCTGGATTTATCCGTAATTTTCTGGATTTATCCGTAATTTTCTGGATTTATCCGCATACAAAATTGATTAGGATGCAGAAGAAATTGATCAGGATTCAGCCAAATCGATCAGAATTCCTGCTCGATTTCGATCAGGATCCTGATCGAATTAACTCAGGATCTTACACTCTGGTCGACAGGATTCCTGATCGATTTCGATCAGGGCTCTGATCGAATTGATCTTCAAAGTGACACCCTAGTCGACGACTGTTACACGTGCTTAATCGATCAGGATTCCTGATCGATTTCGATCAGGACTCTGATCGAATTAAGCGATTTTCTATCGTTCTGATCGAATGGAATATCGATCAGGATTTTCTTTTGTGTCGATCAGGACTCTGATCGATCTTAGGGGATTTCTTCCCTCCTGTTCGAATAATATATCGACCAGGATTCTCTTTGGTATCGATCAGGACTCTGATCGATCTTAGGGGATTTCTTCCCTTCTGTTCGAATAATATATCGACCAGGATTCTCTTTTGTATCGATCAGGACTCTGATCGGATTTAGGGGATTTCTTCCCTTCTGTTCGAATAATATATCGACCAGGATTCTCTTTTGTATCGATCAGGACTCTGATCGGATTTAGGGGATTTCTTCCCTCCTGTTCGAATAATATATCGACCAGGATTCTGATCGATCCAGTTTAAAACTCTGGTCGATTTTTGACCATTCATTTTCCATATGAGCTTCTAGATTATTCCTGATATTTCTAGTATACGGGCTTTTAGGTTGGGCCTGGCTAAATGGGCCTAAAAACGCCTCGTATTCCGAGCTTTTCGCCTATATAAGTGTAGTGTGAAGTGAGAATCCTCACTTCACTTCTCATTTCTCATTTTCTTCTACAAACTTCTCTAGAGTTCTCCCTTTGAGTAGGCGATTTCCGGCGAGCACACAGCCACCGTAGCTCCACCATTCTCAAGTATTTCTGGGTTTCAAGCTTTTAAACGAAGTATATCAATGGCGGACCGCGACTTGGCTCGTTTGCAGAAGATGAATGTCTCTAAGAGAGGTACAAACATTCAAATTCAATCTCCATATACTTCTCTCATTGACATGATTAACTCGAGAGGTGATGAATATCCTTCTCTATCTGAGTTAGATTCGTATAATCATGGTAACACTTTTCATGAGTTAGACGGTAGAATAGAGTCTATGAACACCCTGTACAGACTTCCACCCCACCTTAGGATCACTCCAGCCGCCCCTGGGGATAGGACTTGTAATTGGGAGGGGGATACCCTGTTCATTTATCGAGGAGCCCTGACCGCAGGTCTTAGGTTCCCATTCCACGAATTTATTCCTCGTTTATTAGCCGATGTACAAATCAACCCTTGTTAACTCCCTCCTAACGCCTGGAGGAATATTATCTGTTTTATGGTCCTTTGTCTCAGGAATAACTTCCCTCTTTCCGTAGCTGTCTTTAGGAAAGTTTTCCAATTCTATAATAGCTCCATGAGTCAACCGGGATGGGTTTTAATTCGCCAACGACCCAAAGTTCCCCATATCTTTGATAGTAACTCTATAGTCGAGAACAACCCTAAATGGAGGGATGAGTTTGTGAGGCTGACCTGGGCTGGGGGTGATTGGGCCACACTCTTCCGTAGGCCATTTTGCAAGGTATCAGATGGTAGTCCTGGTAGTATCAGATTGACTGATGAGGAGGAGGTGGCCTACCAGGCCTTAATTTCAGATGATGGGAAAACGGATACCTGGACCCTTTTAGAGGAGTTTTCCTTGAAGAAAGTTGGTCTCTCCCAGGCCAGTGATAAGGGTAAATTTATACCTGCGTAATTATTTTTCCTTCTCTTTAATCGCACTTTTTCTTTTTTTCTGGATTTTAATGTTCCTTCTACTTTTCCTTTCAGCTTGCGAGGCCATCAATAATGTTAACAGGCCTAAGGAGGGGGAGTCAGGCCGTCAGAAAAGGGCCAAGCTAAACAGGGACCCTAGGAGCAAACCTGACGGTCCTTCTTTTCTTAAGCCCCACGTCCCGGTGGTCGAGCTGGGGGACGATGTGGATCCTCCACTTAAGGCACATTCCTTCAGGCCTAACTGGGGCTTCAGGAGGAGCGATACGGTGGTTGGATCCACCAAACACGCTAAAGATTGGTCTTATCACTCCGTCACTCCCCATGACTTTACTGACATTGTTACGGGGAGTGATATTGAGACTATTGAGCTTCTGGGTTCTCAAGCCCAAGCTGCGGTAATTTTCTTTCTCTCCTTCTTTGAATCCCAACTTTCTTGTATTCCAACGAACTTGTGCTAACTCATACATATTTCTTTGCAGAGTAATACCTACTTCCAGGCGGCCCTCCATCAGGCTAGGTCCTGGAAGGGTAACTCAGATGGGTTTGAGAAAGAGATGAAGAAATGGGAGGAGAGAGCCAAGGTCCTGGAGAAGAAGCTGGACACGAAGAAAGAGGAGCTGGCTCAGGCTCATTCCGAGCTGGTGAAACTTAGGAGCGATAAGGATAAGCTCATCGATGACTACATGGATTCTGACAAGTTTAAGAATCTCATGGAGATTCATGATGAGGGTCTTTATTCCCTACAGTTTACTCAGGGATGGGATGCGGCCGTGAAGGCTGTTTCTGAGAAGTACCCGGGCTTAGTCGACCCTAAGGACTTTATAAGTCCTAAGCAGGCTGAGTCAGAGGACAGCATAGACGCCCTCTTCGACTCTCCTCAGCCAGATGATCGCATCTTGGATCCTAACACTGCTTCTCCTCCCGCTTCTCCTGCGAAGGACGCTGAAGGCGCTGATAAGGAGAAAGAGAATGAAGGCTCCCGCATGGAGGAGTAGTTTTTCTATTTTGTAATTTTATCCTTAATTTATGTCTGGACTTTTGTTTGTATTAAAACTTATTACCCTGCGGGGCTATGCTACTTTCCTTATTTGCATTCTCTCCTTCATTTTTCCGATACTTTAATATTCAAACTTGGCTTAATGGGCCACACAAGTATTATCACAACTCAAACATCCATAGGTTGAAATAATTTTGAACCCTTCAATTTCAAGTCTGGTTTTCCAAAACCTTACATAATATGGGTTCGACCCTGATCTATAATAGCTAAAAAAGAAAAATACTATGCAAACAAAGCTTCAAGGTGCTTTTAAACCTACTTGTCATAATGACAAGTGAGAATCGTACTTCGACCATCTTACACGTAGTAAACCTTCAGGTTTTGTGCGTGCCAGGTTCTCGGGACTTCAAAACCATCCATAGTCTCCAGCTTGTAGGTTCCTCTACCCTGAACGCTCTTGACTCTATACGGCCCTTCCCAATTTGGGGTAAGCTTTCCTTTCTGTCCGACACCAGAAGCCTCTATTTTTCTCAAGACTAGGTCACCTTGTTTGAAAAACCTCTCTTTAACCCTTAGGTTATAGTAGAATGAAGCCTTTTTCTGATATTCTACTATCTTTGCGTGTGCTTTATCTCGCACTTCATCGATTAAATCCAGGGCTAACTTCTGCCCTTCCTCATTTTCTTTTTCATCAAAAGCCTGAATCCTTGGAGAGGAATGTGATATCTCCACGGGAACTACTGCTTCTGCCCCATATGCCAACATGAAAGGAGTTGCATTTGTCGTGACTCTACAGGTAGTTCTATAGGCCCATAATATGGGAAGTATCTCATCCACCCAATTATTTCTTGACTTTTCGATTCTCTTCTTTAGTCCATCCAGGATTATCCGATTTGCTACCTCCGCTTGCCCATTGGCTTGCGGGTGAGCCACAGAGGTGAACCGTAACTCAATTTCATTTTCTCCGCAATACTTCTTGAATTCCTCGTTGTTGAATTGTGTTCCATTGTCAGTGACGAGGATACGGGGAATTCCATATCGACACATAATGTTTTCCCACAGGAATTGTGCAACCTGTTTAGTTGTGATTTTGGCCAAGGGCTTGGCTTCAATCCACTTAGTGAAATAATCAATGGCTACAATCAGAAACTTCCTTTGTGCTGTGGCCGTAGGAAAAGGCCCTAGAATATCCATCCCCCACATAGCAAAGGGAATAGGTGAGTTGATGGAGGTCAGCATCTCGGGGGGTTGTCTGGCCACTGGTGCATGTTTCTGACAGCGATCACACTTCTTTACATATTCTTTGGCATCAGCCATCATTTCTGGCCAATAGAAGCCTAAACGGGTTATCTTATGAGCCAAGGCCCTGCCCCCCAAGTGTTGTCCACAAATACCTTCATGTACTTCTTCAAGAGCCAAGCGTGCCTCATCGGGCCTGAGACACCTCAAGTAGGGAACCACGAAAGATCTTTTGTAAAGAATCCCATCTATCAAAGAGTACCTTAGTGCCCGAACAGTTAACTTCCGTGCTTCAGTTGCATCATTTGGCAACCAACCGGTCTGAATGTGAGCCTTGATGGGATCAATCCATGACGTCCCCAAGCCTACGGGAGCCACAAGCTTAACATCTATGCTTCGTGTCTTCAAAACACGGAAGTACACACTCCCTGAACTCTCTTCAATCTCAGATGAAGCAAATTTTGATAGCGCATCTGCTTTAGCATTTTCTTCCCTTGGAATGTGTTCAACATGGCATTCATTAAATTGGGTCATCACAGCCCTTACTAGGCGAGCATACTTAGCCATCGTATCATCTCTTGCCTCAAATTCTCCCTTTACCTGGGATATGATCAGCTTCGAGTCTCCACGGACCTTTAAGTTTTTGACTCTAAGTGTCCCAGCTAGACCAAGGCCAGCAATCAGGGCTTCATACTCTGCCTCATTGTTTGTGGTTGGGAAGTCTAGCTTCATGGCATACTCAATTAAGAATCCATCAGGGCTTTGCAAAACCAACCCTGCTCCACTGGAATTTGTTTTTGATGCTCCATCAAAATAGAGAACCCAATATTCTTTCTCCTTGTCCCCATTGTCGACTCCCTTGTCTTGAGGTATGGTATCTTCCTGCCCCCCGACTTCTTGGTTGGGTATGGTACATTCCACCACGAAGTCAGCTAGTGCCTGGGCTTTTATGGCCGTACGTGGCTTATACTTGAGATCGAACTCTCCCAACTCTATTGCCCACTTAATCAGTCTCCCACTTGCCTTGGGACTGTGAATGATATTTCTCAGTGGCTGATTTGTTAGCACTTCAATTTGGTGAGCTTGAAAATAAGGACGCAGCTTTCTTGAAGCCATTACCAAGGCTAAAGCGAATTTCTCAATGGCTGAATAATTCAACTCAGCACCATGCAAAATTTTGCTGACATAGTATACGGGTTTCTGAACTTTCAGTTCCTCCTTAACCAACACCGCGCTCAAGGTGCTTTCTGAAACAGCCAAGTATAAGAATAAAACTTCACTCAGAACTGGCTTGGCCAACAACGGGGCCTGGCCCATATACTTCTTTAACTCTTCAAATGCCTTCTGATTTTCCTCACTCCATACAAAGTCTTTAATGTTCTTTAATGACTTGAAGAATGACAAGCACTTGTCTCCTGACTTGGAGATGAATCGTCCTAGCGCAGCAACCCTTCCTGTGAGTTTTTGAACATCCTTGACAGTTTTTGGGGGTTCCATGTCCAGGATTGCCTTTATTTTATCGGGGTTAGCCTCAATTCCCCTCTTTGAGACCATCAATCCCAAGAATTTTCCAGATCCTACTCCGAAAGCACACTTCGTGGGATTCAACATCATCTTGTGGTACCTCAGGACCTCAAAAGCTTCCCTCAAATGGGTTATATGATCAGTCTTTACTAGACTCTTGACTAGCATGTCATCAACATAGACTTCCATAGTCTTCCCAATAAGATCCTTGAAAATTTTATTCACCAACCTTTGATAGGTGGCTCCTGCATTCTTGAGACCAAACGCCATAACAAGATAACAATAAACACCAAAGTCAGTGATAAATGATACCTTTGGAATGTCATCCTTATGCATTTTGATCTGGTTGTATCCGCTAAACCCATCCATGAAACTCAGCATCTCATGTCCAGCGGTGGCATCAATCAAAGTATCAATTCTAGGCAGCGGAAAACAGTCTTTGGGGCATGCATCATTCAGATCGGTGAAGTCTATACACATCCTCCACTTTCCATTAGCCTTCTTCACCATTACAGGGTTTGCTAACCACTCCGGAAATTGAATCTCCTCAATGAAACCAGCCTCTAAGAGCTTTTCCACTTCCTGCTTTATAGCCTCTTGTCTTTCCGGGGCAAAATTTCTTTTCTTTTGTTTCACTGTCTTCCGACTTGGATCCACGTTTAGCTTGTGAGTAATTAACTCCGGGTCTATGCCTGGCATATCAGCTGCTGACCATGCAAACACATCACTATTTTCTTGCAAAAATTTCACTAACTTCCCTCTAAGGGGCTCCTCTAATGTGGCTCCAATGAAAGTCATCCTCTCAGGATTCTTGGGATCTAAAGGAACCGAAACCAACTCTTCTGCTGGCCTTCCTCTATTCTCATCATTTTCTCGAACATCCATATCTTCAATAGGAAGAACCTGCCCCCCGACTCCATCTGCCCTCAAAGAGGCCACATAACAGCTTCTAACCATTTTTTGATCTCCTCTCTCTTCTCCAATCCCGTTTCGGGTGGGAAACTTCATGACTGAATGGTAGGAAGAGGGGACTGCCTTGAAGGCATGTATCCCTGTTCTCCCCATGATAGCATTATAAGTTGAACTAGCCTTTACCACTACGAAATCCAGCATCTGCGTTGCTTGCCTTGGCTCCGTACCTATGGTGGTTGGCAACTTGATTATCCCTTCCACAGGACATTCTACTCCAGCAAATCCATATATCGGCATGTCGGTTGGTGTTAACTGGGAGTCGTTATACCCCATCCTTAGAAAGGTGTCGTGGAGCAAGATATCCACAGAAGCACCATTATCCACAAGGACCCTCTTAACCGGGCTATTTCCTATTATTGGTGTTATGACCAGCGGGTCGTCATGGGGAAACTTCACACCCTCTAGGTCGGAATCATCAAAAGCCAATGTTACTTCTGTCCTGGCCCTCTTCGGGGCTTCTCCAACAATATGCATAACCTCTCTAGTATATGCCTTTCTGGAATTTTTGGACAATCCAGCAGCAGTTGGACCTCCAAAGATCGTGTTTATCACAGGCCCTTGAGGTCTCGGCCCTCCATAAATGGTGTTTATAACTGGTCCTCTAGGTTGGGGATTCCGCCCCTGATCATCTTGGTCCCTCCTACGATCTTCAAAGTTCTTCCTTCCATTATTATTTCTGTCCCCTCCATCTCCAGTATACTTATTCAATCTTCCTTTTCGAATCAAAAACTCAATTTCATCTTTCAATTGCCTACACTCATCGGTGTCATGGCCAACATCTTTGTGAAACCTGCAATACTTGCCCCTATCTAGCTTGGCGGGATCAGCCTTCAAGGGCTTAGGCCAGCGAATATCTCTATCTTTCTCAATCTCCATCAAAATCTGACTTCTGGGAGCATTCAGCTTAGCGTATTCAGTGAACTTTTGCCCAGGTCCTCCCTTCTTGGGGGTTGAATCAGGGTTTTGTTCGGTTCTAGGATACTTGTCCTTAGCGATATACTCCAAATCAGTTTTTCGTTTCTTGCCTCCAGTGGGCTCATTACTTACTACGGTCTTCCTCATACTTTCTTCAACCTTGATATACTTCCCTGCCCTCTCTTGGAGCTGCAACATGCTCTCAGGGGGTCGTTTGGCCAAAGACATCTTAAAAAACTCATCCCTAGTTCCTTGTTGCAGTGCTATCATGGCTACCTTATCATCAAGGTCTGGGACTTTTAAAGCCTCCTTTGTAAAACGATTCAGGTAATCTCTTAAGTATTCCTTAGCTCCTTGCACAAGACTCATAAGAGATGCTGAACTTTTCTCATGGACTCTTCCACTGATGAATTGCTTAATAAAAGCCTGACTTAGTTCTCTGAATGATCCAATAGAATTTGGGGGTAGGCGACTGTACCATCTTTGAGCCATACCCGACAGGGTTTGAGGGAAGGCCCGACATTTTATAGCATCATTCACGGGTTGCAGCAGCAGTGCATTAGAGAATGTCCTAACATGATTAGCGGGGTCTCCCGTGCCATCATAGGCTTTGATAGTGGGCATCTTGAATTTTCTCGAGATATGGGCATTCATTATCTCTTCTGTGAAGGGTGGAGTTGGATCATCAGGATCTCCAAGGGGAAGGAGATTGCTTGGATCAGTTCTTGGGACAGCAGCCCTTCTTCTTACCGGACCATCCAGGTCTATGATAGGAGGAGGATTTCTCCCCCTAGGAGGTATGTGGGATCTGGTGGCTTGGTGAGCCTCCAAATCACGTCTCAGCCTTTGGATTTCAGCCTCATGAGCCCTGATCTTTTCCTGCACTTCTTGGGGATTCGCCCCTGGGGTGCTTTGGGGGCGTTGCCTTCCATCGGCCATTGGCTCTTTTCCAGGACGCCTCCTTCTCGGGGCCACTTCATCATCCGAAGATTCGGAGTCTCTCTCAGTGTATGGACCAGAAAATTCCCGATCCTCAGGGATAGGATCCAAACCTCGTATATAGGGGGGCGACCGCCCTCGTGCTTCGCTTCGCCCAGCATATCCACTTCCTCCAACCTCAGGGTGAAGGGGCATCCCATAAGGGGGGTTAGTAGTAACAATAGTTGAATATTCATACCCGACGGGTCGAGAATTCACAGGTATATGTATTTGTTGAACTTGGGGATTCGTACCTTGAATAATCGGGGGAGTTGTCCCTTGTGGCTGAGGATGAGTTGCCCCTGTCTGGGCTTCCCCCTGAGTAGATGCATAAGTTGAATGGGGAGGAACCTCCACGGTTGATGAAATCACCTGGGTTGTCCCTGATGGTGTTCCCTCCTCCAGAGTGCTGGTTGTTCTCCGTGTTCTCGCCATGGTTGTTGTTGCGTTTTTCCCACAGACGGCGCCAAATGTTATGGATAAAAAACTAAGGTTATTATTTGCTGTATTTATTACTAAGATTCGGGAGCTCAAGGCCTTTAATGGCTGCTCTCGTGTTTCGTAGCTCAAATCTGCCTTTACGAGATGCCTACGTATCTCTGTGAATTAGAGAATCAAGCCAAAAAACGTAGTTTTGATTGGTGGGGGTGAGACCCCTTATATAGATGTGGGAGTCCTTGAATTGGACTTGGTATAGGAGACTTGGTGGACAAGCCTCTGAATTAGGATAGACTTAGGAGTCCTAGGAAGTAGGAAGCTGATTCCTTATCCTTTTAGGTCCCCTTGAGGCTAATCTATAAGGATTTATATCCTTATCGGGACTCTTCTCAATAGCTGATTTTTCCCTTATTAATTAATTACGAAATTAATTAATAATTAGGGCTTTTGGGCCTTTTTTATTCCATCAGGCCTGATCTGGTCCATCAGGCTTAACCTTTCTGGTCTGAGTTTCATATATCTTTTTATTGGGCCTAGCAGCCCACAACTTGTACAATTAATGCAGTATTTAATTATACAATCATAATTTATTTATCCCTATCAGATTCACTTCTGGACGACCTCGAATCGACGCGAATGCAATTTCATAAATCCATACGGACAAATTATGAAAAGAAATTCAAAAAAAGGGCCGCCTCAATTTTTGCTCCATACCTCGTGTACTACCCCCTACGAGGATTATTCGGAAACCGAGTTCCATTCGATTCAGCTCCGATTCACTTCCGCACGACTCCGAATGGACGCGAATCCAATTTCATAAATCTATAGGGACAAATTATGAAAAGAAATTGAATAAACGGCCGCCTCATTTTTTGCTCCATACCTCGTGTACTACCCCATACGAGGATTATTCGGAAACCGAGTTCCATTCGTTTCAGCTCCGATTCACATTCGCACGACCCCGAATGGACGCGAATACAATTTCATAAATCCATAGGGAAAAATTATGAAAAGAAATCCAAAAAATGGGCCGCCTCAATTTTTGCTCCATACCTCGTGTACAACCCCCTACGAGGATTATTCAGAAACCGAGTTCCATTCGTTTCAACTCCGATTCATTTCTGGACGACCCCGAATCGACCCGAATGCAATTTCATAAATCCATACGGACAAATTATGAAAAGAAATTCAAAAAAAGGGCCGCCTCAATTTTTGCTCCATACCTCGTGTACTACCCCTACGAGGATTATTTGGAAACCGAGTTCCATTCGTTTCAGCTCCGATTCACTTCTGCACGACCCCGAATGGACGCGAATGCAATTTCATAAATCCATAGGGACAAATTATGAAAAGAAATCCAAAAAACGGGTCGCCTCAATTTTTGCTTCGTACCTCGTGTACAACCACCTACGAGGATTATTCGGAAACCGAGTTCCATTCGTTTCAGCCTCGATTCACTTTCGGACGACCCCGAATGGACGCGAATGCAATTTCATAAATCGAGAGGGACAAATTATGAAAAGAAATCCAAAAAATGGGCCGGCTCAATTTTTGCTACTTACCTCGTGTACTACCCCCTACGAGGATTATTCGGAAACCGAGTTCCATTCGTTTCAGCTCCGATTAACTTCCGGACGACCCCGAATGAACGCGAATGCAATTTCATAAATCCATAGGGGCAAATTATGAAAAGAAATCCAAAAAGCGGGCCGCCTCAATTTTTGCTCCGTACCTCGTGTACAACCACCTACGAGGATTATTCGGAAACCGAGTTCCATTCGTTCAGCCTCGATTCAATTCCGGACGAGCCCGAATGGACGCGAATGCAATTTCATAAATCCATAGGGACAAATTATGAAAAGAAATCCAAAAAATGGGCCGGTTCAATTTTTGCTCCATACATCGTGTACTACCCCCTACGAGGATTATTCGAAAATCGAGTTCCATTCGTTTCAGCCTCGATTCACTTCCGGATGACCCTGAATGGACGCGAATGCAATTTCATAAATCCATAGGGACAAATTATGAAAAGAAATCCAAAAAACGGGCCGTCTCAATTTTTGCTCCATACCTCGTGTACTACCCCCTACGAGGATTATTTGGAAATCGAGTTCCATTCGTTTCTGCTCCGATTCACTTCCGGACGACCCCGAATGAACGCGAATGCAATTTCATAAATCCATAGGGACAAATTATGAAAAGAAATCCAAAAAGCGGGCCGCCTCAATTTTTGCTCCGTACCTCGTGTACAACCACCTACGAGGATTATTCGGAAACCGAGTTCCATTCGTTTCAGCCTCAATTCACTTCCGGACGACCCCGAATGGACGCAAATGCAATTTCATAAATCCATAGGGATAAATTATGAAAAGAAATCCAAAAAACGGGCCGGCTCAATTTTTGCTCCATACCTCGTGTACTACCCCCTACGAGGATTATTCGGAAACCGAGTTCCATTCGTTTCAGCTCCGATTCACTTCCGGACGACCCTGAATGAACACGAATGCAATTTCATAAATCCATAGGGACAAATTATGAAAAGAAATCCAAAAAATGGGCCGCCTCAATTTTTGCTCCATACCTCGTGTTCTACCCCCTACGAGTATTATTCGGGAACCGAGTTCCATTCGTTTCAGCTCCGATTCACTTCCGGACGACCCCGAATGGACGCAAATGAAATTTCATAAATTCATAGGGACAAATTATAAAAAGAAATTGAAAAAATGGCCTGACTCATTTTTTGCTCCATACCTCGTGTACTACCCCCTACGAGGTATATTCGGAAACCGAGTTCCATTCGTTTCAGCTCTGATTCACTTCCGGACGACCCCGAATGGATGTGAATGCAATTTCATAAATCCATAGGGACAAATTATGAAAAGAAATCAAAAAAACGGCCCACCTCAATTTTTGATCCATACGTCGTGTACTACCCCCTACTAGGATTATTTGGAAACCGAGTTCCATTTGTTTCAGCACCGATTCACTTCGGACGACCCCGAATGGACGCGAATGCAATTTCATAAATCAATAGGGATAAAATATGAAAAGAAATCCAAAAAACGGGATGCCTCAATTTTTGCTCCATACCACGTGTACAACCCCTTACGAGGATTATTCAGAAACCGAGTTCCATTCGTTTCAGCTCCGATTCACTTCTGGACGACCTCGAATCGACGCGAATGCAATTTCATAAATCCATACGAACAAATTATGAAAAGAAATTCAAAAAAAGGGCCGCCTCAATTTTTGCTCCATACCTCGTGTACTACCCCCTACGAGGATTATTCGGAAACCGAGTTCCATTCGATTCAGCTCCGATTCACTTCCGCACGACTCCGAATGGAAGCGAATCCAATTTCATAAATCTATAGGGACAAATTATGAAAAGAAATTGAATAAACGGCCGCCTCATTTTTTGCTCCATACCTCGTGTACTACCCCATACGAGGATTATTCGGAAACCGAGTTCCATTCGTTTCAGCTCCGATTCACATTCGCACGACCCCGAATGGACGCGAATACAATTTCATAAATCCATAGGGAAAAATTATGAAAAGAAATCCAAAAAATGGGCCGCCTCAATTTTTGCTCCATACCTCGTGTACAACCCCCTACGAGGATTATTCAGAAACCGAGTTCCATTCGTTTCAACTCCGATTCATTTCTGGACGACCCCGAATCGACCCGAATGCAATTTCATAAATCCATACGGACAAATTATGAAAAGAAATTCAAAAAAAGGGCCGCCTCAATTTTTGCTCCATACCTCGTGTACTACCCCTACGAGGATTATTTGGAAACCGAGTTCCATTCGTTTCAGCTCCGATTCACTTCCGCACGACCCCGAATGGACGCGAATGCAATTTCATAAATCCATAGGGACAAATTATGAAAAGAAATCCAAAAAACGGGCCGCCTCAATTTTTGCTTCGTACCTCGTGTACAACCACCTACGAGGATTATTCGGAAACCGAGTTCCATTCGTTTCAGCCTCGATTCACTTTCGGACGACCCCGAATGGACGCGAATGCAATTTCATAAATCGAGAGGGACAAATTATGAAAAGAAATCCAAAAAACGGGCCGGCTCAATTTTTGCTACTTACCTCGTGTACTACCCCCTACGAGGATTATTCGGAAACCGAGTTCCATTCGTTTCAGCTCCGATTAACTTCCGGACGACCCCGAATGAACGCGAATGCAATTTCATAAATCCATAGGGAAAAATTATGAAAAGAAATCCAAAAAGCGGGCCGCCTCAATTTTTGCTCCGTACCTCGTGTACAACCACCTACGAGGATTATTCGGAAACCGAGTTCCATACGTTTCAGCCTCGATTCACTTCCAGACGACCCCGAATGGACGCGAATACAATTTCATAAATCCATAGGGACAAATTATGAAAAGAAATCCAAAAAACGGGCCGGTTCAATTTTTGCTCCATACCTCGTGTACTACCCCCTACGAGGATTATTCGAAAACCGAGTTCCATTCGTTTCAGCTCCGATTCACTTCCGGACGACCCCGAATGAACGCAAATGCAATTTCATAAATCCATAGGGAAAAATTATGAAAAGAAATCCAAAAAATGGGCCACCTCAATTTTTTCTCCATACCTCGTGTTCTACCCCCTACGAGGATTATTCGGGAACCGAGTTCCATTCGTTTCCGCTCCGATTCACTTCCGGACGACCCCGAATGGACGCGAATGCAATTTCATAAATCCATAGGGACAAATTATAAAAAGAAATTGAAAAAATGGCCTGACTCATTTTTTGCTCCATACCTCGTGTACTACCCCTACGAGGTATATTCGGAAACCGAGTTCCATTCGTTTCAGCTCTGATTCACTTCCGAACGACCCCGAATGGACGCGAATGCAATTTCATAAATCCGTAGGGACAAATTATGAAAAGAAATAAAAAAAATGGCCAACCTCAATTTTTGATCAATACCTCGTGTACTACCCCCTACTAGGATTATTCGGAAACCGAGTTCCATTTGTTTCAGCACCGATTCACTTCGGACGACCCCGAATGGACGCGAATGCAATTTCATAAATCAATAGGGATAAATTATGAAAAGAAATCCAAAAAACGGGATGCCTCAATTTTTGCTCCATACCACGTGTACAACCCCTTACGAGGATTATTCAGAAACCGAGTTCCATTCGTTTCAGCTCCGATTCACTTCTGGACGACCCCGAATCGACGCGAATGCAATTTCATAAATCCATACGGACAAATTATGAAAAGAAATTCAAAAAAAGGGCCGCCTCAATTTTTGCTCCATACCTCGTGTACTACCCCCTACGAGGATTATTCAGAAACCGAGTTCCATTCGTTTCAGCTCCGATTCACTTCCGGACGACCCCGAATCGACGCGAATACAATTTCATAAATCCATGCGGACAAATTATGAAAAGAAATTCAAAAAAAGGGCCGCCTCATTTTTTGCTCCATACCTCGTGTACTACTCCCTACGAGGATTATTCGGAAACCGAGTTCTATTCGTTTCAGCTCTGATTCTCTTCCGCACGACCCCGACTAGACGTGAATGCAATTTCATAAATCCATAGGGACAAATTATGAAAAGAAATCGAAAAAACGGGTCACTTTAATTTTTGCTCCATACCTTGTGTTACCGTGTACAACCCCCTACGAGGATTATTCGGAAACAGAGTTCCATTCGTTTCAGTTCCAATTCACTTTGGACGAACCCGAATGAACACGAATGCAATTTCATAAATCCATAGGGACAAATTATGAAAATAAATCCAAAAAATGGCCCACCTAAATTTTTGCTCCATACCTCGTGTACTATCCCCTACGAGGATTATTCGGTAACCGAGTTCCATTCGTTTCAGCTCCGATTCACTTCAGGACGAACCCCAATGGACGCTAAAGGAATTTCATAAATCCATAGGGACAAATTATGAAAAGAAATTGAAAAAACGACCGTCTCATTTTCTGCTCCATACCTCGTGTACTACCCCATTCGAGTATTATTCGGAAACTGAGTTCCATTCATTTCAGCTCCGATTCACTTTCGCATGACCCCGAATGGACGCGAATGCAATTTCATAAATCCATAGGGAAAAATTATGAAAAGAAATCCAAAAAATGGGTCGCCTCAATTTTTGCTCCATACCTCGTGTACAACCCCCTACGAGGATTATTCAGAAACCGAGTTCCATTCGTTTCAGCTCCGATTCACTTCTGGACGACCCCGAATCGACGCGAATGCAATTTCATAAATCCATACGGACAAATTATAAAAACAAATTCAAAAAAAGGGCCGCCTCAATTTTTGCTCCATACCTCGTATACTACCCCTACGAGGATTATTCGGAAACCGAGTTCCATTCGTTTCAGCACCGATTCACTTCCGCACGACCCCGAATGGACGCGAATGCAATTTCATAAATCCATAGGGACAAATTATGAAAAGAAATCCAAAAAACGGGCCGCCTCAATATTTGCTTCGTACCTCGTGTACAACCACCTACGAGGATTATTCGGAAACCGAGTTCCATTTGTTTCAGCCTCGATTCACTTCCGGACGACTCCGAATGGACGCGAATGCAATTTCATAAATCGAGAGGGACAAATTATGAAAAGAGATCCAAAAAACGGTCCGGCTCAATTTTTGCTACTTACCTCGTGTACTACCCCCTACGAGGATTATTCGGAAACCGAGTTCCATTCGTTTCAGCTCCGATTCACTTCTGTACGACCCCGAATGAACGCGAATGCAATTTCATAAATCCATAGGGACAAATTATGAAAAGAAATCCAAAAAGCGGGCTGCCTCAATTTTTGCTCCGTACCTCGTGTACAACCACCTACGCGGATTATTCGGAAACCGAGTTCCATTCGTTTCAGCCTCGATTCACTTCCGGACGACCCCGAATGGACGCGAATGCAATTTCATAAATCCATAGGGACAAATTATGAAAAGAAATCCAAAAAATGGGTCGGCTCAATTTTTGCTCCATACCTCGTGTACTACCCCCTACGAGGATTATTCAAAAACCGAGTTCCATTCTTTTCAGCTCCGATTCACTTCCGGACGACCCCGAATGAACGCAAATGCAATTTCATAAATCCATAGGGACAAATTATGAAAACAAATTCAAAAAAAGGGTCGCCTCAATTTTTGCTCCATACCTCGTGTACTACCACTACGAGGATTATTCGGAAACCGAGTTCCATTCGTTTCAGCTCCGATTCACTTCCGCACGACCCCGAATGGACGCGAATGCAATTTCATAAATCCATAGGGACAAATTATGAAAAGAAATCCAAAAAACGGGCCGCCTCAATTTTTGCTTCGTACCTCGTGTACAACCACCTACGAGGATTATTCGGAAACCGAGTTCCATTCGTTCAGCCTCGATTCACTTCCGGACGACCCCGAATGGAAGCGAATGCAATTTCATAAATCGAGAGGGACAAATTATGAAAAGAAATCCAAAAAACGGGCCAGCTCAATTTTTGCTACTTACCTCGTGTACTACCCCCTACGAGGATTATTCGGAAACCGAGTTCCATTCGTTTCAGCTCCGATTCACTTCCGAACGACCCCGAATGGACGCGAATGCAATTTTATAAATCCGTAGGGACAAATTATGAAAAGAAATAAAAAAAATGGCCAACCTCAATTTTTGATCAATACCTCGTGTACTACCCCCTACTAGGATTATTCGGAAACCGAGTTCCATTTGTTTCAGCACCGATTCACTTCGGACGACCCCGAATGGACGCGAATGCAATTTCATAAATCAATAGGGATAAATTATGAAAAGAAATCCAAAAAACGGGATGCCTCAATTTTTGCTCCATACCACGTGTACAACCCCTTACGAGGATTATTCAGAAACCGAGTTCCATTCGTTTCAGCTCCGATTCACTTCTCGACGACCCCGAATCGACGCGAATGCAATTTCATAAATCCATACGGACAAATTATGAAAAGAAATTCAAAAAAAGGGCCGCCTCAATTTTTGCTCCATACCTCGTGTACTACCCCCTACGAGGATTATTCGGAAACCGAGTTCCATTCGTTTCAGCTCCGATTCACTTCCGGACGACCCCGAATCGACGCGAATAGCAATTTCATAAATCCATAGGGACAAATTATGAAAAGAAATTCAAAAAAGGGCCGCCTCATTTTTGCTCCATACCTCGTGTACTACCCCCTACGAGGATTATTCGGAAACCGAGTTCTATTCGTTTCAGCTCTGATTCATCTTCCGCACGACCCCGACTAGACGCTGAATGCAATTTCATAAATCCATAGGGACAAATTATGAAAAGAAATCGAAAAAACGGGTCGCCTTCAATTTTTGCTCCATACCTCGTGTACCGTGTACACCCCCTACGAGGATTATTCGGAAACAGAGTTCCATTCGTTTCAGCTTCCGATTCACTTCGGACGACCCCGAATGAACGCGAATGCAATTTCATAAATCCATAGGGACAAATTATGAAAATAAATCCAAAAAATGGCCCACATAAATTTTTGCTCCATACCTCGTGTACTATCCCCTACGAGGATTATTCGGTAACCGAGTTCCATTCGTTTCAGCTCCGATTCACTTCAGGACGAACCCCAATGGACGCGAAAGCAATTTCATAAATCCATAGGGACAAATTATGAAAAGAAATTGAAAAAACGACCGTCTCATTTTCTGCTCCATACCTCGTGTACTACCCCATTCGAGGATTATTCGGAAACTGAGTTCCATTCATTTCAGCTCCGATTCACTTTCGCATGACCCCGAATGGACGCGAATGCAATTTCATAAATCCATAGGGAAAAATTATGAAAAGAAATCCAAAAAATGGGTCGCCTCAATTTTTGCTCCATACCTCGTGTACAACCCCCTACGAGGATTATTCAGAAACCGAGTTCCATTCGTTTCAGCTCCGATTCACTTCTGGACGACCCTGAATCGACGCGAATGCAATTTCATAAATCCATACGGACAAATTATAAAAACAAATTCAAAAAAAGGGCCGCCTCAATTTTTGCTCCATACCTCGTATACTACCCCTACGAGGATTATTCGGAAACCGAGTTCCATTCGTTTCAGCACCGATTCACTTCCGCACGACCCCGAATGGACGCGAATGCAATTTCATAAATCCATAGGGACAAATTATGAAAAGAAATCCAAAAAACGGGCCGCCTCAATATTTCCTTCGTACCTCGTGTACAACCACCTACGAGGATTATTCGGAAACCGAGTTCCATTTGTTTCAGCCTCGATTCACTTCCGGACGACTCCGAATGGACGCGAATGCAATTTCATAAATCGAGAGGGACAAATTATGAAAAGAGATCCAAAAAACGGTCCAGCTCAATTTTTGCTACTTACCTCGTGTACTACCCCCTACGAGGATTATTCGGAAACCGAGTTCCATTCGTTTCAGCTCCGATTCACTTCCGGACGACCCCGAATGAACGCGAATGCAATTTCATAAATCCATAGGGACAAATTATGAAAAGAAATCCAAAAAGCGGGCTGCCTCAATTTTTGCTCCGTACCTCGTGTACAACCACCTACACGGATTATTCGGAAACCGAGTTCCATTCGTTTCAGCCTCGATTCACTTCCGGACGACCCCGAATGGACGCGAATGCAATTTCATAAATCCATAGGGACAAATTATGAAAAGAAATCCAAAAAATGGGCCGGCTCAATTTTTGCTCCATACCTCGTGTACTACCCCCTACGAGGATTATTCAAAAACCGAGTTCCATTCTTTTCAGCTCCGATTCACTTCCGGACGACCCCGAATGAACGCGAATGCAATTTCATAAATCCATAGGGACAAATTATGAAAACAAATTCAAAAAAAGGGTCGCCTCAATTTTTGCTCCATACCTCGTGTACTACCACTACGAGGATTATTCGGAAACCGAGTTCCATTCGTTTCAGCTCCGATTCACTTCCGCACGACCCCGAATGGACGCGAATGCAATTTCATAAATCCATAGGGACAAATTATGAAAAGAAATCCAAAAAACGGGCCGCCTCAATTTTTGCTTCGTACCTCGTGTACAACCACCTACGAGGATTATTCGGAAACCGAGTTCCATTCGTTCAGCCTCGATTCACTTCCGGACGACCCCGAATGGAAGCGAATGCAATTTCATAAATCGAGAGGGACAAATTATGAAAAGAAATCCAAAAAACGGGCCGGCTCAATTTTTGCTACTTACCTCGTGTACTACCCCCTACGAGGATTATTCGGAAACCGAGTTCCATTCGTTTCAGCTCCGATTCACTTCCGGACGACCCCGAATGAACGCGAATGCAATTTCATAAATCCACAGGGACAAATTATGAAAAGAATTCCAAAAAGCGGGCCGCCTCAATTTTTGCTCCGTACCTCGTGTACAACCACCTACGAGGATTATTCGGAAACCGAGTTCCATTCGTTTCAGCCTCGATTCACTTCCGGACGACCCCGAATGGACGCGAATGCAATTTCATAAATCCATAGGGACAAATTATGAAAAGAAATCCAAAAAACGGGCCGGTTCAATTTTTGCTCCAAACCTCGTGTACTACCCCCTACGAGGATTATTCGAAACCGAGTTCCATTCGTTTCAGCTCCGATTCACTTCCGGACGACCCCGAATGAACGCGAATGCAATTTCATAAATCCATAGGGACAAATTATGAAAAGAAATCCAAAAAACTGGGCCGCCTCAATTTTTGCTCCATACCTCGTGTTACTACCCCCTACGAGGATTATTCGGAACCGAGTTCCATTCGTTTCAGCTCCGATTCACTTCCGGACTGACCCCGAATGGACGCGAATGCAATTTCATAAATTCATAGGGACAAATTATGAAAAGAAATTGAAAAAATGGCCTGACTCAATTTTTGCTCCATACCTCGTGTACTACCCCCTACGAGGTATATTCGAAAACCGAGTTCCATTCGTTTCAGCTCTGATTCACTTCCGGACGACCCCGAATGGACGCGAATGCAATTTCATAAATCCATAGGGACAAATTATGAAAAGAAATCAAAAAAACGGGCCACATCAATTTTTGCTCCATACCTCGTGTACTACCCCCTACTAGGATTATTCGGAAACCGAGTTCCATTTGTTTCAGCACCGATTCACTTCAGACGCCCCGAATGGACGCGAATGCAATTTCATAAATCAATAGGGATAAATTATGAAAAGAAATCCAAAAAACAGGATGCCTCAATTTTTGCTCCATACCACGTGTACAACCCCCTACGAGGATTATTCAGAAACCGAGTTCCATTCGTTTCAGCTCCGATTCACTTCTGGATGACCCCGAATCACCGCGAATGCAATTTCATAAATCCATACAGACAAATTATGAAAAGAAATTCAAAAAAAGGGCCGCCTCAATTTTTGCTCCATACCTCGTGTACTACCCCCTACGAGGATTATTCGGAAACCGAGTTCCATTCGATTCAGCTCCGATTCACTTCCGCACGACCCCGAATGGACGCGAATGCAATTTCATAAATCCATAGGGACAAATGATGAAAAGAAATTGAATAAACGGCCGCCTCATTTTTTGCTCCATACCTCGTGTACTACTCCCTACGAGGATTATTCGGAAACCGAGTTCCATTCGTTTCAGCTCTGATTCTCTTCCGCACGACCCCGAATGGACATGAATGCAATTTCATAAATCCATAGGGACAAATTATGAAAAGAAATCAAAAAAATGGGTCGCTTCAATTTTTACTCCATACCTCGTGTTACCGTGTACAACCCCCTACGAGGATTATTCGGAAACAGAGTTCCATTCGTTTCAGTTCCAATTCACTTCGGACGAACCCGAATGAACACGAATGCAATTTCTTAAATCCATAGGGACAAATTATGAAAATAAATACAAAAAATGGGCCGCCTAAATTTTTGCTCCATACCTCGTGTACTATCCCCTACGAGGATTATTCGGTAACCGAGTTCCATTCGTTTCAGCTCCGATTCACTTCCGGATGAACCCCAATGGACGCGTAAGCAATTTTATAAATCCATAGGGACAAATTATGAAAAGAAATTGAAAAAACGACCACCTCTTTTTTTGCTCCATACCTCGTGTACTACCCCATTCGAGGATTATTCGGAAACCGAGTTCCATTCGTTTCAGCTCCGATTCACTTCCGCACGACCCCGAATGGACGCGAATGCAATTTCATAAATCCATAGGGACAAATTATGAAAAGAAATCCAAAAAATGGGCCGCCTCAATTTTTGCTCCATACCTCGTGTACTACCCCCTACGAGGATTATTCGAAAACCGAGTTCCATTCGTTTCAGCTCCGATTCACTTCCGGACGACCCCGAATCGACGCGAATGCAATTTCATAAATCCATACGGACAAATTATGAAAAGAAATTCAAAAAAAGGGCCGCCTCAATTTTTGCTCCATACCTCGTGTACTACCCCCTACGAGGATTATTCGGAAACCGAGTTCCATTCGTTTCAGCTCCGATTCACTTCCGCACGACCCCGAATGGACGCGAATGCAATTTCATAAATCCATAGGGACAAATTATGAAAAGAAATCCAAAAAACGGGCCGCCTCAATTTTTGCTTCAGTACCTCGTGTACTAACCACCTACGAGGATTATTCAGAAACCGAGTTCCATTCGTTTCAGCTCCGATTCACTTCCGGACGACCCCGAATGGACGCGAATGCAATTTCATAAATCGATAGGGACAAATTATGAAAAGAAATCCAAAAAATGGGCGGCCTCAATTTTTGCTACTTACCTCGTGTACTACCCCCTACGAGGATTATTCGGAAACCGAGTTCCATTCGTTTCAGCTCCGATTCACTTCCGGACGACCCCGAATGAACGCGAATGCAATTTCATAAATCCATAGGGACAAATTATGAAAAGAAATCCAAAAAAGCGGGCCGCCTCAATTTTTGCTCCGTACCTCGTGTACTACCACCTACGAGGATTATTCGGAAACCGAGTTCCATTCGTTTCAGCTCCGATTCACTTCCGGACGACCCCGAATGGACGCGAATGCAATTTCATAAATCCATAGGGACAAATTATGAAAAGAAATCCAAAAAACGGGCCGCTTCAATTTTTGCTCCATACCTCGTGTACTACCCCCTACGAGGATTATTCGGAAACCGAGTTCCATTCGTTTCAGCTCCGATTCACTTCCGGACGACCCCGAATGAACGCGAATGCAATTTCATAAATCCATAGGGACAAATTATGAAAAGAAATCCAAAAAATGGGCCGCCTCAATTTTTGCTCCATACCTCGTGTACTACCCCCTACGAGGATTATTCGGAAACCGAGTTCCATTCGTTTCAGCTCCGATTCACTTCCGGACGACCCCGAATGGACGCGAATGCAATTTCATAAATCCATAGGGACAAATTATGAAAAGAAATTGCAAAAAATGGCCTGCCTCAATTTTTGCTCCATACCTCGTGTACTACCCTCTACGAGGATTATTCGGAAACCGAGTTCCATTCGTTTCAGCTCTGATTCACTTCCGACGACCCCGAATGGACGCGAATGCAATTTCATAAATCCATAGGGACAAATTATGAAAAGAAATTCAAAAAACGGGCCGCCTCAATTTTTGCTCCATACCTCGTGTACTACCCCCTACGAGGATTATTCGGAAACCGAGTTCCATTCGTTTCAGCTCCGATTCACTTCCGGACGACCCCGAATGGACGCGAATGCAATTTCATAAATCCATAGGGACAAATTATGAAAAGAAATCCAAAAAACGGGCTGCCTCAATTTTTGCTCCATACCTCGTGTACTAACCCCCTACGAGGATTATTCGGAAACCGAGTTCCATTCGTTTCAGCTCCGATTCACTTCCGGACGACCCCGAATCGACGCGAATGCAATTTCATAAATCCATAGGGACAAATTATGAAAAGAAATCCAAAAAAGGGCCGCCTCAATTTTTGCTCCATACCTCGTGTACTACCCCCTACGAGGATTATTCGGAAACCGAGTTCCATTCGTTTCAGCTCCGATTCACTTCCGCACGACCCCGAATGGACGCGAATGCAATTTCATAAATCCATAGGGACAAATGATGAAAAGAAATTGAATAAACGGCTGCCTCATTTTTTGCTCCATACCTCGTGTACTACTCCCTACGAGGATTATTCGGAAACCGAGTTCCATTCATTTCAGCTCTGATTCTCTTCCGCACGACCCCGACTGGACATGAATGCAATTTCATAAATCCATACGGACAAATTATGAAAAAAAATCAAAAAAATGGGTCGCTTCAATTTTTGCTCCATACCTCGTGTTACCGTGTACAACCCCCCTACGAGGATTATTCGGAAACAGAGTTCCATTCGTTTCAGTTCCAATTCACTTCGGACGAACCCGAATGAACACGAATGCAATTTCATAAATCCATAGGGACAAATTATGAAAATAAATCCAAAAAATGGGCCGCCTAAATTTTTGCTCCATACCTCGTGTACTATCCCCTACGAGGATTATTCGGTCACCGAGTTCCATTCGTTTCAGCTCCGATTCACTTCCGGACGAACCCCAATGGACGCGAAAGCAATTTCATAAATCCATAGGGACAAATTATGAAAAGAAATTGAAAAAACGGGCCGCCTCATTTTTTGCTCCATACCTCGTGTACTACCCCATTACGAGGATTATTCGGAAACCGAGTTCCATTCGTTTCAGCTCCGATTCACTTCGCACGACCCCGAATGGACGCGAATGCAATTTCATAAATCCATAGGGACAAATTATGAAAGAAATCCAAAAAATGGGCTGCCTAAATTTTTGCTCCATACCTCGTGTACTACCCCTACGAGGATTATTCGGTAAACCGAGTTCCATTCGTTTCAGCTCCGATTCACTTCCGGACGACCCCGAATGGACGCGTAATGCAATTTCATAAATCCATAGGGACAAATTATGAAAAGAAATCGAAAAAACGGGCCGCCTCATTTTTGCTCCATACCTCGTGTACTACCCCATACGAGGATTATTCGGAAACCGAGTTCCATTCGTTTAAGCTCCGATTCACTTCCGCACGACCCCGAATGACGCGAATGCAATTTCATAAATCCATAGGGAAAAATTATGAAAAGAAATCCAAAAAATGGGCCGCCTCAATTTTTGCTCCATACCTCGTGTACAACCCCCTACGAGGATTATTCAGAAACCGAGTTCCATTCGTTTCAGCTCCGATTCACTTCCGGACGACCCCGAATTGACGCGAATGCAATTTCATAAATCCATACGGACAAATTATGAAAAGAAATTCAAAAAAAGGGCCTCCTCAATTTTTGCTCCATACCTCGTGTACTACCCCTACGAGGATTATTCGGAAACCGAGTTCCATTCGTTTCAGCTCCGATTCACTTCCGCACGACCCCGAATGGACGCGAATGCAATTTCATAAATCCATAGGGACAAATTATGAAAAGAAATCCAAAAAACGGGCCACCTCAATTTTTGCTTCGTACCTCGTGTACAACCACCTACAAGGATTATTCGGAAACCGAGTTCCATTCGTTTCAGCCTCGATTCACTTCCGGACGACCCCGAATGGACGCGAATGCAATTTCATAAATCGAGAGGGACAAATTATGAAAAGAAATCCAAAAAACGGGGCGGCTCAATTTTTGCTACTTACCTCGTGTACTACCCCCTACGAGGATTATTCGGAAACCGAGTTCCATTCGTTTCAGCTCCGATTCACTTCCGGACGACCCCGAATGAACGCGAATGCAATTTCATAAATCCATAGGGACAAATTATGAAAAGAAATCCAAAAAGCGGGCCGCCTCAATTTTTGCTCCGTACCTCGTGTACAACCACCTACGAGGATTATTCGGAAACCGAGTTCCATTCGTTTCAGCCTCGATTCACTTCCGGACGACCCCGAATGGACGCGAATGCAATTTCATAAATCCATAGGGACAAATTATGAAAAGAAATCCAAAAAACGGGCCGGTTCAATTTTTGCTCCATACCTCGTGTTCTACCCCCTACGAGGATTATTCGAAAACCGAATTCCATTCGTTTCAGCTACGATTCACTTCCGGACGACCCCGAATGAACGCGAATGCAATTTCATAAATCCATAGGGACAAATTATGAAAAGAAATCCAAAAAATGGGCCGCCTCAATTTTTGCTCCATACCTCGTGTTCTACCCCCTACGAGGATTATTCGGGAACCGAGTTCCATTCGTTTCAGCTCCGATTCACTTCCGGACGACCCCGAATGGACGCGAATGCAATTTCATAAATCCATAGGGACAAATTATAAAAAGAAATTGAAAAAATGGCCTGACTCATTTTTTGCTCCATACCTCGTGTACTACCCTCTACGAGGTATATTCGGAAACCGAGTTCCATTCGTTTCAGCTCTGATTCACTTCCAGACGACCCCGAATGGACGCGAATGCAATTTCATAAATCCTTAGGGAAAAATTATGAAAAGAAATTAAAAAAACGGCCACCTCAATTTTTGATCCATACCTCGTGTACTACCCCCTACGAGGATTATTCGGAAACCGAGTTCCATTCGTTTCAGCCCGATTCACTTCCGGACGACCCCGAATGGACGCGAATGCAATTTCATAAATTAATAGGGATAAATTAAGAAAAGAAATCCAAAAAACGGGATGCCTCAATTTTTGCTCCATACCACGTGTACAACCCCCAACGAGGATTATTCAGAAACCGAGTTCCATTCGTTTCAGCTCCGATTCACTTCTGGACGACCCCGAATCGACGCGAATGCAATTTCATAAATCCATACGGACAAATTATGAAAAGAAATTCAAAAAAGGGCCGCCTAAATTTTTGCTCCATACCTCGTGTACTACCCCCTACGAGGATTATTCGGAAACCGAGTTCCATTCGATTCAGCTCCAATTCACTTCCGCACGACCCCGAATGGACGCGAATGCAATTTCATAAATCCATAGGGACAAATGATGAAAAGAAATTGAATAAACGGCTGCCTCATTTTTTGCTCCATACCTCGTGTACTACTCCCTACGAGGATTATTCGGAAACCGAGTTCCATTCATTTCAGCTCTGATTCTCTTCCGCACGACCCCGACTGGACATGAATGCAATTTCATAAATCCATACGGACAAATTATGAAAAAAAATCAAAAAAATGGGTCGCTTCAATTTTTGCTCCATACCTCGTGTTACCGTGTACAACCCCCTACGAGGATTATTCGGAAACAGAGTTCCATTCGTTTCAGTTCCAATTCACTTCGGACGAACCCGAATGAACACGAATGCAATTTCATAAATCCATAGGGACAAATTATGAAAATAAATCCAAAAAATGGGCCGCCTAAATTTTTGCTCCATACCTCGTGTACTATCCCCTACGAGGATTATTCGGTCACCGAGTTCCATTCGTTTCAGCTCCGATTCACTTCCGGACGAACCCCAATGGACGCGAAAGCAATTTCATAAATCCATAGGGACAAATTATGAAAAGAAATTGAAAAAACGACCGCCTCTTTTTTGCTCCATACCTCGTGTACTACCCCATTCGAGGATTATTCGGAAACCGAGTTCCATTCGTTTCAGCTCTGATTCACTTTCGCACGACCCCGAATGGACGCGAATGCAATTTCATAAATCCATAGGGACAAATTATGAAAAGAAATCCAAAAAATGGGCCGCCTCAATTTTTGCTCCATACCTCGTGTACTACCCCCTACGAGGATTATTCGGAAACCGAGTTCCATTCGTTTCAGCTCCGATTCACTTCCGGACGACCCCGAATGGACGCGAATGCAATTTCATAAATCCATAGGGACAAATTATGAAAAGAAATTCGAAAAAACGGGCCGCCTCAATTTTTGCTCCATACCTCGTGTACTACCCCCTACGAGGATTATTCGGAAACCGAGTTCCATTCGTTTCAGCTCCGATTCACTTCCGCACGACCCCGAATGGACGCGAATGCAATTTCATAAATCCATAGGGACAAATTATGAAAAGAAATCCAAAAAATGGGCCGCCTCAATTTTTGCTCCATACCTCGTGTACTACCCCCTACGAGGATTATTCGGAAACCGAGTTCCATTCGTTTCAGCTCCGATTCACTTCCGGACGACCCCGAATTGACGCGAATGCAATTTCATAAATCCATACGGACAAATTATGAAAAGAAATTCAAAAAAAGGGCCGCCTCAATTTTTGCTCCATACCTCGTGTACTACCCCTACGAGGATTATTCGGAAACCGAGTTCCATTCGTTTCAGCTCCGATTCACTTCCGCACGACCCCGAATGGACGCGAATGCAATTTCATAAATCCATAGGGACAAATTATGAAAAGAAATCCAAAAAACGGGCCGCCTCAATTTTTGCTTCGTACCTCGTGTACAACCACCTACGAGGATTATTCGGAAACCGAGTTCCATTCGTTTCAGCTCCGATTCACTTCCGGACGACCCCGAATGAACGCGAATGCAATTTCATAAATCCGATAGGGACAAATTATGAAAAGAAATCCAAAAAACGGGCCTGGCTCAATTTTTGCTACATTACCTCGTGTACTACCCCCTACGAGGATTATTCGGAAACCGAGTTCCATTCGTTTCAGCTCCGATTCACTTCCGGACGACCCCGAATGAACGCGAATGCAATTTCATAAATCCATAGGGACAAATTATGAAAAGAAATCCAAAAAAGGGGCCGCCTCAATTTTTGCTCCGTACCTCGTGTACAACCACCTACGAGGATTATTCGGAAACCGAGTTCCATTCGTTTCAGCCTCGATTCACTTCCGGACGACCCCGAATGGACGCGAATGCAATTTCATAAATCCATAGGGACAAATTATGAAAAGAAATCCAAAAAATGGGCCGCTTCAATTTTTGCTCCATACCTCGTGTACTACCCCCTACGAGGATTATTCGAAAACCGAGTTCCATTCGTTTCAGCTCCGATTCACTTCCGGACGACCCCGAATGAACGCGAATGCAATTTCATAAATCCATAGGGACAAATTATGAAAAGAAATCCAAAAAATGGGCCGCCTCAATTTTTGCTCCATACCTCGTGTACTACCCCCTACGAGGATTATTCGGAATCCGAGTTCCATTCGTTTCAGCTCCGATTCACTTCCGGACGACCCCGAATGGACGCGAATGCAATTTCATAAATCCATAGGGACAAATTATAAAAAGAAATTGAAAAAATGGTCTGACTCATTTTTTGCTCCATACCTCGTGTACTACCCTCTACGAGGTATATTCGGAAACCGAGTTCCATTCGTTTCAGCTCTGATTCACTTCCGGACGACCCCGAATGGACGCGAATGTAATTTCATAAATCCATAGGGACAAATTATGAAAGGAAATTGAAAAAACAACTGCCTCATTTTTTGCTCCATACCTCGTGTACTACCCCCTGGGAGGATTATTCGGAAATCGAGTTCCATTCGTTTCAGCTCCGATTCACTTTCGCACGACCCCGAATGGACGCGAATGCAATTTCATAAATCCATAGGGAAAAATTATGAAAAGAAATCCAGAAAATGGGCCGCCTCAATTTTTGCTCCATACCTCGTGTACAACCCCCTACGAGGATTATTCGAAAACCGAGTTCCATTCATTTCAGCTCTGATTCACTTCCGGACGACCCCGAATGAACGCGAATGCAATTTCATAAATCCATAGGGACAAATTATGAAAAGAAATCCAAAAAACGGGCCACCTCAATTTTTGCTTCGTACCTCGTGTACAACCACCTACGAGGATTATTCGGAAACCGAGTTCCATTCGTTTCAGCCTCGATTCACTTCCGGACGACCCCGAATGGACGCGAATGCAATTTCATAAATCGAGAGGGACAAATTATGAAAAGAAATCCAAAAAACGGGGCGGCTCAATTTTTGCTACTTACCTCGTGTACTACCCCCTACGAGGATTATTCGGAAACCGAGTTCCATTCGTTTCAGCTCTGATTCACTTCCGGACGACCCCGAATGAACGCGAATGCAATTTCATAAATCCATAGGGACAAATTATGAAAAGAAATCCAAAAAGCGGGCCGCCTCAATTTTTGCTCCGTACCTCGTGTACAACCACCTACGAGGATTATTCGGAAACCGAGTTCCATTCGTTTCAGCTCCGATTCACTTCCGCACGACCCCGAATGGACGCGAATGCAATTTCATAAATCCATAGGGACAAATTATGAAAAGAAATCCAAAAAACGGGCCGGCTCAATTTTTGCTCCATACTTCGTGTACTACCCCCTACGAGGATTATTCGAAACCGAGTTCCATTCGTTTCAGCTCCGATTCACTTCCGGACGACCCCGAATGAACGCGAATGCAATTTCATAAATCCATAGGGACAAATTATGAAAAGAAATCCAAAAAATGGGCCGCCTCAATTTTTGCTCCATACCTCGTGTACTACCCCCTACGAGGATTATTCGGAAACCGAGTTCCATTCGTTTCAGCTCCGATTCACTTCCGGACGACCCCGAATGGACGCGAATGCAATTTCATAAATCCATAGGGACAAATTATAAAAGAAATTGAAAAAATGGCCGCCTCAATTTTTTGCTCCATACCTCGTGTACTACCCTCTACGAGGTATATTCGGAAACCGAGTTCCATTCGTTTCAGCTCTGATTCACTTCCAGACGACCCCGAATGGACGCGAATGCAATTTCATAAATCCTTAGGGAAAAATTATGAAAAGAAATTAAAAAAACGGCCAACCTCAATTTTTGATCCATACCTCGTGTACTACCCCCTACTAAGATTATTCGGAAACCGAGTTCCATTTGTTTCAGCACCGATTCACTTCGGACGACCCCGAATGGACGCGAATGCAATTTCATAAATTAATAGGGATAAATTAAGAAAAGAAATCCAAAAAACGGGATGCCTCAATTTTTGCTCCATACCACGTGTACAACCCCCAACGAGGATTATTCAGAAACCGAGTTCCATTCGTTTCAGCTCCGATTCACTTCTGGACGACCCCGAATCGACGCGAATGCAATTTCATAAATCCATACGGACAAATTATGAAAAGAAATTCAAAAAAGGGCCGCCTAAATTTTTGCTCCATACCTCGTGTACTACCCCCTACGAGGATTATTCGGAAACCGAGTTCCATTCGATTCAGCTCCGATTCACTTCCGCACGACCCCGAATGGACGCGAATGCAATTTCATAAATCCATAGGGACAAATGATGAAAAGAAATTGAATAAACGGCCTGCCTCATTTTTTGCTCCATACCTCGTGTACTACTCCCTACGAGGATTATTCGGAAAACCGAGTTCCATTCAGTTTCAGCTCTGATTCTCTTCCGCACGACCCCGACTGGACATGAATGCAATTTCATAAATCCATACGGACAAATTATGAAAAAAAATCAAAAAAATGGGTCGCTTCAATTTTTGCTCCATACCTCGTGTTACCGTGTACAACCCCCTACGAGGATTATTCGGAAACAGAGTTCCATTCGTTTCAGTTCCAATTCACTTCGGACGAACCCGAATGAACACGAATGCAATTTCATAAATCCATAGGGACAAATTATGAAAATAAATCCAAAAAATGGGCCGCCTAAATTTTTGCTCCATACCTCGTGTACTATCCCCTACGAGGATTATTCGGTCACCGAGTTCCATTCGTTTCAGCTCCGATTCACTTCCGGACGAACCCCAATGGACGCGAAGCAATTTCATAAATCCATAGGGACAAATTATGAAAAGAAATTGAAAAAAACGGACCGCCTCATTTTTTGCTCCATACCTCGTGTACTACCCCATTCGAGGATTATTCGGAAACCGAGTTCCATTCGTTTCAGCTCTGATTCACTTCGCACGACCCCGAATGGACGCGAATGCAATTTCATAAATCTATAGGGACAAATTATGAAAATAAATCCAAAAAATGGGCCTGCCTAAATTTTTGCTCCATACCTCGTGTACTATCCCCTACGAGGATTATTCGGTAACCGAGTTCCATTCGTTTCAGCTCCGATTCACTTCCGGATGAACCCCGAATGGACGCGTAATGCAATTTCATAAATCCATAGGGACAAATTATGAAAAGAAATTGAAAAACGGACCGCCTCATTTTTTGCTCCATACCTCGTGTACTACCCCATTCGAGGATTATTCGGAAACCGAAGTTCCATTCGTTTAAGCTCCGATTCACTTTCGCACGACCCCGAATGGACGCAAATGCAATTTCATAAATCCATAGGGAAAAATTATGAAAAGAAATCCAAAAAATGGGCCGCCTCAATTTTTGCTCCATACCTCGTGTACAACCCCCTACGAGGATTATTCAGAAACCGAGTTCCATTCGTTTCAGCTCCGATTCACTTCCGGACGACCCCGAATTGACGCGAATGCAATTTCATAAATCCATACGGACAAATTATGAAAAGAAATTCAAAAAAAGGGCCGCCTCAATTTTTGCTCCATACCTCGTGTACTACCCCTACGAGGATTATTCGGAAACCGAGTTCCATTCGTTTCAGCTCCGATTCACTTCCGCACGACCCCGAATGGACGCGAATGCAATTTCATAAATCCATAGGGACAAATTATGAAAAGAAATCCAAAAAACGGGCCACCTCAATTTTTGCTTCGTACCTCGTGTACAACCACCTACAAGGATTATTCGGAAACCGAGTTCCATTCGTTTCAGCCTCGATTCACTTCCGGACGACCCCGAATGGACGCGAATGCAATTTCATAAATCGAGAGGGACAAATTATGAAAAGAAATCCAAAAAACGGGCTGGCTCAATTTTTGCTACTTACCTCGTGTACTACCCCCTACGAGGATTATTCGGAAACCGAGTTCCATTCGTTTCAGCTCCGATTTACTTCCGGACGACCCCGAATGAACGCGAATGCAATTTCATAAATCCATAGGGACAAATTATGAAAAGAAATCCAAAAAGTGGGCCGCCTCAATTTTTTGCTCCGTACCTCGTGTACAACCACCTACGAGGATTATTCGGAAACCGAGTTCCATTCGTTTCAGCCTCGATTCACTTCCGGACGACCCCGAATGGACGCGAATGCAATTTCATAAATCCATAGGAAAAAATTATGAAAAGAAATCCAAAAAATGGGCCGGTTTAATTTTTGCTCCATACCTCGTGTTCTACCCCCTACGAGGATTATTCGAAAATCGAATTCCATTCGTTTCAGCTCCGATTCACTTCCGGACGACCCCGAATGAACGCGAATGCAATTTCATAAATCCATAGGGAAAAATTATGAAAAGAAATCCAAAAAATGGGCCGCCTCAATTTTTGCTCCATACCTCGTGTACTACCCCATTCGAGGATTATTCGGGAATCCGAGTTCCATTCGTTTCAGCTCCGATTCACTTCCGGACGACCCCGAATGGACGCGAATGCAATTTCATAAATCCATAGGGACAAATTATAAAAGAAATTGAAAAAAATGGTCTGACTCATTTTTGCTCCATACCTCGTGTACTACCCTCTACGAGGTATATTCGGAATCCGAGTTCCATTCGTTTCAGCTCTGATTCACTTCCGGACGACCCCGAATGGACGCGAATGCAATTTCATAAATCCGTAGGGAAAAATTATGAAAAGAAATCAAAAAAACGGCCAACCTCAATTTTTGATCCATACCTCGTGTACTACCCCCTACGAGGATTATTCGGAAACCGAGTTCCATTCGATTCAGCTCCGATTCACTTCCGCACGACCCCGAATCGACGCGAATGCAATTTCATAAATCCATAGGGACAAATTATGAAAAGAAATCCAAAAAAACGGGCCGCCTCAATTTTTGCTCCAGACCTCGTGTACTACCCCCTACGAGGATTATTCGGAAACCGAGTTCCATTCGTTTCAGCTCCGATTCACTTCCGGACGACCCCGAATCGACGCGAATGCAATTTCATAAATCCATAGGGACAAATTATGAAAAGAAATCGAAAAAAAGGGCCGCCTCAATTTTTGCTCCAGACCTCGTGTACTACCCCCTACGAGGATTATTCGGAAACCGAGTTCCATTCGTTTCAGCTCCGATTCACTTCCGGACGACCCCGAATCGACGCGAATGCAATTTCATAAATCCATAGGGACAAATTATGAAAAGAAATCGAAAAAACGGGCCGCCTCATTTTTGCTCCATACCTCGTGTACTTCTCCTTACGAGGATTATTCGGAAACCGAGTTCCATTTTTTTCAGCTCTGATTCTCTTCCGCACGACCACGACTGGACATGAATGCAATTTCATAAATCCATAGGGACAAATTATGAAAAGAATTCAAAAAAACGGGTCGCTTTAATTTTTGCTCCATACCTCGTGTAACCGTGTACAACCCCCCTACGAGGATTATTCGGAAACAGAGTTCCATTCGTTTCAGTTCCAATTCACTTCGGACGACCCCGAATGGACGCGAATGCAATTTCATAAATCGAGAGGGACAAATTATGAAAAGAAATCCAAAAAACGGGCTGGCTCAATTTTTGCTACTTACCTCGTGTACTACCCCCTACGAAGATTATTCGGAAACCGAGTTCCATTCTTTTCAGCTCCGATTCACTTCCGGACGACCCCGAATGAACGCGAATGCAATTTCATAAATCCATAGGGACAAATTATGAAAAGAAATCCAAAAAGCGGGCCGCCTCAATTTTTGCTCCGTACCTCGTGTACTACCCCCTACGAGGATTATTCGGAAACCGAGTTCCATTCGTTTCAGCTCGATTCACTTCCGGACGACCCCGAATGGACGCGAATGCAATTTCATAAATCCATAGGGACAAATTATGAAAAGAAATCCAAAAAACGGGCCGCCTCAATTTTTGCTCCATACCTCGTGTACTACCCCCTACGAGGATTATTCGGAAACCGAGTTCCATTCGTTTCAGCTCCGATTCACTTCCGGACGACCCCGAATCGAACGCGAATGCAATTTCATAAATCCATAGGGACAAATTATGAAAAGGAAATCCAAAAAAATGGGCCGCCTCAATTTTTGCTCCATACCTCGTGTACTACCCCCTACGAGGATTATTCGGAAACCGAGTTCCATTCATTTCAGCTCCGATTCACTTCCGGACGACCCCGAATGGACGCGAATGCAATTTCATAAATCCATAGAGACAAATTATGAAAAGAAATCGAAAAAATGGCCTGCCTCAATTTTTGCTCCATACCTCGTGTACTACCCCCTACGAGGTATTATTCGGAAACCGAGTTCCATTCGTTTCAGCTCCGATTCACTTCCGGACGACCCCGAATGGACGCGAATGCAATTTCATAAATCCATAGGGACAAATTATGAAAAGAAATCAAAAAAACGGCCCAGCCTCAATTTTTGCTCCATACCTCGTGTACTACCCCCTACGAGGATTATTCGGAAACCGAGTTCCATTCGTTTCAGCTCCGATTCACTTCCGGACGACCCCGAATGGACGCGAATGCAATTTCATAAATCCATAGGGACAAATTATGAAAAGAAATCCAAAAAATGGGCTGCCTCAATTTTTGCTCCATACCTCGTGTACTAACCCCCTACGAGGATTATTCGGAAACCGAGTTCCATTCGTTTCAGCTCCGATTCACTTCTGGACGACCCCGAATCGACGCGAATGCAATTTCATAAATCCATACGGACAAATTATGAAAAGAAATCAAAAAAAGGGCCGCCTCAATTTTTGCTCCAGACCTCGTGTACTACCCCCTACGAGGATTATTCGGAAACCGAGTTCCATTCGTTTCAGCTCCGATTCACTTCCGGACGACCCCGAATCGACGCGAATGCAATTTCATAAATCCATAGGGACAAATTATGAAAAGAAATCGAAAAAACGGGCCGCCTCAATTTTTGCTCCAGACCTCGTGTACTACCCCCTACGAGGATTATTCGGAAACCGAGTTCCATTCGTTTCAGCTCCGATTCACTTCCGGACGACCCCGAATCGACGCGAATGCAATTTCATAAATCCATAGGGACAAATTATGAAAAGAAATCCAAAAAACGGGCCGCCTCAATTTTTGCTCCAGACCTCGTGTACTACCCCCTACGAGGATTATTCGGAAACCGAGTTCCATTCGTTTCAGCTCCGATTCACTTCCGGACGACCCCGAATGGACGCGAATGCAATTTCATAAATCCATAGGGACAAATTATGAAAAGAAATCGAAAAAAGGGCCGCCTCAATTTTTGCTCCATACCTCGTGTACTACCCCCTACGAGGATTATTCGGAAACCGAGTTCCATTCGTTTCAGCTCCGATTCACTTCCGGACGACCCCGAATCGACGCGAATGCAATTTCATAAATCCATAGGGACAAATTATGAAAAGAAATCCAAAAAATGGGCCGCCTCAATTTTTGCTCCAGACCTCGTGTACTACCCCCTACGAGGATTATTCGGAAACCGAGTTCCATTCGTTTCAGCTCCGATTCACTTCCGGACGACCCCGAATCGACGCGAATGCAATTTCATAAATCCATACGGGACAAATTATGAAAAGAAATTCAAAAAAAGGGCCGCCTCAATTTTTGCTCCTGACCTCGTGTACTACCCCCTACGAGGATTATTCGGAAACCGAGTTCCATTCGTTTCAGCTCCGATTCACTTCCGGACGACCCCGAATCGACGCGAATGCAATTTCATAAATCCATAGGGACAAATTATGAAAAGAAATCCAAAAAACTGGCCGCCTCAATTTTTGCTCCAGACCTCGTGTACTACCCCCTACGAGGATTATTCGGAAACCGAGTTCCATTCGTTTCAGCTCCGATTCACTTCCGGACGACCCCGAATCGACGCGAATGCAATTTCATAAATCCATAGGGACAAATTATGAAAAGAAATCCAAAAAACGGGCCGCCTCAATTTTTGCTCCAGACCTCGTGTACTACCCCCTACGAGGATTATTCGGAAACCGAGTTCCATTCGTTTCAGCTCCGATTCACTTCCGGACGACCCCGAATCGACGCGAATGCAATTTCATAAATCCATAGGGACAAATTATGAAAAGAAATCCAAAAAACGGGCCGCCTCAATTTTTGCTCCGGACCTCGTGTACTACCCCCTACGAGGATTATTCGGAAACCGAGTTCCATTCGTTTCAGCTCCGATTCACTTCCGGACGACCCCGAATCGACGCGAATGCAATTTCATAAATCCATAGGGACAAATTATGAAAAGAAATCCAAAAAATGGGCCGCCTCAATTTTTGCTCCAGACCTCGTGTACTACCCCCTACGAGGATTATTCGGAAACCGAGTTCCATTCGTTTCAGCTCCGATTCACTTCCGGACGACCCCGAATCGACGCGAATGCAATTTCATAAATCCATAGGGACAAATTATGAAAGAAATCCAAAAAAGGGGCCGCCTCAATTTTTGCTCCGTACCTCGTGTACTACCCCCTACGAGGATTATTCGGAAACCGAGTTCCATTCGTTTCAGCTCCGATTCACTTCCGGACGACCCCGAATCGACGCGAATGCAATTTCATAAATCCATAGGGACAAATTATGAAAAGAAATCCAAAAAACGGGCCGCCTCAATTTTTGCTCCAGACCTCGTGTACTACCCCCTACGAGGATTATTCGGAAACCGAGTTCCATTCGTTTCAGCTCCGATTCACTTCCGGACGACCCCGAATCGACGCGAATGCAATTTCATAAATCCATAGGGACAAATTATGAAAAGAAATCGAAAAAACGGGCCGCCTCAATTTTTGCTCCAGACCTCGTGTACTACCCCCTACGAGGATTATTCGGAAACCGAGTTCCATTCGTTTCAGCTCCGATTCACTTCCGGACGACCCCGAATCGACGCGAATGCAATTTCATAAATCCATAGGGACAAATTATGAAAAGAAATCCAAAAAACGGGCCGCCTCAATTTTTGCTCCAGACCTCGTGTACTACCCCCTACGAGGATTATTCGGAAACCGAGTTCCATTCGTTTCAGCTCCGATTCACTTCCGGACGACCCCGAATCGACGCGAATGCAATTTCATAAATCCATAGGGACAAATTATGAAAAGAAATCCGAAAAAAGGGCCGCCTCAATTTTTGCTCCAGACCTCGTGTACTACCCCCTACGAGGATTATTCGGAAACCGAGTTCCATTCGTTTCAGCTCCGATTCACTTCCGGACGACCCCGAATCGACGCGAATGCAATTTCATAAATCCATAGGGACAAATTATGAAAAGAAATCGAAAAAATGGGCCGCCTCAATTTTTGCTCCAGACCTCGTGTACTACCCCCTACGAGGATTATTCGGAAACCGAGTTCCATTCGTTTCAGCTCCGATTCACTTCCGGACGACCCCGAATCGACGCGAATGCAATTTCATAAATCCATAGGGACAAATTATGAAAAGAAATCCAAAAACGGGCCGCCTCAATTTTTGCTCCAGACCTCGTGTACTACCCCCTACGAGGATTATTCGGAAACCGAGTTCCATTCGTTTCAGCTCCGATTCACTTCCGGACGACCCCGAATCGACGCGAATGCAATTTCATAAATCCATAGGGACAAATTATGAAAAGAAATCCAAAAAACGGGCCGCCTCAATTTTTGCTCCAGACCTCGTGTACTACCCCCTACGAGGATTATTCGGAAACCGAGTTCCATTCGTTTCAGCTCCGATTCACTTCCGGACGACCCCGAATCGACGCGAATGCAATTTCATAAATCCATAGGGACAAATTATGAAAAGAAATTGAAAAAATGGGCCGCCTCAATTTTTGCTCCAGACCTCGTGTACTACCCCCTACGAGGATTATTCGGAAACCGAGTTCCATTCGTTTCAGCTCCGATTCACTTCCGGACGACCCCGAATCGACGCGAATGCAATTTCATAAATCCATAGGGACAAATTATGAAAAGAAATCCAAAAAACGGGCCGCCTCAATTTTTGCTCCAGACCTCGTGTACTACCCCCTACGAGGATTATTCGGAAACCGAGTTCCATTCGTTTCAGCTCCGATTCACTTCCGGACGACCCCGAATCGACGCGAATGCAATTTCATAAATCCATAGGGACAAATTATGAAAAGAAATCGAAAAAATGGGCCGCCTCAATTTTTGCTCCGGACCTCGTGTACTACCCCCTACGAGGATTATTCGGAAACCGAGTTCCATTCGTTTCAGCTCCGATTCACTTCCGGACGACCCCGAATCGACGCGAATGCAATTTCATAAATCCATAGGGACAAATTATGAAAAGAAATCCAAAAAACGGGCCGCCTCAATTTTTGCTCCAGACCTCGTGTACTACCCCCTACGAGGATTATTCGGAAACCGAGTTCCATTCGTTTCAGCTCCGATTCACTTCCGGACGACCCCGAATCGACGCGAATGCAATTTCATAAATCCATAGGGACAAATTATGAAAAGAAATCCAAAAAACGGGCCGCCTCAATTTTTGCTCCAGACCTCGTGTACTACCCCCTACGAGGATTATTCGGAAACCGAGTTCCATTCGTTTCAGCTCCGATTCACTTCCGGACGACCCCGAATCGACGCGAATGCAATTTCATAAATCCATAGGGACAAATTATGAAAAGAAATCGAAAAAACGGGCCGCCTCAATTTTTGCTCCAGACCTCGTGTACTACCCCCTACGAGGATTATTCGGAAACCGAGTTCCATTCGTTTCAGCTCCGATTCACTTCCGGACGACCCCGAATCGACGCGAATGCAATTTCATAAATCCATAGGGACAAATTATGAAAAGAAATCCAAAAAACGGGCCGCCTCAATTTTTGCTCCAGACCTCGTGTACTACCCCCTACGAGGATTATTCGGAAACCGAGTTCCATTCGTTTCAGCTCCGATTCACTTCCGGACGACCCCGAATCGACGCGAATGCAATTTCATAAATCCATAGGGACAAATTATGAAAAGAAATCAAAAAATGGGCCGCCTCAATTTTTGCTCCAGACCTCGTGTACTACCCCCTACGAGGATTATTCGGAAACCGAGTTCCATTCGTTTCAGCTCCGATTCACTTCCGGACGACCCCGAATCGACGCGAATGCAATTTCATAAATCCATAGGGACAAATTATGAAAAGAAATCGAAAAAAGGGCCGCCTCAATTTTTGCTCCAGACCTCGTGTACTACCCCCTACGAGGATTATTCGGAAACCGAGTTCCATTCGTTTCAGCTCCGATTCACTTCCGGACGACCCCGAATCGACGCGAATGCAATTTCATAAATCCATAAGGACAAATTATGAAAAGAAATCGAAAAAACGGGCCGCCTCAATTTTTGCTCCAGACCTCGTGTACTACCCCCTACGAGGATTATTCGGAAACCGAGTTCCATTCGTTTCAGCTCCGATTCACTTCCGGACGACCCCGAATCGACGCGAATGCAATTTCATAAATCCATAGGGACAAATTATGAAAAGAAATCGAAAAAATGGGCCGCCTCAATTTTTGCTCCGGACCTCGTGTACTACCCCCTACGAGGATTATTCGGAAACCGAGTTCCATTCGTTTCAGCTCCGATTCACTTCCGGACGACCCCGAATCGACGCGAATGCAATTTCATAAATCCATAGGGACAAATTATGAAAAGAAATCCAAAAAACGGGCCGCCTCAATTTTTGCTCCAGACCTCGTGTACTACCCCCTACGAGGATTATTCGGAAACCGAGTTCCATTCGTTTCAGCTCCGATTCACTTCCGGACGACCCCGAATCGACGCGAATGCAATTTCATAAATCCATAGGGACAAATTATGAAAAGAAATCGAAAAAACGGGCCGCCTCAATTTTTGCTCCAGACCTCGTGTACTACCCCCTACGAGGATTATTCGGAAACCGAGTTCCATTCGTTTCAGCTCCGATTCACTTCCGGACGACCCCGAATCGACGCGAATGCAATTTCATAAATCCATAGGGACAAATTATGAAAAGAAATCCAAAAAACGGGCCGCCTCAATTTTTGCTCCAGACCTCGTGTACTACCCCCTACGAGGATTATTCGGAAACCGAGTTCCATTCGTTTCAGCTCCGATTCACTTCCGGACGACCCCGAATCGACGCGAATGCAATTTCATAAATCCATAGGGACAAATTATGAAAAGAAATCCAAAAAATGGGCCGCCTCAATTTTTGCTCCAGACCTCGTGTACTACCCCCTACGAGGATTATTCGGAAACCGAGTTCCATTCGTTTCAGCTCCGATTCACTTCCGGACGACCCCGAATCGACGCGAATGCAATTTCATAAATCCATAGGGACAAATTATGAAAAGAAATCGAAAAAATGGGCCTCCTCAATTTTTGCTCCAGACCTCGTGTACTACCCCCTACGAGGATTATTCGGAAACCGAGTTCCATTCGTTTCAGCTCCGATTCACTTCCGGACGACCCCGAATCGACGCGAATGCAATTTCATAAATCCATAGGGACAAATTATGAAAAGAAATCCAAAAAACGGGCCGCCTCAATTTTTGCTCCAGACCTCGTGTACTACCCCCTACGAGGATTATTCGGAAACCGAGTTCCATTCGTTTCAGCTCCGATTCACTTCCGGACGACCCCGAATCGACGCGAATGCAATTTCATAAATCCATAGGGACAAATTATGAAAAGAAATCGAAAAAACGGGCCGCCTCAATTTTTGCTCCAGACCTCGTGTACTACCCCCTACGAGGATTATTCGGAAACCGAGTTCCATTCGTTTCAGCTCCGATTCACTTCCGGACGACCCCGAATCGACGCGAATGCAATTTCATAAATCCATAGGGACAAATTATGAAAAGAAATCGAAAAAATGGGCCGCCTCAATTTTTGCTCCAGACCTCGTGTACTACCCCCTACGAGGATTATTCGGAAACCGAGTTCCATTCGTTTCAGCTCCGATTCACTTCCGGACGACCCCGAATCGACGCGAATGCAATTTCATAAATCCATAGGGACAAATTATGAAAAGAAATCCAAAAAACGGGCCGCCTCAATTTTTGCTCCAGACCTCGTGTACTACCCCCTACGAGGATTATTCGGAAACCGAGTTCCATTCGTTTCAGCTCCGATTCACTTCCGGACGACCCCGAATCGACGCGAATGCAATTTCATAAATCCATAGGGACAAATTATGAAAAGAAATCGAAAAAACGGGCCGCCTCAATTTTTGCTCCAGACCTCGTGTACTACCCCCTACGAGGATTATTCGGAAACCGAGTTCCATTCGTTTCAGCTCCGATTCACTTCCGGACGACCCCGAATCGACGCGAATGCAATTTCATAAATCCATAGGGACAAATTATGAAAAGAAATCGAAAAAATGGGCCGCCTCAATTTTTGCTCCAGACCTCGTGTACTACCCCCTACGAGGATTATTCGGAAACCGAGTTCCATTCGTTTCAGCTCCGATTCACTTCCGGACGACCCCGAATCGACGCGAATGCAATTTCATAAATCCATAGGGACAAATTATGAAAAGAAATCGAAAAAACGGGCCGCCTCAATTTTTGCTCCAGACCTCGTGTACTACCCCCTACGAGGATTATTCGGAAACCGAGTTCCATTCGTTTCAGCTCCGATTCACTTCCGGACGACCCCGAATCGACGCGAATGCAATTTCATAAATCCATAGGGACAAATTATGAAAAGAAATCCGAAAAAACTGGGCCGCCTCAATTTTTGCTCCAGACCTCGTGTACTACCCCCTACGAGGATTATTCGGAAACCGAGTTCCATTCGTTTCAGCTCCGATTCACTTCCGGACGACCCCGAATCGACGCGAATGCAATTTCATAAATCCATAGGGACAAATTATGAAAAGAAATCCAAAAAACGGGCCGCCTCAATTTTTGCTCCAGACCTCGTGTACTACCCCCTACGAGGATTATTCGGAAACCGAGTTCCATTCGTTTCAGCTCCGATTCACTTCCGACGACCCCGAATCGACACGAATGCAATTTCATAAATCCATAGGGACAAATTATGAAAAGAAATCCAAAAAACGGGCCGCCTCAATTTTTGCTCCAGGACCTCGTGTACTACCCCCTACGAGGATTATTCGGAAACCGAGTTCCATTCGTTTCAGTTCCGATTCACTTCCGGACGACCCCGAATCGACGCGAATGCAATTTCATAAATCCATAGGGACAAATTATGAAAAGAAATCCAAAAAACGGGCCGCCTCAATTTTTGCTCCAGGACCTCGTGTACTACCCCCTACGAGGATTATTCGGAAACCGAGTTCCATTCGTTTCAGCTCCGATTCACTTCCGGACGACCCCGAATCGACGCGAATGCAATTTCATAAATCCATAGGGACAAATTATGAAAAGAAATCCAAAAACGGGCCGCCTCAATTTTTGCTCCAGACCTCGTGTACTACCCCCTACGAGGATTATTCGGAAACCGAGTTCCATTCGTTTCAGCTCCGATTCACTTCCGGACGACCCCGAATCGACGCGAATGCAATTTCATAAATCCATAGGGACAAATTATGAAAAGAAATCGAAAAAAACTGGCCGCCTCAATTTTTGCTCCAGACCTCGTGTACTACCCCCTACGAGGATTATTCGGAAACCGAGTTCCATTCGTTTCAGCTCCGATTCACTTCCGGACGACCCCGAATCGACGCGAATGCAATTTCATAAATCCATAGGGACAAATTATGAAAAGAAATCCAAAAAACGGGCCGCCTCAATTTTTGCTCCAGACCTCGTGTACTACCCCCTACGAGGATTATTCGGAAACCGAGTTCCATTCGTTTCAGCTCCGATTCACTTCCGGACGACCCCGAATCGACGCGAATGCAATTTCATAAATCCATAGGGACAAATTATGAAAAGAAATCGAAAAAATGGGCCGCCTCAATTTTTGCTCCAGACCTCGTGTACTACCCCTACGAGGATTATTCGGAAACCGAGTTCCATTCGTTTCAGCTCCGATTCACTTCCGGACGACCCCGAATCGACGCGAATGCAATTTCATAAATCCATAGGGACAAATTATGAAAAGAAATCGAAAAAATGGGCCGCCTCAATTTTTGCTCCAGACCTCGTGTACTACCCCCTACGAGGATTATTCGGAAACCGAGTTCCATTCGTTTCAGCTCCGATTCACTTCCGGACGACCCCGAATCGACGCGAATGCAATTTCATAAATCCATAGGGACAAATTATGAAAAGAAATCCAAAAAACGGGCCGCCTCAATTTTTGCTCCAGACCTCGTGTACTACCCCCTACGAGGATTATTCGGAAACCGAGTTCCATTCGTTTCAGCTCCGATTCACTTCCGGACGACCCCGAATCGACGCGAATGCAATTTCATAAATCCATAGGGACAAATTTTGAAAAGAAATCGAAAAAGGGGCCGCCTCAATTTTTGCTCCGGACCTCGTGTACTACCCCCTACGAGGATTATTCGGAAACCGAGTTCCATTCGTTTCAGCTCCGATTCACTTCCGGACGACCCCGAATCGACGCGAATGCAATTTCATAAATCCATAGGGACAAATTATGAAAAGAAATCCAAAAAAATGGGCCGCCTCAATTTTTGCTCCAGACCTCGTGTACTACCCCCTACGAGGATTATTCGGAAACCGAGTTCCATTCGTTTCAGCTCCGATTCACTTCCGGACGACCCCGAATCGACGCGAATGCAATTTCATAAATCCATAGGGACAAATTATGAAAAGAAATCAAAAAACGGGCCGCCTCAATTTTTGCTCCAGACCTCGTGTACTACCCCCTACGAGGATTATTCGGAAACCGAGTTCCATTCGTTTCAGCTCCGATTCACTTCCGGACGACCCCGAATCGACGCGAATGCAATTTCATAAATCCATAGGGACAAATTATGAAAAGAAATCGAAAAAATTGGGCCGCCTCAATTTTTGCTCCGGACCTCGTGTACTACCCCTACGAGGATTATTCGGAAACCGAGTTCCATTCGTTTCAGCTCCGATTCACTTCCGGACGACCCCGAATCGACGCGAATGCAATTTCATAAATCCATAGGGACAAATTATGAAAAGAAATCCAAAAAACGGGCCGCCTCAATTTTTGCTCCGGACCTCGTGTACTACCCCTACGAGGATTATTCGGAAACCGAGTTCCATTCGTTTCAGCTCCGATTCACTTCCGGACGACCCCGAATCGACGCGAATGCAATTTCATAAATCCATAGGGACAAATTATGAAAAGAAATCCAAAAACGGGCCGCCTCAATTTTTGCTCCAGACCTCGTGTACTACCCCCTACGAGGATTATTCGGAAACCGAGTTCCATTCGTTTCAGCTCGATTCACTTCCGGACGACCCCGAATCGACGCGAATGCAATTTCATAAATCCATAGGGACAAATTATGAAAAGAAATCGAAAAAACTGGGCCGCCTCAATTTTTGCTCCGACCTCGTGTACTACCCCCTACGAGGATTATTCGGAAACCTGAGTTCCATTCGTTTCAGCTCCGATTCACTTCCGGACGACCCCGAATCGACGCGAATGCAATTTCATAAATCCATAGGGACAAATTATGAAAAGAAATCCAAAAAATGGGCCGCCTCAATTTTTGCTCCAGACCTCGTGTACTACCCCCTACGAGGATTATTCGGAAACCGAGTTCCATTCGTTTTCAGCTCCGATTCACTTCCGGACGACCCCGAATCGACGCGAATGCAATTTCATAAATCCATAGGGACAAATTATGAAAAGAAATCGAAAAAAATGGGCCGCCTCAATTTTTGCTCCAGGACCTCGTGTACTACCCCCTACGAGGATTATTCGGAAACCGAGTTCCATTCGTTTCAGCTCCGATTCACTTCCGGACGACCCGAATCGACGCGAATGCAATTTCATAATCCATAGGGACAAATTCTGAAAAGAAATCCAAAAACGGGCCGCCTCAAATTTTGCTCCCGACCTCGTGTACTACCCCCTACGAGGATTATTCGGAAACCGAGTTCCATTCGTTTCAGCTCCGATTCACTTCCCGACGACCCCGAATCGACGCGAATGCAATTTCATAAATCCATAGGGACAAATTATGAAAAGAAATCCAAAAACGGGAGACCTCAATTTTTGCTCCGACCTCGTGTACTACCCCCTACGAGGATTATTCGAAACCTAGAGTTCCATTCGTTTCAGCTCCGATTCACTTCCGGACGACCCCGAATCGACGCGAATGCAATTTCATAAATCCATACGGACAAATTATGAAAAGAAATCAAAAAAGGGCCGCCTCAATTTTTGCTCCAGACCTCGTGTACTACCCCCTACGAGGATTATTCGGAACCGAGTTCCATTCGATTTCAGCTCCGATTCACTTCCGCACGACCCCGAAGGACGCGAATGAATTTCATAAATCCATAGGGACAAATTATGAAAGAAATTGACTAAACTGCCGCCTCATTTTTGCTCCATACCTCGTGTACTACTCCCTACGAGGATTATTCGGAAACCGAGTTCCATTCGTTTCAGCTCTGA